>NC_057715.1:64147214-64185657 GCF_004010195.1 Chiloscyllium plagiosum | reverse complement strand
GCCTAAATCCCCCATGCCCCCCCCCCCCCCCCCCCCCAATAATCTTTCCCTTTTCTTTGGGATGAACCTGTGCACTATGTCCTCAATTACACCCAGAAATTCCTGCCATTGTTGTTCTACTGTCTTCCCCACTAGGCTCTGCTTCCAGTCGATTTTCATCAGTTCCTCTCTCATGCCCCTGTAATTACCTTTTATTTAACTGTAACACCATTACATCTGAGTTTGCCTTCTCTCTTTCAAACTGTAGACTGAACTCTACCATATTATGATCGCTGCCTCCTAAGTGTTCCCTAACTTTAAGATCTTTTATAAAGTCTGGCTCATTACATAGTACTAAGTCCAGAACAGCCTGCTTCCTTGTGGGCTCCATCACAAGCTGTTTCAAAAAGCCATCCTGTAAACATTCCATGAATTCCCTTTCTTTGGATTCATCGGTAACATTATTCACCCAGTCCATCTGCATATTGAAGTCCCCCATGAACACCGTGACCTTGCCTTTCTGACATGCCCTATCTATTTCCTGGTACATCTCGCGCCCCTGGTCCTGACCACTGCTGGGAGATCTGTAGTAACTCCCATTATGGTTTTTCTGCCTTTGTGTTTCCTCAACTCCACCCACACAGACTCCACATTATCTGACCCAATGTCATTCAGTGCCATAGATTTAATTTCATTCTTTACTAACAAGGCAACCTCACCCCCTCTGCCCACCTCCCTGTCTTTTCAATAAGTTGTAAATCCTTGGATGTTCAACTGCTAGTTCTGAACCGCCTGCAACCACGTCTCTGTGATGCCGAACACATCATAATCATTCACGATGATTTGTGCTGTTAATTCATCTACTTTGTTACGAATACTACGAGCATTCAGGTAAAGTGCCTTAATGCTAGTTTTCTTATCCTCACGATTTCCAACATTTCTCGTAATATGTCCTAAGCTATACTTCCTTTTTGCTTCATTCCTAGTATGTCTTGAACTTAAGCCCTGCACACTGGCTAACCTGCTGCTTATCTTTCTACTTGACTCCATACTCCCTGTTGCTTTCCCTTTCCCTTCCCCCGACTCACAAATTTAAAGTCCTACTGACCACCTTATTTATCCTTTTCACCAGAACACTGGTTCCAGATCGGTTCAGGTGGAGACCGTCCCATCGGTACAGATCTCCCTGGTTCTAAAACTGATGCCAATGTCCCATGAAATGGAATCCCTCTTTCCCACACCAATCTCTTAGTCACATGTTTACTTCCCTAATTTTCTTATCCCTAAGCCAATCAGCACCTGGCTCGGGCAGTAATCCTGAGATTATGACCCTCAAGGTCCTGGTCTTCAATTTCCCTCCTAGTGCTTGATCATCCCCAAACAGGTCCTCCTTCCTAGCCTTGCCTATGTTGTTAGTGCCAACGTGGACCATAACAACTGGATCTTCTCCCTCCCGCTCCAATATCCTTTCAAGCCAGTTGGAGATGTCCTGCACCCTGACATAGGGCAGGCAACACACCCTGTGGGACTCCCGATCCAGCTTACAAAGGATACCATCTGTCTCCTGAATTATAGAATCCCCTATAACAACTACTTGTCTTTTTGCTCCCTCCTCTTGAATAGTGCCGTGGTCAGCTGGCTTATCCTGTCCACAGCCCTTTCCTTCATCTGTACAGGGAGCAAGAATCTCATACCTGTTGGACAAGGTCAAGGGCTGAGGCTCCTCCACTCCTGAACTCAGAATCCCCCTACCTGTCTCACTTACAGACACACCCAATCGTCCCTGATCACTAACTGAATTTGAATTACTTAATCTACTGGGTGTGACTGCCTCCTGAATCAATGCATCCAGGTAACTCTTCCCCCTCCTGGATGTGCCACAGTGTTTGAAGCTCAGATTCTGAATCATCAATTCTGATCTGGAGTTCTTTTGGCAACCAACACTTGCTGCAGATGTGGTCACTGCCGTTCACAATGGGATCAGCCAGCTCCCATATACAGCTACAGCACATCACCTGTTCAGCCATCTTTACTTATTCAAATAATTTATACAAATTTTGAGTTAAATAATTTCTAGTACTTCTCCCTGGTCTTACTCCACTAACCAACTAACAGTAAACTTTTAATCAATCGCATGATACACAAATATCAATTGAAACACCTTACCTTAGCAATATAGTGTCTCTGGAGTCACCTGCTGTCTGAATATATATATCCGGCAGCCCTCTGCTCCTCGCTGTGGCCTCTCCCTCAGCTACGCCTTTAAAAGTGGTTCTCACACTCTCCCTTCCCGGCACCCCTCGGTTCTCTCTGCCCTCTCTCCTCGCCGCTCTGTAATGATTTCTGTTATGTTACTTGAGACGTGTGCCAGTGGCTTAGGGGAGGAGACAGATGAGAAAGTGAAGTGTGTCGTTGAAAAGGTGGTCCGAGAGGCAGGAATTTGGCTTCATGGGCCAGTAGCACTGAGAAAGAGGGAGCTCCATTGGCACAGGTTCCCTTTTAAACCTGCCTGGGACCAGTGTCATGGACAAGTTGAATAGCTGAGGCAGTAGACTGAGCTTTATCCGATTAAGGCTGTGGATGTATTTCCTTTGGGAGGGACAGGAAAGAATGGAAGAATTCAAAAGCACTTAAAAAAAAAAACGTTAAGGCTGTAGAGCACATTTTGTTTTAATGGGTAAAGTAAGCAGAGTGGCCAAGAAAGCACAGAGATTAACAAAGTAAAAAGGGTATTAGTGAGTAAAGTTAGAGAAAATTAGAATAAAGTTAAAGCCAAAGGGACTAATTCTGTATGTACCAAAACAAAAGCTTTTTTTTTGGTTGACTTCCTCAGAACTCTTATGGCACACCTTCTATGGGGCAGGTGGGACTTGAACCCAGGCCTTCTGGCTACAAAAACCGTTTAACTATGAATACTCAAAACATTTTCAACAGGTTACTTGAATTAGTGGCACAGATGGGAAATCATTCGCTTTGGCCTAATGGCTGTTATGGAGACCTGGTTTCAAAGTTTTAAGAACTAGATATGAAAGGATATATTTCAGAAGAGATGGGCAAAATGGAAAAGGAGTAGCAGCCTGATAGAGGGACGGAGATCAGAAATTCAAGACAATTCAGTTTGGGTGGAGCTGAAAAACAGCAAGACACAGAAAATATTGCTGAAAGTTATTTATAAGCATGCTGACAGTAATTGTGGTGTACGGCAGACAAGAAATCTGCAAACTAGAAATGTATGTAACTAAGGTAATACAAGTCATGGGAAACATTAATCGCCATGTAAACTAGGCAAATTAAGTTTATTATTAATGTGCAGAACAGATTACATGTGTTTGCAAGACCATGGCAGATAGAATACAACGTAACAAATTATTTACAAGGTAGGAAAAATAAAACAATTCTTTTTTTAATCATGATATTGATACAAAATCTGTGTTCAGAAGGACTTGGGGAGATGTATTGTGGAGTTTTAATATTCAGGTAAAATGGACTTCAGGTTAGGAGTGAAGACATTTCACCACAGTTGTGCAGGGCATTAGTGACACAACACCTATTCATCAGACCCCTAGGGTTGGGATGCAGGAGTTCCCATAAAACAGTGAAGGAAGACAGGGTGGAGTGTAGAAGTTGTCCTGTCGCTATGGCATTTAACCTGTGGGCTGATTATTCCAGATGGCTGCCAATGCATGGGACTGGTGATGTCAGCACTCTGTGACATGCTTTGAGATGAGGCCAAACACATGCTGCTGATGTCAAATTTTCTATTGGACATTGGTGCAAATGTATTTGTATACTGCCCCAACTTTACTTCATTAATTAGCTTTCAGAAGCAACCATCAATCCGCTGTGCTGTCTCAGCCTTTTGATAGCAAGGCTTTTGAAAGGCTGATGAAGGGCTTTTGCCTGAAACGTTGATTTTCCTACTGCTCGGATGCTGCCTGAACTGCTGTGCTTTTCCAGCACCACTCTATTCCAGTCATAGTCTTAATGTGGAGTTGTAATTCAGAAATATTCATTTTAACTCCGCAGTCTGAGAGATGTGGTCCACTGCAGGTGGAGAACAGAGGTAGCAGTGTGGACAGGGAGGCCTTAGACCCTGAATAAGCAACTATTGGTCTGGGTTTACCCTGAATGGGCAGCTGCTTCTGTCACATGTGAATGGTGCCTGCCTTTGTGTATGTGTGCTGCTGGTGCTCCATAAAGGCAGCATTTATATAAGTCATAGCCTTTTACTAGTGACAGAAGAGAGAGAGCGAGCATCTGGATCAGTGGACTAATTGAGCTATTTAGTTGACCAGTTAACAACATTTTCCTGTTACCACTAACCTTTTACTAGCTGCATACGACCATTAGAAATAGGAACAGGAATAGGCTGTTTGATCCTTCAAGCCTGCTCCACCATTCAGTGTGTCCGCTTTTCTGCATTTTCATCCCATATCCCTTGACCCTGCACTAATCAAAAGTCTTAACTATAAAACATAGAACATTACAGCACAGTACAGGCCCTTCGGCCATCAATGATGCGCCGACCTGTGGAACCAATCTGCGGCCCATCTATCTTACACTATTCCATTTTCATCGATATGTTTATCCAACGGCTATTTAAATGCCATTAAAGTTGGCGAATCCTTACGACTCTGTGTAAAGAAACTACCTTTGACATCTGTTCAATATCTGTCACCCCTCCGTTTAAAGCTATGTCCCTTATGCTAGCCATCACCATCTGAGGTATATCTCCGCCTTTAATATATAGGATTCTGCCCCTGCAGCTCTCTCTGGTAAGGAGCTCCAAAAATACTCATTCCTATGAGAGAAGGAAACCACCTCATCTGAGTCTTAAATTGGCATCCCTTAATTCTGAGACAGCCCTCTGGTCCTGGACTCTCCCATGAGGGCAAACATTCTCTCAGCATTTACCCTGTCAAGCTCCTTAGCATCCTGTATGCTTCAATAAGATCACCTTTCATTTATTTTAAATTCTAGTGAGTAGAGGCCCTATCTGCTTACCCTCTGATCAGAAGTCAATCCCTCCATACCTGGGTTCATCCTAGTAAGCCTTCTCTGAATTCCCTCCAATGAAATGATATCTTTCCTACCTTCCTGCTTAAATATTCCAACCTTCTTGAAATTAGGGTCAAAAGGTGTGGTGCTGGCAAAGCACAGCCAGTCAGGCAACATCTGAGGAGTAGGAGAGTTGATGTTTCGAGTATAAGCCCTTCATCAGGAATTCTTGACTCCTGCATCTGCAGTCCTCACTTTCTCCTCTTAAAATAAGGGCCAACCTTTCATTAGCTTTCCTAATTACCTGCTGCACCTGCGTCCTAGCCGTCTGTGTTTCATGCGCAAGTACCCCAAAGTCCTTCTGTGTTGCAGCATTCTGCAGTTTTTCTCCATTTAAAAAATACTCTGTTCTTTTGAACAACTTCATAGTTTTCCATATATTACTCTATTTGCCAAAATGTTGCCCAGTTAGGTGTGGATCCTCTGACATTTTAGGAGATCACTTGCTGAGGCTTGGAAGCCACTCTATTGTTTTATGGTAGGATAGGGTGGTTTGGGCCCTTCTAATCTGGTACAGTGTGCTTTCAGAGGGGCTACCAGTGGCAACAGCATCTCCATGGCAATCCTCTACATACCAGTCTCCTATGTCACATTAGGACCTGTCCAAACACCCCAGGGATGCTAGGCCTCGCAGGTTGGGAGTTAGTCTGCTCTGATGGCATATTGTCAGCTAGTGAATGTTCAAGTTAGGTTCCTGATTAGAATATTTGCATGACTGTCCTCCAGAAAACTGGATACTCAGATGTTGAGTGTATTTAAGGTAAGAAATGGATAAATCTTTTGAGTACTGGAGTTTGGAGCATATGAGACTAATGTGGGGAGATGGTGTTGAGGTTGGAAATCAGTAATTATAAATGGCACAACAAGCTGGAAATACCTACTCTTCCCTATGTACTTATGTTTCTGCACCCTTAACTCTATTTCCACTGAACCGCTGGCCACATGTCTCTTGTGAACTGACATTTGAAATAGCTCGACCTACTTACTTGGAGCTTTCTGTATCAGCCATCCTTCAGACATCTTGTCTCTTCCTCCTCTCGAGCTACTGTCCTTTTGCCCAATGTTTTGAAGTCCTTGATTGTAATACTATTGCCATTGACTGCGTATTTTTCCTTCCAGCTCCCTATTTTAATCTCGTTCAACTCCGTTTCTGCCCTTCCAAAATTACCTTGCAATTTTGCATTGTCTGTAATAATGTGCACTATCCGCCCACCCAACATCTGGACTTCACTTTAGCCTTTTGGCCGAGTGATCCACACCAACTAACTCCAACGACTATACTATATTTTTCAGTCTGGTATGACCATTCTTGACTGTCTGATCGTTCTGCTATTTGAACATATTTACAGTATCTCTGGCATTGAGATCCAAGAGTCCCTAAACTTCTATCCTTGGCATCTTTATTTTCCTCACTTACGTGTTCCTCTCTGTGCTTCATCTTTGCACAATTAGTGATCACCCATATGTATCTTACTGTGTGGTTTCCTCCTTAAACCTCTTTTGTTTCTCCATTTTCTTTTTCTAACGATCTTCCTAAAAGTACACTTGGACCAAATATTTGTTTACCTGTCCTCAACTCTCCTCTTTTTAACTGTTTTGTTTTGGACCAAGCCTTTGAATTGCTGTGGGGTGATTTCCTTATATTAAATTTTTTGTTAATGTCTTTATTGTTTCCATTTGTGTCTTTGTTGTTTACGTAGGTAGATACTCATGAAAATGTTGAAGTAGTTATACCAGAAATTGTGCCTGACAGTATCCCAGTTGGTAATTCAAGTGGTGCTTTACAAGAAGGAGCAGGAGCTGAAACAAGTACCTTCCCAAACTCCTCAACCTTTGAGTCACTACAGCATGATGACAGACTAATGGAAGAGGATGAAGCTGCAGCTTTAATTGGTAAGGATAATTATTCAATGATATGGAGTCTAATAAAGTTCACTTTGAGGTGAGGCCAGTGTCTGGTGTTGAGATGTGAACGTTGACCTGGAAGATACTGTGCTGGTGGTTGCTGGAGGTAGCTGTAACCTGATGTCTTAGCTAGTGGCAGACCTAGACTTCATACCTTATACTCGCTCAGATCTACAGTCCAGATTTGTTTCCTCTTGTGTTTCCCAGCTAGGTGTACTGTTGGGGAAATACTGAATATGACTTACTTTTTCAGAATTCAGCAATTAAGTTCAACTTTGGGTACAGACATGTGATGACCTATCGTCTTGAATTACCCATTCAGAATGTGTTAAACATGTATCTTTTGCAGATTCTGGGTCTTTGATGTAATCCAGGAAATAATCAACTTAATGCACAGTTAATATTTACCCTTTGTGGTAATTTTGGAAACTCCCACTTCCGAATGTTATCTGTTTTACCCAAACGTCATGTGTATGTTGAAAGAAACTTGTTGATAAGCTCATAAAGGTGTGACGACATAGATAGCAATTAGGTTGAAAGGACAAAAGTGATGAGCTTGTAATTCAATATGAAGGAATGTCAGTAGAAAGATCAAAATTGGATCCATTACTTCTCTTTCTCCTTATTATATAATAGCAAACATAAAAATGAACTTAGTTAAAATTGGAGTCCTAATATAGTTTGAAGCAAACTCTGGCCAAACTTTAACCCACTATCACTGTGTCATTTTTTAAAGGGAAGTTTTTACATTGATATTTATCAATTTGAATAAAACAATATAATTAGGAAACAAAGGCAGGTGAACACATGACTTTTATGAATATAGGCAACATTAAAGTCCTCCTGAATACTGGGGGCATATTTTAAATTATGTTGATTGACTAAAAGGACAGGATTTTCACTCTGAAAAGGGTGTGAGGACAGCAGCAGGTGGTACAGTCAATGTTTGCTCCATCCATTCTGCTAGAGGCTGATTTACACCTGGAATGGTTAC
The DNA here is from genome assembly GCF_004010195.1 of Chiloscyllium plagiosum. Classification (NCBI taxonomy): domain Eukaryota; kingdom Metazoa; phylum Chordata; class Chondrichthyes; order Orectolobiformes; family Hemiscylliidae; genus Chiloscyllium; species Chiloscyllium plagiosum. The sequence continues at coordinate 64,177,721 of NC_057715.1, read as the reverse complement.
CTGCCCACAAGCATCAAGCAGTAAGTTAATTTAAAAGCCAGTTATCAGACACTACCTGGCCTTTACCATGGTGTCAGGAGCACAAAAACCTGAAAATTGTTGTCTGTCAGCTGTAAGTCAGTGAGATTAAGTATTTCACCTTTCAACCTCATATCACCATTTGAAACCCCTTTTTAAAAAGTTACACTTTGTTCATTAAGCTGTAACTGGGTTTCTAATAGTGATCTAAATAATAGAACTTGATGAACAACAGAACTGGCCCTGAAAATGAAGATTTAATATTCCTTGAGCATCATAGTATATTTTTAAGCTAAATTACTTTTAAAAACTTTTAAAAATGGTTTTCTTAGAATACCTTAACTACTACCTTCACCACAGATGTGTGTCTTAATCTTTAATTTGCTTTATGTAAACACTTTTTTTTAAAACTGCTTTTATTTTAGCTCTTTCAGCTTTTTGTTTGCATGTGCTTGAAAATCCTTTAATAGGATTGACTTTTGGGCATCCTGATGACATCACTGCTGCTCCATGCTCTAAATAATAAAGTACAGGAAACTGACTGCACTTTGCCACTGACTGCAGAATCTGAGCCAATATATGATTAGCTCTTTTTAAAAGTTTGAGGCCATATGACTTATTCAAGTTTTATGATTTCCCTTTTTTCTTCTTTTCTAGAAGCGAATTTAGAAATTCAGAGAAATAGTGATAGTTCGTCTTGTCCCATTGGATGTCCAGATGCCAGATGAATATTTTTGATAAAAATCAATTTTTGATTTAAAGCACAAGAGGGGCCATTTGTGGATTCTTCTGGAAAAACAATCGTTCAATGTGTGCAGCAAAATATGAAGTCATGCATTTTTAATTCATCTCATCACAGTTCTAACTGAATAAAATAACTTTGGTTGAAATTAAAAGTAACAGATACTGCTTTCTAGAGGATATGTTGATTTGAGAACACATGGGACTCCCACTTAGTCACAGCAAAATTCTTGTTCTTCCACTCTTTACAAAACGTACTTTGAACTTTATGTTTACTGAAACTGGAATTAGTAACTTTTAATCATTGTTTAGTTACAAGTGCATTGATTTTGGTTTCATCTTATTCTTTGTACTTTGCAGCCTATCCAATATGTTTGCAAATACCCTTATTTTCATTGAAAAAATAGTTAAGGATAAATTCAGATGTTTAGAGAGCTAGACTTACTTGTACTAGACCTAGTTGACCAGTATTGTCAATAATTTTAATGAAACTGGTAATCTATAAATGTTACATAGAAGCAGTAATGTATAGTTCTAGTTTGGTCCTCTATCTTTTTAATAGTGTTTTCATGCTAAGTAGGTTTGTCTATAAGTCATCATTCCTTTAAGGATATTGTGTAGTAACTTGATTTTTGCAACTGTATAGATAAATCTATAATAACAAAATTAATTCTCTATTGAAGTGCATTAAAAATATTGAAGAATAATAAAACTGTTGAACTTCTGATTATCACTGCTGTCGTAAAATATTCATCATATAATTAGATCAGAATATGTTTTAGAGGCCCAGTTTGTGATCTTGAATTATCCAAACTGCAGAAATGTACTGAAACAGGCGTTACAAATTAGTCAAGATTTCATGAAAAAGAATCATTCGAATAAGCTTAAGAATCTTTGTGTAACTATGAAGCAGTGATACAGCTTTCAGTTTATAGCTGATTCCAGTAGATGTTGCTGCATGACTGTGTCACCACATTATACAAAATGACAGGTCATAAAAGTAGCAATGTTTTCAATTCAGGCCAAAGAGGAAATGTTTGCACTGTATTTCATTGTGTGGTGGAAGAAAAGCAATAAAGCATTGAGCCTTATGCCAACAGTGTAAAATTTATACACCTTTTAATATTTATCATGTTCAATCATTTAATGATGCAATGAAAGAAAATTAACGTTTAAAAAAAACCTTCAGGAACTCTCCTGAAATCATTCTAAGTAATTTCAAAATTAGTGTGTTAACAGTTATTGAATATGAACTACATATAATTACATTAATGTTGCAAAATTATAGAATTGTAAGGAAATTCCAATCTGAAGACCAAGCTGTAAATCATTAGCTAGCACTTTACTTTTTAAATTGAGGCTCAGATCAAGTCGGTGAAATGCCAGGAGTTGAAAAGATACTAGGGTTTTTCTAATTGACAAATTAAATGACATCAATAAGTTATGATGGTAATATATTGTCAGGAAGTTTTAGCAAGAGTCTACATGTCTGCAATTTCTTTATTGGAATTTGCTTCAGTCTGTTGTTTTACTTGTGACTAGTCAAAAGCACAGCTTAAATGTATCTGTAAAAGCTCTAGGATCAATTTATGATAACAGTTGCAAATAAGCATTGGTAATTATAAGAATTTTTAAGCACGGGTCTCTTAAATTTGTACATATGCAATAAGCATACTTTGAGTTATACATTATACTAGATTTGCACTTTTCAGTGTGTCTGTTGAAAACAAAAACAAATTGTTCAGTATAGATTAGAATTTGTACTTGTCCATGATTATAAGAATTTTTAAGCACGGGTCTCAAATTTGTACATATGCAATAAGCATACTTTGAGTTATACATTATACTAGATTTGCACTTTTCAGTTAGTGTGTCTGTTGAAAACAAAAACACATTGTTCAGTATAGATTAGAATTTGTACTTGTCCATGATCAATTCAAACCTCATGTCCATACATATCTTTTTACTACTGCAATATTCCTATTAATTTTTTGATTTTACCTTTCCCTCATAAGATATAATGTCCTCTTACTTTCCCCAGTTTCACTTTGTGTCTCTGCTAGAATTGTCATCATAATTAAGTCTATCCTTTCCTAATGTAAGTATTTCATTAAAAATCTCTCTCAACCCTGAATGTTCATTTGTAATTGTACTTCTGGGAAATGTGGATGACTGTGTTGCATCATCAGGATTGTTTATATACTGTGTTCCACTTTGGATCTTTAGTGTTTCATGTGGACCCTACTGCTCATTCTCTGTTTCTGCACTGACCAGCCCTGCCTTTTTCACTCATTTACTTCAATGAGAGTCACAACTAGCAAAGTTTGGAAGGCGAAAAGTATGGTTTTAAATCCTAGAGCTTTATTCAAAGACGTGTGGGGAGTACATCTTGTTTCCTGCCTGTCCTTTCTCAACACCACAGAAAAAGGACAGAGCAATAGGTAGTTTTGTTTTAACATTGTTTGTAACATGTTGCTTTGCGAGGAATGCATTGTTCAGTTTTGAAATAAAAATACAAGTACAAAAATACTACTTGTAACTACATTAAATTAAACTTTTCTTTAAGTGACCTTTGCTTTGTTTTCATTACAGCAAAATCTTTAAATGTGACTCAACCTTTCTTTCGATAAAAACCAATCTGATCTCCATGCAACAGTTTTAATGTGTTATTCTTGGAATCTCTAAGATTACTCATGCATTTAGTGCTGTTACTTCAGAAACTCCGTGTTTCGCAATTCTCTCTCTCTTTAGTGAGAAATGCCCCATTTATGAAAATTGCTATATAAGAGAACAGCATGTATAACATGATATAAACTGATCTATCAAAGAAAAATGCCTTTTACTTCAATGGAATGAGAATTACTTTGATCCTGTGACTGGATTGTAAACACTGGAGGAGAAAAGACTCTTGCATTGACCAACCTTGGCGGATTGAATGAAGAGTAGAGTCATAGAATTTCACAGCACAGAAACAGACCCTTTGGTCTAACTTGTACTTAGCTTTGATTATATTTTTGTATTATGCCATTTTGTCAACCTGACTATATGTACCAGTGTGGATCAAATCCGGCTTGGCTGTCTGCCAATTTTCATTAATTATTCTGTTACCTCATTTACACTTTCTTACAACCTGCCTTCTCTGAGTTTCCCTGTCTCTAATGCAGCTGCTCTGATGAGGCAACCTTTTAGAACACCATTTTTCACGTCTTCTAAAGATTCCCAATACTCCTACACTGTTGTGTACAGTCCCCTTTTTCAAACCATTTCCTGCACTCCCAGCATTCTGATAGGGATTACTCTTGTCCCCACCAACTTACACATGCAAAAGGTCACCTTCGATTCTGCCACTTCCAACATAATGCCACCACAAAATGCATCTCCCCCCACACCCTTCTTCACTATATGATGACTTTGTTCAATCTGCAATCAAAAGCAAATCTTGTCCCCTTTCCAAGTGTAGGCTTTGTAACATCTGCCCTTTTATCACCACTCTCCTTGCTTTCCAAGGCCCCCACACACCCGGAAGAAGTAATTTTCTTTTATACCTTCAATATAATCTATTTGCTGTTCACAATGTTGTGCCCTCTACACTCGTAAGACCAAATGCAGATTAGATGACTGCTTTGCTCCGTCTGTAAGCATTATGCTGAGTTTTCCAGTTTCTCGTCACTTTAATTTTTTTTTTGCTGCATCTCACCTTCCAATTAGGCAATTTGTAGCCTTCTGAACTCTCATTAAGCTCAACAATTTCAGACAATAAACTGTCCATTTTGAGTCTTTTTTTGTCATGTGACAGTATAAAACTTTGTTTTTCACATTTCTGCATTTGAACTGAGCAGTTCTTCTGCAATGCACACTCATATTGGATAAATATTTTTTAAACTACAGCCATTACCACTCCCTTTTGTTTTTTGTTCCATGACATCTTTGTCACTTAATCTTATTGGCTTTGCACTCTAACAGTTACTATTACAATAATAATTGTTCTATTCCAGATTTAAAACCAGTAATTCACAAACTACCACAGTTATTGATCCAGGCCTTGACTAATAATTTAAACCACTAACTCAAGGACAGTGTCTGGGATCACAGAGTGTATCCTAGCAGTTCTTTTTGGAGTCTGTTAAATGTAGATAGAAAACTTGACAATTTGCTTAAATATGGATGTTTATTTAGTCATAATAATAGTAATAAAATGCAAAGCAAAGAAAAAAATGCAGTCAGTCAGTCTCTCACCCTTCCTACCTGTCAGGGACCCCTCAACTGACTGCTGGTCTGGAGGTTTAGGTTCATTCTTCGCATCGTTCGCGATACAGGTCCAAGGTAAAGTCCAACTCTCAAAATAAAAGTATCTCTCTCATACACTATAACAAACAGCCAGCACAGAAAAGCAGAAAACAGCTTGCTCATACAGAAAACAAGTTTGATTGTGCTGTCTGTGGCACAAACCAGAATGATCACAGGACGCTTTCAAGGTCATGCAGCTGTCAAATCTCAACTTTTTAGCCCTTCAGCCCGTCCTATACAGCCAGAAACATCAAATAACATTGCAACAATTTTTTCTTTTTCTTGGGGTTACAACTGCAACAATCCCTCTCCTGTGACCCTACTTAAAGTAGGTTTAACTACCAGGCAGAAAAACAAAGCAAGCATGAAGGCTAGTTCTTTTTTCAATTAGTGACCCATTGGAACTTTAACCTGCTGTCTTCAAACTGTCCTCCAATTGGGCTTTTGTTTCTTAATCCCCCCCCCCCCCCCACCAGAAGACAATATTGGGAAATTGGGGGTTGTGGCAGCCTGCATTTAAACCACAAATTCAAACACTTTTACATTGGTAGGATGAAAAAAAGCTGAGACATATTTCACTCACCTTATAATTTGGCAAAGAGCAGGAATAGAAAGCAGGAAAATTAATCCTGGAAATTTATCAAATACTGAATTGCAGAATACTACAGGAAAACTGAATTTATGCTTAAAAAGGTTCAACTCAGGAATTTGCAAAGAGGATCATGCAGAAGTCCTGCCTCTTCTTACAGCGTTAGCTGCCGTATACTAGGTTAAAGCCCCAGTCCAGTTTTTGAATGTTGGTGAATGGGTGGGTCGGTTGTACATGGATTGGCTATTGAATGTGTTGCTGGGTCAGCTTATCTTCAAGGGCTGTTTGGGTAGTCAGAAAGGTAGATGGTAGAGTTGGGAGGGCAACTGGTAGCGGTGAGAATAATTAGTCCAGGACCAGCACCTACTCAGAACAGACTGAAGTTTGGTCAGATCAAAGGGGTTGTTGGATAGTTAAGGGGGACATGTTGGGGAGTTGATCAGTTACAGAGTTGCCCAGCTGATAGACTAGATGTTAATCTGTCTAAAATTTTCTAGGTAACAATCTAAGTACCATATAATTGTTCAATATGCATAATTCTGAATTAGAGATATCATGCAGGTTCCTGGAAAGCGAGGAATTTTCCATCTAAATTTGAGGCTTCCTGGGTAATTCTCATTATTGGTCTAACAGCCTGAACCTTGTTGCACGTTTTCTGTCATATGAGAGAAATTAACTTTACAAATCTAAAATCAGCTTTTATCATGTTTCACACTCACATCTTTCTTGTCAAAGCTAAATTAAGTTTCATTGTAAAACTGTAATTGTAATGATTCAAGTGCTCAAATTGATATTTTAATATCTGAAATAACTGATCTATGGCATTGCATATGCTAGTTAGATATGTGAGCCTGCATTAGGTTGGGAAGTGGTACAGTTGATTTGGAAAATACATAGGTGGCACATTTAGATGAAATCTTGAGATGGAAAAAGATGTGGCCTTAAGAGCTAGAAGTTGGAATAGGCTATGGATTCTGCTCCACTGTTCAATAAATTCATGGTTGATGTGTAACCTCAACTTCACCATTCCATAAAATCTCCATATTCTCATCTCCATCTTGAATATGTACAACTGGAGCTCTTGGAGGTAGAAAATTACAAAAATTCAAAAATTCTTTGGTGTGAAGAAATTTCTCGCTTCAGTCCTAAATGGCTAACCTGGTGTTTTTGCAGCATCCGCATGGTCAACCTCTTATTTTTAAACATTAACTCCTTTAGATTCTCCTACAATAGGAAACATGCTTTCCACTTGCACAGTGAAACATACAAGATCCTGACAGGTCTTGACAACCAAGTTGCCTCTTTTACTTCTGAATCCCAACAGCTATAAATTGAGTCTGACCTAACTAGCCTAGGCTAGCTCATAAGACAACTCAACCATTCAAGATATTAGTCTAATAAACCATCGTTGAATTGCCAACTACACATTTGTATCCTTCTTAAAGTAGGAAAACCAATACTATCCAGATATAGTCTCTCCAATATCCTGTACAACTGAAGTAAATCTTCTACTTCTGTAGATAATTTCCCTTCCAATTCACAAGAACAGGGTTAATGCCACTGTTAAGATCTCTTGTCAGAAGGAGGGCTAAACTCAGAACAAGGAATGTTTCTCTAGGCTGTGTATGTGTTTAACCCAATAGTGGCCACACTCATAGTAAATATTTGCTATTCACCTCTTCAAAGCAATTTCAATAGGCACGAGCATGCAATGAACACCACCCTCCCTATTCCCATTTCAACCCACATCCTGGGACATATTGGAGGGTCATTACTATTGAAACTGGTGGCCGTAAATTTGCATAATCACTTTGTGGGAATTGTTTGCAGAAGGATTCCCTGCACCAATTTCAACTGTTAGGCCAGCACCACAAAATTTCCTTCAAATCTTAATTTAAGCGTCAGTAATCAAAAGTTTTGATTGCTTCATTTTTCAGCATTTTAATTAAAACAAAGACTTCATAATTAACATTCATGAACTTCAATCCAAACATGGTGCACAAATTCAGTTACTTTTGTATTTTACCTAATGCTGTCTGCTGATGTATTTAATAATATGAAGTATGTATAATACATAGGATAGAGAACAGAAATAAACTGGTTAACATAGTTTTCTCTTATAGAAAGCATACCTTAACACAAATTAAATAGGAGTCACTAAAGTGATGGTGCATTGCTGTGCAACAACACTACCTTGAAAAGTGACCAAGATGCTCATCAGAATTGGCTTGCACACTTGTATAACAAGAAAATAAGTAAGTCCGGTCCCATTTGGGCAAACTGAGTGGCTAAGAAAGGCTTACTGTTTTTAAACAAAACTAAATATCTTTCAATTATGCACTGAAATCACAGAAATGATTCCAACACACGACAAATGCCTTTCCAGTCTTTTGAAAGTTTAAACTCTGCCTTGTATTATTTTGATGATTTTGCTTCTGAAGGATTTTCTCCGGTATCCAGTGTTTTCAGTAATCGGAATAGGCCAGCCGCTTCTCGTATTCGGCTGAACTCAATGCAGAAGGCCTGCACTTCGATGAACAAGTCCTGGACGTTGATTATTTTGTTTCTGATTAAAGACTGGAGGAAGACACAAACAAGACGTACCAAACGGTTCTGGAAGATAACAGACAATGTTAGTTTACTGTACACTGTCACTCCCTAGTATCACAAGTAACAGGTTTATCATGTAGCTTACTTGCCACATCTTCTGAGCAATACAATGTCACAAATGTAATTGTTTAATTGGAAATAACTCAAATGACTGGAATTCACTTTCTCCTTGCATTTTTATCCTCTCTAAATTGCAATGACTCCTAGAATCAGAATCTCTACAGTGCAGAAAGAGGCCATTTGAACTAAACAAACAATCTGCACTGATCCTCCAAACAGCATTCTACACCCCTACCCTATCTTCATAACCCCACATTTACCATGCCAATCCACATAGCCTACACATCCCTGGACACTACAGACAATTTTATGGCCAATCCATCTAACTTGCACGTCTTTGCACTGTGGGAGGAAACCCACGTGGAAACAGGACAACGTACTAGTTCCACATAGGCAGTCACCCAATCGAATCAAATCTAGGTCCTTGGTGCTGTGAGATAGCAGTGCCTAGGTACTTTAAATTCCTCAACATCAGCAGTTCTAATCAACCATTCTTCATAAGTCAGCCCCATTTTGACTTAGTTGAAACTTTATTGCTGGAACAGCACAGCAGGTCAGGCAGCATCCAGGGAACAGGAGATTCGACGTTTCGGGCACAGGCCCTTCTTCAGGAATGGAGAAGGGCCTGTGCCCGAAACGTCGAATCTCCTGTTCCCTGGATGCTGCCTGACCTGCTGTGCTGTTCCAGCAATAAAGTTTCAACTTTGATCTCCAGCATCTGCAGACCTCACTTTCTCCATTTTGACTATACAAATGTCACCCTGACCAGACTCCTACTTGCATCTTCCATAAACTTGAGCTCATCCAACATTCTGTTCGTCATCCCCTAACTCCTACCAAATTCCATTCAGCCATCAGCCCTTTATACGCTGGCCTACTAGCAATAGGTCCTGGTTTGGAAAATCCTCTTTTTAAATTCCTGATCCCCATTGTCAACCGCCTCAATGGTATCGGAGTCGAAAAGTGTTGCACTGGAAAAGCGCAGCATTTAAGGAGCTGGAGCATCAATATTTCAGTCTTATTGAAAGATTTTTCTTCATAACAGATGCCATCCAGAAATACAGGTTGTTATTGTTACTGACTGCAAATTTAGTGCTTTGATGCTTAACTTCTCCAGGATGATTCCCAAGAGGACAGGGGAAATGTTTTGGTGTTCTCCTCAAAGCATCCCCAAAAAAGCAAAAACATCACTGACTCTTAAGTCTCTGGCTTGCAATCAACCAAAATAGAGAATTTATCATTAAGACATTGGATAAGAAAGCAACAAGCAACCCAAGCAACCCTTCAAGTACCATCTGCCCCAGCTGTGCATTTGAACTCATCTCAGAACCCATTGAACAGATCGGAAGGAAGTCAATCCTGAAGGACTGCTGAAGAGAAGTAAAATTTTAGACTCAGCTAATAGGAGAAAAGAGGAAGGCCATTTCCTATTAAAGTAGTGGTAGATAGATGAAACAAAGAGATGAAGCATCTAGAAAGTCTTTGACTTCTGAAAACTAGAGACAAGGTTAATTTGTAGCTAACTACTAATAATCCAGAAGAGCATGAACAATGAAAGGCACCTTTAGGAATGGATATAGAATCGGACATAAGTCATGCCCTGTCCAACGTGTATAAAATTTGGTTGCTAAGACGGTGATGGACAGATTTTAATATTAGGGAATCAAGGGTAATGGGGAAAAGGCATGAAAGTGGAATTGAGGATCATCAGATCAGCTATGATCTCACTGAATGGCCTACTTCTGCTTCTATGTCTTATGGTCTTAAAGCTCACATTAATATTGATTTCATACCTTCTGCCACACCTATGATCCTTCCCTCCAGAATACAACTATATACGATAAATACTACAGGGCAAGACATGCACACAGTTAGTTCTGCTGCTAAGTTAAACATGACTAAAGTATGGAATTGAGACCATAAAGATTTCTCTTGGAGCCAAGTATTTGTTCTTTTCACCCCATTACAAAGTTGGGATGTCAAAGTGTAGAGTAGACACTGCCTAATAGTTAGAGAAACGATGTGTCAAGAAATAATTTCAAGAAAATTGTCTCTCCTTTTGAGCAAGGTGAAGGCCATCAAATAAGAGATTAAACATACAAAATGAGATGAAAATGTATATTGGACATTTTTTGAGGGCCAGACTATGATAGAAAAATACAATTTCGATTCCTGCCAATTTGTTCCATAGAATCTAGAGTTCATGATTTAACAGAATGCTAGCAGAGTTGACCACTAGCTTACTTGTCTGGCACACTAATTGAAAAGGGGTAAAGAGAGATAAATAATTTGCACTGTGTTCTTCTTCCCTCCTGACATGCGTTTGGGAATTTGCAAACTTGGGTGGTTCATACATGGCAAAACTTTCTATTTTAAATTATGCCCAGAATATAGTTATAATTTGCAAGGTCACATATAATATTGCTCGTACAAATAAAGACTTATCAATTCAACTATCCGCAAGCAACACAATTACCTGCATGTATTTATCTTTGATCTGCTCACAAGTGGAGATACAATTTGAAATATAGAGGTGAATAAATTCTGGAGGAAGATCAACAGCAGTGGTTAACCTGAGAAAAAAAACAAAAGGAGCAATGAATTACAAACCAGAAGCTTGAACTATACAAAGACTAGGCCAATATTCATTTACAGAACATTTCTAAAACACCTAGTGACCCCTACTGGAAACAAATTTGCAGAGTTACTTATTGGATGAGGAAAGAATATTGTTCAACTATTTTGTTTCCTGCAACTGAACAGACTGCTAAGGCACACACAGAAATAGCCATCACTCTGATGAGCTACAGGAAGGTCTTGAATCCATGGATTTATACTCTGCAACAAGTTATTTCTACAATATCGGAGAACCAGAGAAAACAAATCCAAAATATTCAAAAGACATGAGAACAAAACATCTAGTATGAAAATAAATGAGCTTTCGCAGAACTGCAATACTATTCATGTTGGATTGTCAAATGTGAAGAAAAGGTTACATTTTGATGCACTTGTCTTTTAATACAACCAAAGTAAACTGTAGAGTGACTCCTTACTGTGGCTGTCAACTGAAGGCAAAAAAATTGTGCACAGCCAGTTGGATGACAACGAAGAGTATTGCGGTGAATAGCACCTGTTAAGACACTTTCCAGGTTCACACATGAAGCAGGAAGGCTGGGAAATTGCACTACTACCATTTATATGGAATATAGTCAGAACAGCAGCAGATATAGATGACAAATCAAATAAATGGGTGGGGGAAAAAAAACATACAACTCACCTATTTACAACTTCCATAGAATGAAGGGACATATCCATATTCACAAGTACAGAAAAATATTCTGTAATCTGGCTCGACTGCATTAGCTTCAGTAACATCTCTATGGCAACCAAAGGATTATTTTCTACCAGATCAGGCAGCTTGACAGGAGTCAGACCAATGTGGTAAACTAGCTTTGGATCTTTTTCTAATTCACCAAGGAGCTACCATGAAGAAAATAAAAGTAAAAACTCAATGTTACTCAGGTACAACACAGATGTGTGTCAATTTTCAGACACATCATCAGATGATTGCCCAGTATTTACTACTGGAGGGTTAAATTATTATTTTGAGCATTACACATGTATTTAAGAATTAACATAAAAGCAAACAGAAATGTTGTGAAGATGACTGTTACTACTGGAACACTATATTGTAAATAAATTTAACATTCAAGAATCTGAATAAATGTTAATTTTCTCTCCACCACCTCATTTCTCCCCATATAATGTTGTCATCAAAGTGAACCTTGGATCATCTTTCAAAAAATCTGCAATTAACTCTGAAAACTCAATGCATAATCTTAAAATGGGAGACTGTATCTGTTAAAAAGATCCATTGCCTTAAAAGAAAGATCAAAGAACACATACTACATAATCTTTACAGTGTATGCAGATTCGAAATGTTACACATTTATTGTATATATTTATGAATAACTTGGCGGTAAATTCACAATTGTAATTCCTCCATAGCTTTGCCATCCCTATCCACCTATCACCTGAGCTTCTAGCCCTACAAACTTCCAAGATCCCTGTGCTCTTCTAATGAGAGAATCAGTCCTATCTTTGGTATCCATCCAAACCCAATTATCTCTGTGTGGATTGATGTCAGATTTTGTATCAAAATAGTCTTGTTAACACTTGAATGATTTCCTATAATGAAATGTGCCTTACAAATTCAAGATTTGGAGGTGCTGGTGTTGGACTGGGGTGGACAAAGTTAAAAATTACACAACACTAGGTTATAGTTCAACAGGTTTAATTGGAAGCGCTGCTCCTTCATCAGCCACAACCACCTGATAAAGAAGCAACATCCAAAAGCTACTGCTTCCAAATAAACCTATTGGACTATAATCTAGTGTTGTGATTTTTAACTCTTTATACATTCAAGTTGTTTCATTTAGATCAATGCAATAATGTACAGAAATTGCTCAAGTTGGTGTAGGCCAAGTAAAAATAGTATTTTTCTCAATTTTCACTCATCCCTCATCCCACAATTCAGCAGTGATTACGTAAACACAGAACTTCACAAGCCAGTCTATCCAGATTGTAACAGTATTAGTGTTTAAGCTGCAGTCCAATCTCTGCTCATTTTCCAATCTCTCTAATATTCTTTTTAGATTAGATTACATTACAGCGTGGAAACAGGCCCTTCGGCCCAACAAGTCCACACCGACCCGCCGAAGCGCAACCCACCAATGCCCCTACATTTACCCCTTACCTAACACTACGGGCAATTTAGCATGGCCAATTCACCTGACCTGCACATCTTTGGACTGTGGGAGGAAACCGGAGCACCCGGAGGAAACCCACGCAGACACAGGGAGAATGTGCAAACTCCACACAGTCAGTCACCTGAGGCGGGAATTGAACCCGGGTCTCAGGCGCTGTGAGGCAGCAGTGCTAACCACTGTGCCACCGTGCCGCCCATTCCTCCTTTTAAATCAAATAATCCCCTTTTAAACTGCTGAAACAGAATACAGTCAGTTCTGCTATAATGCAATTGAAGAATTTAGACCATTATTTATAGACCATGAGCTTTCCTTAGCTGTATTGGCTATAACGAGATTCTGGTCCCATTGCTTTAAATGGTGTGGCTATTACGCAATTTTCTTACAACGCAGGATTGCATAGGAACAGAACTATCGCATTATATCAGAACAGACTATATACAATTTTAAAAATGGCCTTTCGTTATCCTTTTGCAATCTATCATTTACCTTTGAATAATTATCAGCCACCTCTCAATGCCATTTCTAAAGTAGCCTCTTTGCTCTTTATATTCTATACCTCTAGGTTCAAACAACAAAGGATTCTATTGGCTTTTTTTATGGTCTTTTCTACTTTTACTGTCAGCTTTACATCAGGATCCTATAATTCCTTTACTAAAATGTTCACTTTCAGTAAACAAATTTACTGTCTAATTTCTATACTGGATCATGATTCCTTAGCACAGAACATGACAAGACAGTTCCAAATTCATGTCTAAAAGACTTGGCTCTAATCTTTAGGCTATGTCACCTATTCCCAGATTTCCAGAACAGTATAAAGTATTTCTATTTACCTATCTGCCTATTAACTCAAATTTTGATCAAATCATCCCTTAATCTTCTAAATCTTAGATTAGGTAATAAAAGCAAAGTATTACAGATGCTAGAGATGTAAAATAAAAGCAAAGAGAATGGCAGCGTCTGTGGAGAAAGAAACTAAGTTAACATTTTGAGTTCAAATGACTCTTTGTAATCTCTTGTTATAATTTAATACTATACGAGTCAAGGTACTATTGGGTAAATTTATACTGTATTCCCTCCAAGATCTTAAGATGTGTGTTCAGAACTGAAAACTGTATACCAGGTGTGGTCAAATTCAGGCTTTGTATAGCTCTAGCATAACGTCTACCCACTTTTATCAGCTGGATAGAGACCAGCATTCTATCATTTAAAATTATTTTCAGCATTTGACCACAACACTTTAACAATCTATGTACATCGATCCCAAGCCAGGTTTCGCTGAATATCCATTACTTCCAGCTTTTCACCATTAAAGAGGAGGCTTGTTCTATCAGCCTTAGGTCCAAAGTGGATGACTTCACGTTTGACTATAATGAAATTCAAAACTTAAACTATTAATATCTCTCAGCAATTTTGCTTTCATCTACGATACTAATAAGAAGTTCTATCTTTGGATCATCAGTAAACAGGAATAGGCAGCTCTCTCCAATCATTCATGGCGAACCGTTGAGACCTCAACACATACCTATCTATGGGATACACTTCGTCACAGTCTACTAATTAAAGTACTGCTAAGAATCTTAATTTGCTTTTACTTCTATGGACTTTGGTTTTATCTAAATCTACTAGGGACTTTATCAAGTGCCTCCTGGAAGTTAATTTGATAACGCCCACAGACATTGATGTGTTCAATAGTTTAGCCACCTCTTAAAAAGAAATTTAATTCAGTCAAATCCATGCTGACTGTCACTGATCAGCTGAAAAATTTCAATCCATTTAGTCAATCTAAAAATGTCTGTCAACTGTCAATAACAGATTGCAACAGCAATGTTCAGCTAACTGGTCTATAAATCCGTGGGTTTTTTTAAAATCTATTCACAGGATATGGAACCACACCCAGACCAAGCTAGTGAAGGATGGTAGATTTCTTTCCCCACAGGAAATTAGAGAACTGGTTGGGTTTTTACAACAATTACAAAGCCATTATGCTAGTCATTTATTCAAGATTTTTATTTTCTCTCACTTACCTTTCTTATATAAAGTAGGATGCAATTTTCTAATCTAACTGGAGTGGTTCCTGAATTGGGAGAACTTTGGAAGATTATAGTCAGGACATGTGCAATGTTCTTTGCTATTTCCTTGCAAGCACTGATCCATGCGGTCTGTCCCTCATTAGTGAGGAAATAATGATACTCTCTCTATTTTACTTACGTTAATTTTGCTAGGTTCCCAAACTGGATTTAACATCAAATTTCCTTGACATGTCTGCATTTTATTCTCCTCTTCTACCCCCATATATTGAAACAAGGTATTTATTCAACATGTGCCATTTCCCTATCTTTTCACTATCACAATTATCAGTTTTCAAAGGGTCCACATTGCTTCTAATAAGGCTCTAACAAGACAATGTTAACCTTGAGAGCTCTTGAGGCAATGCCCCTTCCTCTGAACCAAATGGTCCAGGTTCAAGTCTGCTCCAGAGGTGTGTCACAGGTTGATTAGAAAATACTAGAATGTTAACCTTATGGTCCTTGTGACACAGTGGTAGTGCTACCTCTGAGCCAGGAGGTCTGGGTTCAATCCTCACCTACACTGGAAGTGTCATAAAACATCTGAACAGGTTGATTATAAAACGATAAAGAATGTTAATCATAATTATATTATAACTACATATAGTTCGATTTTCTCTCACAGTTATGCTGTTAAGTAAATCTATCTTATTACAAATTTCAATATAACTTGCCCTCTGAAGAAATCATATCAGAATGAAAACATTACCTGTGTGTGTGTCTGTGTGTGTCTCTCTCTCTTGCTCTCCCCACACACACTGTCAAGACCTGCTGGGTCTCTCCATAATTTTATTTCAGAAATTGAGATCTGCAGATTTTGCTCATGTATGACCTACCCGATTGGCTTTAGGTTATATCGTTACTCAAACTATAATAAACATTTATTACCTTTCAAGTCAGTTCTCTTTTTCAATTTACGTGAAAATTAAAATCTTCCATTTCAATCACTCTGCCTGTCTCTCATTTATTATCAGATTTATTTATCATCAAGCACAGCATTTTTTTAAATTTCAGAAGGTGATACAGCGATAAACAGGATAGGCGCATTTCCATAATATTAAACATTAGTGATGCAACTCAGTTATATTCCAAATGAATCTTATTTGCAATTACCTGTGTTTGCTGCTGTGCAGATAATGGACTCTTGAAAGCCTTTGCCATGATGCGTTTGATTTCCACCCCTGTGCTGTTTTTAACACACATGGTTTTATCCCACTGGATTGTATGGTCAGGTTCCGTTGGGTTCAGCCAAGCTAGTTCATCCTCACACACATGAAGTGGAGGAGCAGGCCGAATGAACTCTGGCCGAAAATGACCTTAATGGGATAAAAAGAAAACCATCGACCAATCAGCTTTCTAGAAAGAATGGACAGGAAAAATATATTGGACGTCAAATAATTGCTTTGCCTTCATAATGCTCAGGGTGTTGTAGAAGAATGCATATGGATGGATATGTTTTTGTATCTTTGGTCAAGGTAAAAAAAAATGACCCCATGTTTTAAGGAGATGAAGAAATTCCCAGCAACTGTATTTATCGAGCAACTGAGGACCAAAATGTATGAACATTTCTACAAACCTCAAAGACAACCATAAAATGTAAGAGCAGAAGCAGATAATTTAATCCATCAAGTCTGTTCCATCATTCAATGAAATTGTGACTCATCTGATAACCCTCAACTTCACTTTCCAGCCTTTTGCCCATAATCATGAATTGCCTTACTAAAAATTTGTCACAGCCTTGAATATACTTAATCACACAAACCCTACAACTTTTTGCTGTAAAAGAATAACTATACATTCAATACCACATAAGAAATTCCTCCCCAAATTTGTCTTAAATGGACATCACCATACCAGCTTGGTAACAACATCAGTTTATATTCTCTAGTCTCTCCCATTCAAAGAAATAACCTCTCCACATTTCCCCTGTCCAGTCCTCTGAGAATCTTGTATGCTTCAAAAGGGTCATTGCTCATTCTTCTAAACTCCAATGAGTACAGACCCATTATCTATTATGTCATCTCAGTTACAGCTTGATAACAATAAACCTGATTAGATTACTTACAGTATGGAAACAGGCCCCTCGGCACAACAGGTCCACACCGACCCTCCGAACAGCAACCCATCCAGACCCATTCCCCTACATTTATCCCTTCTCCAAACACAACGGGCAATTTAGCATGGCCAGTTCACTTAACTTGCACATTTTTGGATTGTGGGAGGAAACCGGAGCTCCCGGAGGAAACCCATGCAGACACGGGGAGAATGTGCAAACTCCACACAGACAGTTGCTTGAGGCGGGAATTGAACCCGGGTCTCTGGCGCAGTGAGGCAGTTCTAACCTGTTGAGTTGGTATATTTTTGTTGCAGCTAATCCATAATACCCAATCTTCCTCCCATACCATGGATTACATTCATGAATCTTCTCTGGACTGCTCCAAAGCCAGTATATCTTTCCTCACATAAGGGGACCAAAACTGTTCACAATATTCTGTGTGTGGTCTGTGGCCTTGAATTAGTTTAGCAAGACTTCCCTATTTTTATTCTTCATTCCTTTTGAACACAAGATACTATATCACAATTATACCAGGGCTCCCACATTTCATGTGCTCTCTTCTTACTTCGCTTTAAAACAATATATTTTTGAGTTTATTTTTAGAAACATCAATCCCTTTATTTAGCTTTATGGATTAAGTGCATCAACAAATACATACCAACTCAACAAGTTTATGATTAGAGCAGTAACTGAGATGACAAAATGGACCACGACATGGAAGCTTAACATGCTACATCTTTAAACATGGTACACCTTAAAACATGGCAGAGTGTGCAGGAAAGCCAGTTGGGTTAAGCATATGGATGGTTGAATTCTTCTCCCTGCACCACCCCTTTCATCCTTGGCTCAAATTAATGGAGTCCAAATTCTCATCAAGTACCTAAATGAGTTAGAAAATCTATCCAATCAAGTTTAAAATGCTGTATGCAACAGGATGATGGTGCTTTGCATCCATTTTAGATGTACTGCATGGGAAAGTGGCCATTAAGAGGTGAATATAGCCAGCCTACCCTATATATCTACTATTACTACACATCTTTTATTAGCAAGAAAGTGTGGACATTCTTGACTAATATTAAAAGGTACCAATTTCTGAGACTAACGCTACGACAATTAAGCCTCACAGCACTGCTTGTTATTCTGACATTTAATAATTTATCAATTATATCAAAAGATAGCAAAATGCAAAATTAATTGGATGAGCACATTTGAATCTGGGTTCTGGGACTGAGAAAATTCTAGATTAGCATCCCTTTTTCTAATATCATCAACATCAATTTAAAACTGCTTACTTTCTATTGGTGGCCTTGGTCCACTCACTAAAGCCTCTATAATCTGAGTAGCGACAGAACTGTCAAATCCAGAGTTGGAAGAGTCAGGATCAGGATCAGGGAGTATGCTTGGAAAACTGGCTTTGCTTTGAGTTGGTAATTCAGACTGGCGCTCTGCAGAATAAATAAAAGATTATGCATAAAATGTACAAACATATGTAAGCAATCCATATATAAAGGACAATTGCAGATCAACTAAAGACTGACTCCTTTCATGCTACATGACTTCCTATCATAGAGGCAATTTTGCTGACTACCTTGAAGGTGTTCACTTGCGTATAAATCCAAATAGCAAAGGGCAAAAAGGAAAAAAATTGCTAATTTTCTTTTTCAGAATCCTTACTATTGTTCATCTCACTAGTACACAAGGCAAATTTTTAAAAAAGTCTCTTTGTAATATATAAGATTTACCTAATTTGTGGAGAAGATCACTGAGAAATGACATTACATATTGCCTAAAACTAAACTCTCATTCACAAACTTCTATGCTATGCCAAGCAATTTGAAAGGGCATACTGAAATGATACATCCTACAAAGTTCACAACTGTCTCAGGGTAAACTTAAGGGCTCAAGGAACTATTTACAAACTTGTGCATTAACTTCTGAAAAAAATCTTTCCCAAAAGTAATGGATTTCTTGCACCATTGACAATATATCTAATACTGGATACTCACAGGGGGTCAGTTAGCATCACTAAAGAAAAAGACTAGATATAACGTATCACATCCAATTGAATCCTTCAGCAGATGAACTTTTCATACTGATTTGCACAGTTGCATCAATTCAGCTGATTTCCTCCAGCATGATTTCCAGACAGAGAGAGTGCAACAGGCAGAACCAGATGTAAATGATTCAGGGTGAACTCTGAGCACATCCTAAACTACTTATACCACCCTGTTCATCTCTGTGCTCATGTTTTACATTAAATTTGTGGCACTGCTAGACAGGGAGATAAAGTTCTACATCTCGTTTTCAAATTCATTTTGCCTAACCTCTGCAACCAACTGCTGTTCTTCAATTCTCTGCATTTCTCCAATTTTAGCTTGTTATACACCCTTCATTTTTCTTGCTCCAATGTTGTAACCATGCCTTTAGTTTAGCTCATTAATCCCCTCTGTAAGCTTGTCCACCTCGCTTAACAACTTATCTTTCAAGAGGCTCCTTAACAGAAAAATATTGCTGACCCCAACCAAGGATCCTTATGATTATTGTTTCTACAAAAGATCAGCTGACTATCTTAGAACAAGGAGTAGATATTCTGCATAGTAGGGCAAGAGGGGCTAATTGCAATATGTGCATGATCCCATTTTGGAAACAAAATATTGGATATTTATCATAAATTAACAATAACATGTTACTTATTAATTTCTAATTAAAAGTTTAAATAATATGTATATAATCCTTGGTATTTGTGCCATAAGAAATAGGAGTGGAAGTAAGGCCATTCAGCCCATCAAGTCCAGTCCGCCATTCAATAATGGCTGATGGGCATTTCAACGCCACTTATCCGCACTCTCCCGTATCCCTTAATTCCTTGCGAGATTAAGAGTTTATCAATCTCTGCCTTGAAGACATTTAACGTCCCAGCCTCCTCTGCGCTCTGTGGCAATGAATTCCACAGACCCACCATTCTCTGGCTGAAGAAATGTCTCATTTCCGTTCTAAATTGACCCCCTCTAATTTTAAGGCTGTACCCACAAGTCCTAGTATTCTCGCCTGACGGAAACAATTTCCCAGCATCCACCCTTTCTAAGCCATGCATTATCTTGTAAGTTTCTATTAGATCTCGTCTCAACCTTCTGAACTCTAACGAATACAATCCCAGGATCTTGAGCCGTTCATTATATGTTCGACCTACCATTCCAGGGATCATCCGTGTGAATCTCTGCTGGACACGCTGCAGTGCCAGTATGTCCTTCCTGAGGTGTGGGGCCCAAAGCCGGACACAATATTCTAAATGGGGCCTAACCATAGCTTTATAAAGTTTTAGTATCACCTCACTGCTTTTACATTTCAACCCTCTTGAAATAAATGACATTACATTTGCTTTCTTAACCACGGACTCAACCTGCAAGTCAACCTTCAGAGAATCCTGTACTAGCACTCTCAGATCACCGTTTATAAAATAGTCCCTGCCTGTGTACTTTTTACCAAAGTGCAAGACCTCGCATTTGCTCACATTGAATTTCATCAGCCATTTCTTGGACCATTCCCTAAACTATCTAAATCTTTCTGTAGCCTCCCCACCACCTCAGAACTACCTGCCTGTCCACCTAACTTCGTATAATCAGTGAACTTCACCAGAATGCCCCCAAGCCTCTTCATCCAGATCATTTATATATAAAGTGAACAGCTGGGGACCCAACACTGAACCATGCGGGACACCATTTGTCACCAGCTGCCATTCCAAAAAAAGAACCTTTTATCCGAACTCTCTGCCTTCTGTCAGACAGCCAATCCTCAATCCATGCCAGGAGTTCACGTTGAACACCATGGCCCTCACCTTACTCAGCAGCCTCCCATGAGGCACTTTATCAAAGGCCTTTTGGAAGTCTAGGTAGATAACATCCACTGGGTTTCCCTGATCTAACCTACTTGTTACCTCTTCAAATGATTTCTAACAGGTTTGTCAGGCATGACCTCTCCTTACTAAATCCATGTTGACTTGTTCTAATTCAACCCTGCACTTCCAAGAATTCAGAAATCTCATCCTTAATGATGGATTCTAGAATTTTTACCTATAACTGAGGTTAGGCTAATAGGCCTATAATTTTCCATCTTTTGTCTTGACCCTTTCTTGAACAAGAGGGTTACAACAGTGAGTTTCCAATCATCTGGGACTTTCCTTGACTCCAGTGATTTTTGAAAGATTACAACCAATGCCTTCTCTATTTCTTCAACCACCTCCCTCAGAACTCTAGGATGTAGCCCATCCGGGCCAGGAAATTTTGTCAGTTTTTAGCCCTTTTAGCTTATCAAGTACTTGCTCCTTTGTAATGGCCACCATATTCAACTCTACCCCTTGACGCTCCTTAATTGTTGGGATATTACTCATGTCTTCCACTGTGAAGACTGACAAAGTATTTATTAAGTTCTTCAGCTATTTCCTTATCTCCCATCACTAGCCTTCCTGCATCAATTTGGAGCGGCCCAATCTCTACTTTTGCCTCTCATTTGTTTCTTCTGTTGAAAGAAAAGAAAACCCCAAAAAGATTGAATACTAATCAAAATGTAAGCTTAAAGAATACCTAACAAAAGGCCTTCAGGAAAAAACAAATTCTGATGCGTTTGTCAGCCTTTGTACATTTCATTTATTCTTCATCGTATACTAGGAGTCTCTTCACCAAACCCTGAAACTTCTTAAAATTTCCCAATTTCTTCGTAGTTGAAATCTTTTCTACCATTGTCCTTAACATTTAAATATAAGATCAAGAATAGTCTAATCTGTTTTTCAGCCTCAACCTGCCAGACCTTTCTAAAAACTGAACAGTTGCAAGGCCTTTGTATATAAAATACCAGTTTGAGGTACAGTGGTTTGTTGCATAAAATTCTGTTACATCCCAAACTTTAATCAAACACAAATAGTGTGTTAAAACAGAATAGCTATTTTGCTGCAATAATTACACCATCTAACTGAATTCTGCATTTTGCCAATTGTAGAAAGTGCGCATGAGCTTGAAGCTAAATTACAATTTGACAAATTTAGTTTTACGGATCCTTGGCTGAACTTATCTAACTTTTTTTTTTGAAGAGTGCATAACAACATTACTCACCAGCCAAGGCCAACTGCAGGCCACTAATATCTACAGACTGAGGCATGTTACCCACATCCATACATGCAATCTGACGAGGAGTTTTCTTAAACAGCTCTCTTGGAGGAGCCAACATCAACTGAGAAAGAAAAAATTTCTCAGGTGGAGTAATTGGTGGCAAGAATCCTGTTAAATAGAAAAAAAAACACAAAAGTTCAGTATGGAGCTTAAATAATTTTTAATTACAATAAATAAAAAGAAACATTAGCTACAAAACATGAAAAGTCTAAGCAGTACTGTAAAAAAAAACTTTGAAAATTGTGTATGTGTTGAGAAATATATTTGTGAAATATTATTTTCCTATATTTGTATGGGATCTAATTTCCTATGAACTTTTCTCAGAACAAAACATGTCAAAAAGTAAATATCGCAATTTAACGACTATTTTAAAAGAGTTGTGTGCATTTCTCCACAATTACATCACAAAGTCATAGAATTGTTACAACATCGAAGGGGGCCATCCAGCCCATCATGCATGCACTGGCTTTCCTAATGAGTATCATGGCTTAATGCTATTCTCTTGCATTTCCTCCTACCTTGCACATTGTTTCCATCTAAAACATTTAATGCCTCAAGTAACTGTATCCACACACATCCAAATAATGCATTCCAAACCTTGGTGAAAGTTTTTTTGCCCCCATATCACATTTTCTTCTTTTGTAAATTCTTGTCCTCTTGTTTTTGATCCTATTACGAATGTGAACACTGTCGCTCTAAATATTCTATCCAGACCTTTCAAAATCGTGAAAATCCCAGATCTGCTCTAGCTTTCTTTCCTCCCATCATTCCCTCCCTAAAAGAAAGGAAAACTCCACAAGACACCAATTTATCCTCAAAATTGAAGTTTCTCATCCCTCGAATTATTCTTGTAAATCTACTCGGCACTCACATCCTTCCTACAGTTTGGCATCCTGAACTGTATTCAATACTCAGATCTAACAGCACAGAGGCAGCACAGCTCAGTGGTGAGCACTATTGCCTCACAGCACCAGGGATGCAGGTTTGATTCCACCCCTGGGGGACTGTCTATGTACAGTTTGCACATTCTCCCTGTGTCTGCGTGGGTTTCCTCTAGGTGCTTCAGTTTCCTCCCACAGTCCAAAGATGTGCAGGTTACATGGATCGGCCATACTAAATTGCCCATAGTATCCAGGGACATGCAGGATTGATGGATTAGCCATGGGAGTTGCAGGGTTACAGGGACAGGTGATAGGTGGGTCTGTGTGGGATGCTCTTCAGAGGGTCATAGCGTCATGGAGATGTACAGCATGGAAACAGACCCTTCGGTCCAACTTGTCCATGCCGACCAGATATCCCAACCCAATCTAGCCTCATCTGCCAGCACCCAGCCCATATCCCTCCAAACCCTTCCTATTCATATACCAATCCAGATGCCTTTTAAATGCTGCAATCGTACTATTTCCTCTGGCAGCTCATTTCATACACGTACCACCCTCTGAGTAAAAAGGTTGCCCCTTAGGTCTCTTTTATATCTTTTCCCTCTCACCCTAAATCTATGCCTTCTAATTCTGGACTCACCCACCCCAGGGAAAAGACTTTGTCTATTTATCCTGTCCTCATGATTTTATAAACCTCTATAAGGTTACCCCTCAGCCTCCGATGCTCCAGGGAAAACAGCCCCAGCCTATTCAACCTTTCACTATAGCTCAAATCCTCCAACCCTGGCAACATCCTTGTAAATCTTTTCTGTACCCTTTCAAGTTTCACAACATCCTTCCAACAGAAGAAGACAAGAATTGCACACAATATACCAACACTGGCCTAACCAATGTCCTGTACAGCTGCAACATGACTTCCCAACTCCTGTACTCAATACTCTGACCAATAAAGGAAAGCATATTAAATGTCTTCTTCACTATCTTATCTACCTGCGACTCCACTTTCAAAGAACTATGAACCTGCACTCCAATGTGTCTTTGTTCAGCAACATGCCCTAGGACCTTACCATTAAGTGTACAAGTCCTGCTAAGATTTGCTTTCCCAAAATTAAACTCCATCTGCCACTTCTCAGCCCATTGGCCCATCTGGTCAAGATCCTGTTGTAATCTGAGGTAACCCTCTTCGCTGTCCATTACACCTCCAATTTTGGTGTCATCTCCAAACTTACTATCTATACCTCTTATGCTCACATCCAAATCATTTACATAAATGACGAAAAGCGTTGGACCCAGCACCAATCCTTGTGGCACTCCACTGGTCACAGGCTGCCAGTCTGAAAAAACCTCCACCACCACCCTGTCTTCTACCTTTGAGCCAGTTCTGTATCCAAATGGTTAGTTCTCCCTGTATTCCACGAGATCTAACCTTGCTAACCATCTCACATGGGGAACTTCGTCGAACGCCTTACTGAAGTCCATATAGATAACGTCTACCACTTTGCCCTCATCACTCCTCTTTGTTACTTCTTCAAAAAACGCAGTCAAGTTTGTGAGACCTGATTTCCCACGCATAAAGCCATGTTGACTATCCCTAATCAGTCCATGCCTTTCCAAATACATGTACATCCTGTCCCTCAAGATTCCTACCATCGATGTCAGGCTCAATGGTCTATAGTTCCCTGGCTCGTCCTTACCACTCTTCTTAAATAGTCACCCGGAGTCTACTCAGCTCCAAGGGAAGCAGTCTATTAATCTCTCTTCGTAACTAAGACTCTTTAGCCCAGGCAACGTCCTGATGAATCACCTCTGTACTCTGTGTTATCACATACCTCCTATCATGTGAATTTCAGAACTCTCGCTGCGGCCAAACTAGTTTTTGTAAAGTTCCAGCATAACTTGCTCCTCCTAAATTCTGTGCTTTGCTAATTAAGGCAGATATGCCATCTTCCTGGCCTGCTACCTTGAGGGACCAGTGCATATACACATCAAAGTCCCTCTATTCCTTTGTGTTACTGTTTATTGCATTTTCCCTTGCCATGTTTGTCCTGCCTAAGTACGTCATCTCATGCCTTTCAGAATATGTATTAATGATCTCGTTTTTGGTATGCAGTTGACATTTTCAAAGTTTGCAGATGATGTGAAACTTAGAATCAGTGTAACTGTGAGGAGGACAGTGAACAATTTCAAAAGTTTTGGTGATTGGCAGATGGATAGCAGTGGATGTTCCTTGCAAAAAGTATGATGCCATACATTTTGATAGAACATTGTCAAACAAATAAAATAAGGGAATCAATTCTAAAGGGGGTGCAGGAGTCAAGGCACCTGTGCACAGAGCATTGAAGGTAAGACAATCGTAGAGAGTAGTTAATGAAGCATTGTCTCCTAGGCTTTATTAAGAGTGGCATAAAGTACAAGAGCAAGGTGATTATGCTGAAATTGTACAAGACAATTCAGAGAATCATAGAATCACAGCTCGGAAGCAGGCTAGTCAAGAAGGACGGACTGCACCTAAATTGGAAGGGGATTAATATACTGACAGGGAGATTTGCTAGAGCTGCTAGGGAGGATTTAAACTAAGAAGGTGGGGAGTGGGACCCAGGGAGATAGTGGAGAAAGATTTCAATCTTGAGACTGGTACAGTTGAGAATAAAGGTGCAGCAAATAGTCAGGGCAGGCAGGGACAAAGCAGAGAACAAGATAAGACTGATAAATTAAACTGTATTTTTTTTTCAATGCAAGAGGCCTAACAGGGAAGGCAGATGAACTCAGGGCATGGTTAGGAGCATGCGACTGGGATAGCATAGTAATTACAGAAACATGGCTCAGGGATGGACAGGACTGGCAGCTTAATGTTCCAGGATACAAATGCTACAGGAAGGACAGAAAGGGAAGCAAGAGAGTAGGGGGAGTAGCGTTTTTGATAAGGGATAGCATTACAGCTGTACTGAGGGAGGATATTCCCGGAAATACATCCAGGAAAATTATTTGGGTGGAACTGAGAAATAAGAAAGGGCTGATCACCTTATTGGGATTGTATTATACACCCCCTAATAGTCAGAGGGAAATTGAGAAACAAATTTATAAGGAGATCTCAACTATCTGTAAGAATAATAGGGTGGTTAAGGTAGGGGATTTTAACTTTCCAAGCATAGACTGGGACTACCATAGTGTTAAGTGTTTAGATGAAGAGGAATTTAAGTGTGTACAAGAAAATTTTCTGATTCAATATGTGGATGTACCTACGAGAGAAGGTGCAAAACTTGACCTACTCTTGGGAAATGAGGCAGGGTAGGTGACTGAGGTGTCAGTGGGGGAGCACTTTTAAGCCAGCGACCATAATTCTATTAGTTTTAAAGTAGTGATGGAAAAGAATAGATCAGATCTAAAAGTTGAAGTTCTAAATTGGAGGAAGGCCAACTTTGACGATATTAGGCAAGAACTTTCAAAAGCTGACTGGGCGCAGATGTTTGCAGATAAGGGGACGGCTGGAAAATGGGAAGCCTTCAGAAATGAGATAATGAGAGTCCAGAGAAAGTATATTCCTGTTAGGGTGAAAGGAACGGCTGATAGGCGTAGGGAATGCTGGATGACTAAAGAAATTGAGGGTTTATTTAAGAAAAAAGAAGGAAGCATTTGTCAGGTACAAATAGGATAGATCAAGTGAATCCTTAGAAGAATATAAATGCAGTAGGAGTATATGTATGAGGGAAATCAGGAAGGCAAAAAGGGGACAAGAGAAAGCTTTGGCAAAAAGAGTTAAGGAGAATCCAAAGGGTTCATTAAGGACAAAAGGGTAACTAGGGAGAGATTAGGTCCCCTCAAAGATCAGCAAGGCAGCCTTTGTGTGGAGCCACAGGAGATGGGGCTGATACTAAACGAGTATTTTGCATCATAAAAGCAAATTACTGCAGATGCTGGAATCTGAAACCAAAAGAGAAAATGCTGGAAAATCTGAGCAGGTCTGGCAGCATCTGTAAGGAGAGCAAAGAGCTGACGTTTCGAGCAGATGGGATTTATATCAGATAAATGCAAGGGATTTTGGGAAAGCAAATCTTAGCAGGACTTATGCACTTAATTGTAATGTCCTGGGGAGTGTTGATGAACAAAGATATCTTGGAGTGCAGGTTCATAGCTCCTTGAAAGTGGAGTCGCAGGTAGATAAGATAGTGAAGAAGACATTTAGTATGCTTTCCTTTATTGGTCAGAGTATTGAGTACAGGAGTTGGGAAGTCATGTTGCAGCTGTACAGGACATTGGTTAGGACACAGTTAGAATATTGCATGCAATCCTGGTCTCCTTCCTATTGGAAAGATACTGTGAAATCTGGGAGGATTCAGAAAAGATTTACAAGGATGTTTCCAGGGTTGGAGGATTTGAGCTATAGGGAGAGGTTGAATAGGCTGGGGCTGTTTTCCCTGGAGCATCGGAGGCTGAGGGGGGACCTTACAGAGGTTTAAAAAATCATGAGGGGCATGGATAGGATAAATTGACAAAGTCTTGTCCTTGGAGTGGTGCAGTCCAGAATTAGAGGGCATAGGTTTAGGTGAGAGCGGAAAGATAGAGGGTGGTACATCTTTTGATTAGATTAGATTAGATTCCCTACATTGTGGAAACAGGCCCTTCGGCCCAACAAGTCCACACCGACCCTCTGAAGAGTAACCCACCCAGACTCATTTCCCTCTGACGAATGCACCGAATACTATGGGCAATTTAGCACAGCCTATTCACCTGACCTGCACATCTTTGGACTGTGGGAGGAAACAGGAGCACTCGGAGGAAACTCACACAGACACTGGGAGAATGTGCAAACTCCACACAGACAGTCGCCCATGGCTGGAATCGAACCTGGGATTCTGGTGCTATGAGACAGCACTGCTAACCACTGAGCCACCATGCCGTCCTGTATGGAATGAGCTGCTAAAGGAAGTGGTGGAGGTTAGTACAATTGCAACATTTAAAAGGCATCTGGATGGGTACATGAATAGGAAGGGTTTGGAGGGTTATGAAGCAGGTGGGACTAGATTGGATTGGGATATCTGGTCGGCATGGACAAGTTGGACTGAAGGGTCTGTTTCCATGCTGTACATCTCTATGACTCTATGACATGACTGAGATGCATTAATTATGTGAGGGATAGGCAGAAGGAACATTTCCCCTTCGTGGAGAGGATCAATGACCAAGAGAGCACTCGAAATGAATTTTTTCTTCGCTGAAGAGCGGCAGAAATCTGGAACTCATTGCCTCTAAGAGTGGTCGAAGCAGAACTCTCTATTTTTGAGCAGTATTTAAATGTACACTTGTAATGCTAAGGCATACGAGGCCATGGGGCAAGTGCTGGAAAACAATATTAGAATTATTAGGTGGTTATTTTTGACTGGTGCCGACTCCATAGGGTAGAATTCTATGCTGTAGACCGCTGCAAATATCAAGAAAACAATGTGTAATCCCAATTCCTGGAGAACTGCATTGCAAATGTTTCTCCAGTCTAAAAGATATTCATTGACCATTCCCTGTAACCTATCACTCAGCCAATTTTGCATCCATTTTGCTATTCTCCCTTTTATTCCATAAGCTACACCCTTTCTCACAAGTTTGTTGTGTGGCACTTTATTTAATGCCTTTTGAAAAACCATGTACCCCACATCAAAACACTATCTGCATTGATCCTTCCAATTAATGTTTCAAAAAAAAAACTTAAGTTAAAAAGTTTCCTCTTTAAAAATTTACTCAGAATTTTCACAATCAAGCCACTTTTTACCATGTGACAACTAATTCTATCCTGAATAACTATTGCTAGAAATTTCTCCAATGAAGTATAATTGGTCTGTAAATGCTAGGCTTTTACTGAACACGGGCATGACGTTTGTAATTCTTCAGTCCTCCAGCAGCTCTCCCAAGTCTAAGGAAGACTGAAAGATGATGACCATTGACCCAGCAATTACCACTCTCATCTCTTTCAATATCCTTAGATGCAACTCATCTGGTCATAAGTACCAACTATCTATTTCCCACTTCTTTTGAATTTTGAACCTTCTAGTGAAAGAATTTCTTCCTATGTCACTCTTGTCTGCATAGCATCTGCCTTCTTGGTATACACAAAGGTAATGGAAATTAGTCAAGCAGCTTGCTGCTCAGATACTGTTGTTTTTAAACAAGTTGCCAGGTGAGTGAAGCAGGTTCACTTAATAATAAGACCCATCTCACTTTATACTGTCTCACCAGACTTTTCGAAAGCCATCCTGGTTTTTCCAAAAAAAATGCAAGTGTCAACTTAATACATTTGGCCTGATTATATGGTTTGTTGCTAGACTTACAAGCAACATGAGTAAGAGGGCTCAAAAAAACATTAGCACATTATCTTTGACAGCTATGTCAATAAGGCAGGGCAGGTGACTGAGGGGGAGCACTTTGGGGCCAGCAACCATAATTCTATTCGTTTTAAAATAGTGATGGAAAAGGATAGACCAGATCTAAAAGTTGAAGTTCTAAATTGGAGAAAGGCCAATTTTGACGGTATTAGGCAAGAACTTTCAAAAGCTGATTGGAGGCAGATGTTCGCAGGTAAAGGGACGGCTGGAAAATGGGAAGCCTTCAGAAATGAGATAGCAAGAATCCAGAGAAAATATATTCCTGAAAGGGAAGGCTAGTAGGTATAGGGAATGCTGGATGTCTAAAGAAATTGAGGGTTTGGTTAAGAAAAAGAAGGAAGCATATGTCAGGTGTAGACAGGATAGATTGAATGAATCCTTAAAAGAGTATAAAGAAAGTAGGAGTATATTTAAGAGGGAAATCAGGAGGGCGAAACAGGGACATGAGGTAGCTTTAGCAAATAGAATTAAGGAGAATCCAAAGGGTTTTTACAAATATATTAAGGACAAAAGGATAACTAGAGAGAGAATAGGGCCCCTCAAAGATCAGCAAGGCAGCCTTTGTGCGGAGCCACAGAAAATGGGGCAGAAACTAAATGAATATTTTGCATCAGTATTTACTGTGGAAAAGGATATGGAAGATATAGACTGTATGGAAATAGTTGGTGACATCTTGCAAAATGTCCAGATTACAGAGGAGGAAGTGCTGGATATCTTAAAACGGTTAAAGGTGGATAAATCCCCAGGACCTGATCAGGTGTACCCGAGACCTCTGTGGGAAGCTAGGGAAGTGATTGCTGGGCCTCTTGCTGAGATATTTGTATCATCGATAGTCACAGGTGAGGTGCCAGAAGACTGGAGGTTGGCAAACGTGGTGCCACTGTTTAAGAAGGGTGGTAA
>NC_057715.1:64140627-64145932 GCF_004010195.1 Chiloscyllium plagiosum | reverse complement strand
GCTGAGGGGTGATCTTATAGTGGTTTACAAAATTATGAGGGTCATGGATAGGATAAATAGATAAAGTCTTTTCTCTGGGGTTGGGGAGTCCAGAACTAGAGGGCATAGGTTTAGGGTGAGAGGGGAAAGATATAAGAGAGACCTAAGGGGCAACTTTTTCACGCAGAGGGTGGTACGTGTATGGAATGAGCTGTCAAAGGATGTGGTGGAGGCTGGTACAATTGCAACATTTAAGAGGCATTTGGATGGGTACATGAATAGGAAGGGTTTGGAGGGATATGGGCCAGGTGCTGGCAGGTGGGACTAGATTGGGTTGGGATATCTGGTTGACATGGACGGGTTGGACGGAAGGGTCTGTTTCCATGCTGTACATCTCTATGACTCTATTTACATTCCAGCACACAATGAATTGGCAGCTCTAAAAAATGCACAAAGTTGATCAATTAACTTCTGCGATCAGGTTAGAGTTAATGTGTACAAAGTTATATATTTTCATACAAATCTTACACAGCATTTTTAAAGCTCACCTGCATCCTACAATTTCTATGCTGGCAAAAGAAAAATCAATACTGAAATTATTTCCAATAATCAATTACTCAAACTTCATTTACAAATAACAGAATTTAAATGGAAACAGTTAGCTGGCCTGTGTGAATTAGAACAATCATTTGGTTCCACCACAATGGATAATATTGAGGACGTTAAAACATAAAATAATTCACATTCCCTGTGAACTCCCGAAACTGAGCTGTGAAACAGGTGAAGCGGAATTTGAACTGACTTCGAAAGAACAAAGGTTCTAACATGCCTCTAAGTTCCCGGGTGGACGTTTTCATCTCATGTTACAGATAAAGCTCCATAGCAGAAATTACATTAAAGGCCACATGCGTTTGTTGGGCACCTCATTCAATCTCGCAAAGTCTTTTGAGACGTTGCACATTCAGAACTCCCCTCCGAAAGTCATGATTTGGAGATGCCGGTGATGGACTGGGATGTACAAAGTTAAAAATCACACAACACCAGGTTATAGTCCAACAGGTTTAATTGGAAGGAGCGACGCTCCGAAAGCTAGTATGCTTTCAATTAAACCTGTTGGACTATAACCTGGTGTTGTTTGATTTTTAACTCCCCTCTGAAAGTACACTGACTATTCTGGTGTGGAGACAGGAAATCTAACAGAATTCCCTGTGTAAGTGTGAGATGTTTCAAACTCAACACCTGGAAGATTTTACATCGATGGGGAGCAGCGCCGCCGATAATGTAAGCTCTGAATGAATTTTCCGTGCGAAATGAGAAAATTATTTTTAAAAAGGAGGTAAAAGATGGTAAACCCCGGCCACGCATGCTTTCGGTCACCGTGAGCCACAGAGCCCCCGCCCCGCTGGGGAAGGGAACGGTGTGTCTCCGAGCACCGTCCACGGGCTTACCCAGCAGCTGTTTCTCCTGCTCCTCGGCCACCGGCGCGGCGTTAAGGAGATGGGCGAAGACAGCGGCGAAGGGGTTGGCGGCGAGCGGCTCGGTGCGGTACATCTCCCAGAGCAGGTAGAGGGCGGTGAGCCGCTGCTGGGGGCTGGGCAGCAGGTCGGCTTGTTGCAGCAACATGACGAGCGTGGAGCCGACTCGGAAATGGTCATGCTTGGCGAAGTAGTGATGGAAGGCGGTGGAGAGGCCCTCGAAGGTGTTACTGGTCGCTTCCTCACAGATGATGCCGATCAGGCTGCTCAGCTCCTTCGGAGCCAGAGTCATGGTGCCCGGGCCCGGGAGGCCGAACGCTGCCGCCGACTCCACCACAACAACTACAACACGCGTCCCCTTGGGGTGGGGAAAAACAAACAAACATATAATTCTTCGCTCTTTTCTTTAAAAAAAACTCAAGATTTTAACGCGGCAGCACCGCGTTGGGCCAAGCCGCAGGCCGCCAACACCTACCGCAAAGCCAACAGTTTGGCGCCGCCGTTTCACAGCACTGTCGTAAAACCTGTCCTCAGGGCGAGGGCTGTCCGTCAGGAACAACATGGAGAGACACTGTATTCAGGAATATGTCTGACTGTCAGGAAATGTGGATAGACACTATACAGGAATGTGTCTGACTGTCAGGAAATGTGGAGAGACACTATACAGGAATGTGTCTGATTGTATTCAGGAATGTGTCTGACTGTATTCAGGAATGTGTCTGACTGTATTCAGGAATGTGTCTGACCGTATTCAGGAAATGTAGACAGACACTATTCAGGAAAGTGTCTGACTGTATTCAGGAATGTGTCTGACTGTATTCAGGAAATGTAGACAGACACTATTCAGGAATGTGTCTGACTGTATTCAGGAAATGTGCACAGAGGCTGTATTCAGGAAATGTGGAGAGACACTGTTCAGGAATGTGTCTGACTGTCAGGAAATGTGGAGAAACACTATTCAGGAATGTGTCTGACTGTATTCAGGAAATGTGGACAGACACTATTCAGGAATGTGTCTGACTGTATTCAGGAAATGTGGACAGAAGCTGTATTCAGGAAAGTGTCTGTGACTGTATTCAGGAAATGTGGGCAGAGGCTGTATTCAGGAAATGTAGACAGACACTATTCAGGAATGTGTCTGACTGTACTCAGGAAATGTGGACAGAGGCTGTATTCAGGAAATGTGGACAGAGGCTGTATTCAGGAATGTGTCTGACTGTCAGGAAATGTGGAGAGAAACTATTCAGGAATGTGTCTGATTGTATTCAGGAAATGTGGACAGACACTATTCAGGAATATGTCTGACTATATTCAGGAAATGTGGACAGAGGCTGTATTCAGGAAAGTGTCTGTGACTGTATTCAGGAAATGTGGGCAGAGGCTGTATTCAGGAAATGTGGAGAGACACTATTCAGGAATGTGTCTGACTGTGTTCAGGAAGTGTAGACAGACTATTCAGGAATGTGTCTGACTGTATTCAGGAAATGTGGACAGTGGCTGTATTCAGGAAATGTGGAGATACACTATTCAGGAATGTGTCTGACTGTATTCAGGAAATGTGGAGAGAGACTATTCAGGAATGTGTCTGACTGTATTCAGGAAATGTGGAGAGAGTCTATTCAGGAATGTGTCTGACTGTATTCCGGAATGTGTCCGACTGTCAGGAAATGTGGAGAGACCCTGTATTCAGGAATATGTCTGACTGTATTTAGGAATGTGTCTGACTGTCAGGAAATGTGGAGAGACACTGTATTCAGGAATGTGTCCGACTGTCAGGAAATGTGGACAGATGCTGTATTCAGGAAGGTATCCGACTGTCAGGAAACTGGAGAGAGACTGTTCTGAGGAATGATCTTGACTGTCAGGAACATGGACAGAGACACTATTCAGGAATGAGTTTGATTGTCTAGAAACGTGAGAGAAACTGTATTCAGGAATGAGCTACACTGTCAGGAAATGTGAAGAGACATTGTATTCAGGAATGAGCTACACTGTCAGGAAATGTGAAGAGACATTGTATTCGGGAATGAGTTTGACTGTCAGGAAATGTGGAGACAGATTGTTAGAGTACAAGCATGGAAACAGAATTTTGAGACCAACTCATCCATGCCGACCAGATATCCTAAATTAAGGGAAATCAGAGGAAGGGTCACTGGACCTGAAATGTTAATTCTGATTTCTCTTCGGGGATGCTGCCAGACCTGCTGAACTTTTCCAGCAATTTCAGTTTTCGTTTCTGATTTACAGCATCTGCACTTTTTGGATTTTATCCTAAATTAATCTGTTCCCATTTGCCAGCATATGCCCCAGTCCCTCTAAACCCCTCCTATTCATATATCCATCCAGATGCCTTTTAAATGCTATAATTATACCACCACTTCTTCATTCCATACATATACCACACTCTATGTGAAAAGGTTGCCCCTTTTAAATCTTTCCCCTCTCACCCTAAACCTATGGCCTCTAGTTTTGGACTCCCCTACTCGTGTCTCTCACAATTTTATAAATCTCTACCATCATTCCTCAGCCTTTGATGGTCCAGGGGAAATAGCCCAGTCTATCCAGCCTCTTCCTATAGCTCAAACACTCCATCCTGGTAAAATCATTCTAAATCTTTTCTGAACCATTTCAACATGGTGAGGACAGTGCAGGAGAGAGAGAGAGAAAACCTGCGCAGTTACTGCCTTAGCTGTTTGAATTTGTGTATTGCTGGACATCGGAGTGCATCTGGGAAAATTAACAAACAGTGAAATTCACAACTAATCTTGGAGGAACTGTTGGGTAAAGTTCACAGCACAGAATCAGATAAGTTAATTGTTGTTTTAAGTATGTCCAAGAGAAAGGCTGCAGTAGTGGGTACAGTGGATTTTTTTCTTGATTATATGTTTTGGAAATAAGTCTCTTGATGAAACTTAAAATATAAGCCATAGCTATTAATTTAACCTGTGGCAGTGTTTATAGAGGAATAAGACAGTGTTATTTTCCGAGTCTGTAGATTGTGAAGGAGCAAAAATGACTTTTACAGTGATATGTACTTCTTGTCAGATGTGGGAGTTGAAAGAGAGTTTAAGGGTTACTGCGGATTGTATCTGCCATAAATGCTGTTGGATGCGAATCTTATCAGATCAAGTGGATCAGTTGGAGAGACAGTTAGAAGCGATGAGGAATTTGCAACAGCAACAGTATGAGATGGATGACAGTTATAGAAAGGGGGGAAAGTCTCAGATACAGTCACATAGATGGGTTAACTCCAGGAAGGGTAAGTGAGGTAGGCAACTAGAGCAGGAGTCTTTTGTGGATAAAACCATTTCAAACAGGTATGCTGTTTTGAAAAATTTAGGGGGTGATGGATTCTCAGGGGAACGTAGCACAAACAGCCAAGTTTCTGGTATTGAGAATGGTTCTAATGCAACGAGGGGTATGTCGGCTTCCAAGAGATCAATTGTGTTAGGGGATTCTATAGTCAGAGGTACAGACAGATGTTTCTGTGGCCAGCAGAGAAAAAGCAGAATGGTGTGTTGTTTCCCTGGTGCCAGGATCAAGGATGTCTCAAGAGAGGGTGCAGAATGTTCTCACGGGGGAGAGCGGCCAGCAGGAGGTCATTGTCCACATTGGAACCAACGAGATTGGAAGGGAAAAGGTTGAGATTCTGAAGTGAGATTACAAAGAGTTAGGCAGAAATTTAAAAAGGTCCTCAAGGGTAGTATTCTCGGTGCAATGGGCTAGTGAGGGCAGGAATAGGAGGATAGGGCAGATGAATGCATGCTGAGGAGCTGGTTTATGGGAGAAGGATTCACATTTTTGGATCATTGGAATCTCTTTTGGGGTAGAAGTGACCTGTACAAGAAGGA
>NC_057715.1:64127088-64138139 GCF_004010195.1 Chiloscyllium plagiosum | reverse complement strand
GAACTAGAGGGCATAGGTTTAGGGTGAGAGGGGAAAGATATAAAAGAGACCTCAGGGGCAACCTTTTCATGCAGAGGGTGGTACGTGTATGGAATGAGCTGTCAAAGGATGTGGTGGAGGCTGGTACAATTGCAACATTTAAGAGACATTTGGATGGGTATGTGAATAGGAAGGGTTTGGAGAGATATGGGCTGGGTTCTGGCAGGTGGGACTAGATTGGGTTGGGATATCTGGTCGACATAGACGGGTTGGACCGAAGGGTCTGTTTCCATGCTGTACATCTCTATGTCTCTATGACTCTAAGTTCCATAACATCCTTCCTATAGCAGGGAGACCAGAATTTAAAGTGCTGAAAAATGTGTTGCTGGAAAAGCACAGCAGGTCAGGCAGCATATGCCAGAAACGTAGATTCTCCTGCTCCTTGGATTTTGCCTGACCTGCTGTGCTTTTTCAGCAACACATTTTTCAGCTCTGATCTCCAACATCTGCAGTTCTCACTTTCTCCTAACAGAATTTAAAGTGGCCTAACCAATGTCCTGTACAATCGCAACATGATCTCCCAACTCCTATACTCAATGTGCTGACCAATAAAGGCAAGCATACCAAATGCCTACTTCACTGCCTGTGACTCCACTTTCAAGGAAGTTGACACTGCACTCCAAGGTCTCTTTGATCAGCAATACCTCCCAGGGCTGTACCATTAAGTATAGACGTCCTGTCCTGATTTGTCTTTCCAAATTACAGCACCTCACATTTACATAAATTAAACTCCATCTGCCATTCCTCGGCCCATCATCCCATCTGATCAAGGTTCTATTGTATTCTGAGGTAATCTTCGCTGTCCACTACACCACCAATTTTGGTGTCATCTGCAAATTTACTAACTGTGCCTCCTATGTTCACATCCAAATCATCATATAAATGACAACAAGCAGTGGACCCAGTACCAATCCTTGTGGAACACCACTGATCACAGGCCTCCCGTTGAAAAGCAACCCTCTACCACCACCCTCTGTCTCCTACCTTTGAGCCAGTTCTGTACCCAAATGGCTAGTTCTCCCTATATTCTATGTGATTTAACCTTATTAGCCAGTTTACCATGCAGAACCTCATCCATCACTCTGCTCTCATCAATCTCCTTTGTTACTTCTTCAAAAGACTCAATCAATTTGGTGAAACACTATTTCCTATGCACAAAGCCATGTTGATAATCAGTGCACAAATATATGTAAATCCTGTCCCTCAGGATCCCCTCCAACAACTTGCTCGCCACTGATGTCAGGCTCATCAGTCTATAGTTCCATGGCTTTTCCTTACCACCTTTCTTAAATAGTGGCATCACGTTAGCCAACCTCCAGTCTTCTGGCAGATCTCAGACTCAGCAGATCTGACCGGTGGCTATCGATGATACAAATATCTTAGCAAGGGGCCCAGCAATCACTTCTGTAGCTTCCCACAAAGTTCTTAACTACACCTGATCAGTTCCTAAAGATTTATACACCTTTATGCTTTTTAAGACATTCAGCACCTCCTCTGTAATATGGACAATTTTCAAGATATCACTATTTATTTCCCCAAGTTTGCTATTTTCCATATCCTCCACAGTAAAAGCTAATATAAAATACTTGTTTCGTATCTCCCCTACCTCCTCTGGTTCCACACACAGGTGGCCTTGCTGATCTTTAAGGGGCCCTATTCTCTCCCGAGTGAAGAATGAGTTTGATTGGGAGGAGTCCAAGGTTTGGTGAGTTACCCTTTTAGGGCAGGAGCAAACCTGACAGCAATGTTTTGTTGTGCATCAAAATAAAACAACTGTGGATGCTGGAGATCTGAAACAAAAACAGAAACTGCTGACGAAACTCAGCAGGCCTGGCAGCATCTGTGGGAAGAAAGCAGAGTTAACATTTTGAGTCTAGTGAAGATTTCTGATAACTCGCTGGATTCAGGATGTTAACTCTTCTTTCTTCCCACAGATGCTGCCAGGCCTGCTGAGTTTCGTCAGCAGTTTCTATATCTGTTATGCATTGACTTTTTTGAGACAAAGTCAGGGTGATTTTATTAAGCTTTTTGATGACGATGTATTTGCATAATGATTTACAGTTTAATGTGGAATATGTTTCCATGTGAAGATCTAGACAACAGAGTGTAAAGGATGGTTTCTCCCACAGCTTTGTTCAGGTCTCTCCCTTGTCTTGAATGAAAGCACAATATGCAGATGCTGCCAATCTGAAACAAACATAAAATGCTGGCGAGACTCAGTAGATCTGCCAAAATCTCTGGAGGGAGAAAGAGAGTTAACATTTTGAGTCTGGTAAGACTTAGAGTCATAGAGATGTACAGCACGGAAACAGACTCTTCAGTTCAACTCATCCATGCCAACCAGACATCCCAACCCAATCTAGTCCCACTTGCCAGCACTTGGCCCATGTTCCTCCAACCCTCCCTATTCGTATACCCATCTAGATACCTTTTAAATGTTGCAATTGTACTAGCCTCCACCATTTCCTCTGGCAGCTCATTCCACACATGCACCACTCTCTGCATGAAAACGTTGCCCCTTAGGTCTCTTTTATAACTTTCCCCTTTCACCCTAAACGTATGCCCTCTAGTTCTGGGCTCCCCCACTCCAGGAAAAAAACCTTGTCTATTTACCCTATCCATGCCCCTCAAGATTTTATAAACCTGTATAAGGTCACCCCTCAGCCTCCTACGCTCCAGGGAAAATAGCCCCAACCTGTTCAACCTCTCCCTATAGCTCAAATCCTCCAACCCTGGCAACATCCTTGTAAATCTTTTCTGAACCCTTTCAGGTTTCACAACATCCTTCCAATAGGAAAGAGACCAGAATTGCACACAATATTCCAAAAGTGGCCTAATCAATGTCCTGTACAGCCACAACATGACTTCCGAACTCCTGTACTCAATACTCTGACCAGTGAAGGAAAGCATACCAAACGCCGCCTTCACTATTCTATATACCTGCAACTCCACTTTCAAGGAGCTATGAATCCGCACTCCAAGGTCTCTTTGTTCAGCAACACTCCCTACGACTTTACCATTAAGTGTATAAATCCTGCTAAGACTTGCTTTCCCAAAATGCAGCACCTCGCATTTATCTAATATAAACTCCATTTGCCACTCCATTGGCCCATCTGATCAAGAGCCCTTTGTATTCTGAGATAACCTTCTTCACAGACCACTACGCCTCTAATTTTGGTATCATCTCCAAACTGACGGGATATATCCTAGGATTATGTGGGAAGCAAGAAAGGAAATTGCAGAAACGTTGGCAATGATCTTTTCGTCTTCACTGTCAACGGGGGTGGTACCAGGGGACTGGAGAGTGGCGAATGTTGTGCCCCTGATCAAAAAAGGGAATAGGGATAACTCCGGGAATTACAGGCCAGTTAGTCTTACTTCGGTGGTAGGCAAAGTAATGGAAAGGGTACTGAGGGATAGGATTTATGAGTATCTGGATAGACATGCAACTGGACTTGAAATCATACAGAACTGAGATTCCAGACAACATCTATGTTGATCTTAGCTGGGCAGTTGTAGGGGTGGCACAAGTTGAAGGAAAAATTGAGGACTGCAGATGCTGGAGATCAGAGTCAAAAAGTGTGGTGCTGGAAAGGTGTGGTACTGTGGTCAGGCAGCATCCGAGGAGCAGGAGAGTCGACGTTTCAAGCATAAGCCTTTCATCACATTCACGGTGAAGAGCTTATGCTCAAAACATCGACTCTCCTGCTCCTCGGCTGCTGCCTGACTGGCTGTGCTTTTCCAGCACAACACTACGTGGCACAGTTGAAGTCAACCTTCCTGAGGTAGAACAGGTAAGTGTTTGCACTTGATGCGGATAACTGGTCCCGTCTTGGAAACTGGTTTCTGCTGAGCACAGACGAGAGCATGATTTGAGGTGGGAACTTGACTGTCAGAAAAAGCTCCCAAGAAGCAGCTCCAAAGGAATTTTGAAGTCTGGCAGCACTGAGGGACTTGCATCTCAGCAAGTGCCTTCAGCTTTGAGCCAAGGGGGAAGTGGGTGGAAGTGTGGACAAGCCCCTGATCTCTCCTCGTGATGCTCTCTTGGGTGCAAAGCTCACCACCTCTTCTTGAAAGTGGTCCCTTTGAAGACAGGTGCAGGCAGCAGCCGCTTGAGTTCCTCCTCTTCACCCCCCCCTCCATTAGCCCTCCCCACCATCACCAACGACATCTGCCAACACGGATGAGGTTGGAGACGATGTGGTTTTGCCAAGAGGCTCCTTCACCTCATCCCAACAACAGTCTACTCACTCTCACTGGATGTCATTTCTCTGCTTTGCAGAGAAGATTTACCAGGATGTTGCCTGGAATGGAGAGGAAGTCGTACGAGGATAGGTTGAGAGTTCTCGGCCTTTTCTCGTTGGAACGGCGAAGGATGAGGGGTGACTTGATAGAGCTTTATAAGATGATCAGAGGAATAGGTAGAGTAGACAGTCAGAAACTTTTTCCCCGGGTACAACAGAGTGTTACAAGGGGACATAAATTTAAGGTGAAGGGTGGAAGGTATAGGGGAGATGTCAGGGGTAGGTTCTTTACCCAGAGAGTGGTGGGGGCATGGAATGCGCTGCCTGTGGGAGTGGCAGAGTCAGAATCATTGGCGACCTTTAAGCGGCAATTGGATAGGTAC
The DNA here is from genome assembly GCF_004010195.1 of Chiloscyllium plagiosum. NCBI lineage: Eukaryota > Metazoa > Chordata > Chondrichthyes > Orectolobiformes > Hemiscylliidae > Chiloscyllium > Chiloscyllium plagiosum. The sequence continues at coordinate 64,133,473 of NC_057715.1, read as the reverse complement.
ATGGATGCGTGCTTAAGCTAGGACAAATGTTCGGCACAACATCGTGGGCCGAAGGGCCTGTTCTGTGCTGTATTGTTCTATGTTCTATAAGCCTTTCCTTTCATCCTAACAGGAATATATTGTCTCTGGACTCTTGTTATCGCATTTCTGAAGGCTTCCCATTTTCTATTTCTTCAGAAATATATTTTTAAGTCCTTTTGACAGAGGAAGAGGGCAGGTATAAAAGATAAAGGGGTTGTTAATGTTAGAGAAGAAAAGAAAGATGTAAAATGTGTGCAAATAAAGGCGTTTAAGGGACAGAATGTTTCCTCTCTACTAAGTGCAAAATAACCAATAGAAAACTGTGGGGTGGAGACAGGAGAGAATGTAAGAGCATTAGAGGACAGACATAATGTAATCAGCTTCTGAAAGTTATTGAATTCCATATTGTGACCTCAAGGCTGTAAAGTGCCTTAGTGGAAAATGGGGTGTTGCTCCTCGCTGGAATATTGCGGCAGGTTCAGGACAGAAATGTTAGCATGAGAGTAAGGGGTTTATTGAAAAGGGAAGTAAATGGAATGTTGGGGTCATTCCAATGGACAGAGTGGAGCTGTTCTGCAAAACGGTCAGTATCACTACATACTGAGGGTCTACCTGTCCCTGGTGATGCGAAGGATGGGCCTAGCTTCATTGCCACAGAACGCTGCAAGTAGTTGGACTGTTCCGTATCACCTGCCCTTCGAGGAGAAATTTATGAAGAGAAACACCTTTGACCACAAGTCCATCAAGAAGTGGTCAGCACAAAGTGTCCTTGAGACCCTTCGGGAAATTGAGAGGGCAGATACTGTCCCTGTGCAGACTGTCAAAGTCATTTGGCAGAATGCCTCATCACCAGAACTTTCAAACAAGCACCAGGAAATCGCTTGGCTGGTGGTGAGAAGGGCTCTGCTGGTGAGATCCTTTATGCAAGCCCGGACTCTGACCATCGCATGCTGCCCAAGAAGCGGCTGTGGAGGAGGTGAGACTGTCACACACCTCCTGCATGTGCCCTATGCAAAGAGATGCGGGGGGAGGGAAGAGGAGATAAAATGTGTTTGGTAGTAGTATACTGCTGGATTTGGCGGAAATGATGGAGGATGACTAGTGGGGTAGAAAGTAACGACAAGGGGAATGCTATCTTTGTTCTGGGAAAGAGGGGAAGGGAAGAGGGCAGAAGAGCAGAAGATGAGTTGGATTTGACTGAAGGCCCTGTCAGCCACAATGGGAGAAATCCTTAGATCCTTAAATGAACACAGTCCGCAGATATCTCAGCAACAAACCCAAACAAGCAGACAAAATACGTCCAGAAACCCTAGCCACTCTCCCCTACATGAAAGACATCTCAGAAATGACTGCCAGACTACTCAGACCCCTTGGCATCATGGTAGCCCACAAACCCACCAACACAGTAAAATAGCAGCTAATGAACTTGAAAGACCCTATACAGACAACACCCAAAACTAATGTCATTTACAAAGTACCGTGCAAGGATTGTAACAAACACTACATTGGACAAACATGCAGAAAAATAGCCACCAAGATACATGAACATTAACTAGCCACAAAACGACATGACCCTCTTTCACTAATATCCTTACATACAGATGAGGAAGGACACCACTTCGACTGGGACAATACATCTATCCTAGGACAAACCAAACAAAGACATTCATGAGAATTCCTAGAGACATTCATGAGAATTCCTAGAAACATTCCAAGTAGAACTCTATCAACAAATACATTGACTTGGACCCGATTTACCACCTCCTGAGGAAATGACATCACCACAGGAAATGACATAATTAACCCAAAGAAACGCAAACATATAAATAGAAAGCAGGAATCATCAGCAATGCTTCGTCTGGAGGCTCACTGAAGATGTTACCTAGTATGGTGATTAAATGTCTGAACATGAACTTTCCAGCTCAGAGAGCAAACCTACATCCAGAACTCAACCTGAGCCACAAATCTTCTCAAAGCTCATTAGATGGGCAAAAAAGGTCATTTAGAGGCAATGGAGATGGACAAACTGGGAGAATGGAGGTGAGGAGGTATAGTTGAGGCAAATGTGGGAGTCGATAGGCTTGTAATGGATATTAGGTAAAAATAATGACTGCAGATGCTGGAAACCAGATTCTGGATTAGTGGTGCTGGAAGAGCGCAGCAGTTCAGATAGCATCCGAGGAGCAGTAAAATCGATGTTTCTGGCAAAAGCCCTTCATCAGGACTAAAGGCAGAGAGCCTGAAGGGTCGAGAGATAAGCTAGAGGAGGGTGGGGGTGGGGAGAAAGTAGCATAGAGTACAATAGGTGAGTGGGGGAGGGGATGAAGGTGATAGGTCAAGGAGGAGGGTGGAGTGGATAGGTGGAAAAGAAGATAGGCAGATAGGACAAGTCATGGGGACAGTGCTGAGCTGGAATTTTGGAACGAGGGTGAGGTGGGGGAAGGGGAAATGAGGAAACTGTTGAAGTCCACATTGATGCCCTGGGGTTAAAGTGTTCCGAGGCAGGTGTCTGGTGGTGAGGGAGTGGCGGTGAAGGAGGCCCAGGACCTCCATGTCCTCGGCATAGTGGGAGCGGGAGTTGAAATGTTGGGCCACAGAGCGGTGTGGTTGATTGGTGCGGGTGTCCCGGAGATATTCCCTAAAGCGCTCTTCTAGGAGGCGTCCAGTCTCCCCAATGTAGAGGAGACCACATCGGGAGCAACGGATACAATAAATGATATTTGTGGATGTGCAGGTAAAACTTTGATGGATGTGGAAGGCTCCTTTAGGGCCTTGGATGGAGGTGAGGGAGGAAGTGTGGGCGCAGGTTTTGCAATTCCTGCGGTGGCAGGGGAAGATGCCAGGATGGGAGGGTGGGTTGTAGGGGAAAAAGAAGAATACTTTGAAATTGGAGGAAAAACTAATTGATTTTTCCAATTCTGGACAAGAGTAGGAAGCAGCATTGAAGACAGCATCAGTGTATCAGACTTAAGAGTTGTGGATATGGTTCCAGGTCGGACTAGAACAAAAATGTTCTACATGCTTCAGAAAGGGATAGGCATAACTTGGACCAATGTTATAGATACCCATAACTACACCTTTGATTTAGAGAAAATGAGAACCACTTAGGTGAAGAATGATTTTGGTGGGGGGAGAATGTGCAGGCCTGCTTTCAAGGAAGAAACAGAGATTCTTCAGATGATCCTGATGACAAGTAGATGTGTAGAGGGTTTGCGCATCTATGGTGAAGAGGAGATGGCTGGACTCAGTAATCTGAAAGTTAGGAATTGAGGTAAAGCGTCAGAAGAATCATAAAGTGGGAAGAGACTGAACAAATGGGGAAAAAATAGAATCAAAGTAAGGCAGAAACAGACTGAAATGATGGGTATTCAAGGCAGTCCTGTTTGTGGATTGTGGGGAGGAGGTAGAAGCAGGTTGTGTGGGTTTGGGTGACTATGAGGTGGGAATCTGTGAATGGGAGCTCTCCAGAAGAGATGAGATCTATGACAATCCTGGAAACTAAAGCCAGATGTTCAGTGGCAGGGTCATGATCTGGGGGAGTTGGGAGGAAGTGTCTGAGAGTTGGTGCTAAGCCTCTGCCAGGTAGATGTCAGCATGCCAAATGACAACCGCACCATTCTAATTGGCAAGATCAGAATTGGACCGGAGGGAATGAAGTGCAGCAAGTTCAGAGAGGGACAGGTTAGAGTGAGTGTGGGGCACAGAGAAATGAAGCCAGCCAGTGTCGTGTTCACATTTTTCAATGAAGAGATCAAGTACTAGCAAAAGAGAGGAATCCAGGTGGAGGGGAAGTATGGGAGATGAGTGAAAGGGTCTGTGTGACAGGGAGAGGTTTCTGCTCAAAGAAGGAGACAAAAATGACAGAAGAAGAATTCAGCATTACGTCATGCCTGAAGATCATTGAGGTGGATACTTAAAGGGATAAAGCTCAATTCTTTATCATTCGTTCAGTGTCAGAGAGGGCAAGGTCAAAGGGTGTGATGAAATATTTGGCAAGAAGAGTCTTTTTTTTTTGCTCTTGTTCCTGGATGCTGTATCTTCACTGTGAATGAGGCAAATTCAGGGCATCAATTATTCTGGCTTTTCTTAAATTAACCTCCCACTTATCCCAGTCATTTTTATTCCTAGGTATCAAGATCTTTTCCTTGATGAACCAAGATTATGTTTTAAAATTCATTCGCAAAATATTGGCATTCGCTGGTAAGGTCAGCATTTATTGCCCATCCCTAATTACCGTTCTGAAAGTGGTGGTGAGATGCCTTCTTGAACTGCAACAGTCTTCTGGTGTAGATACACCCAAAGTGCAGCTAGAAAGTTAGTTCCAGGAGTTTGAGCCAGCAAAAGTGAAGAAACATCAATTCAGTTTCAAAGTCAGTTTGGAGGGGACTGTGCAGACTTATTACTGAAAACATACTTTATACATAATAAATTTACAAATACACACAAAAGGTCTCAATCCACACAATCTTTGCAGACAGAAAAAAACATGAACGACATTGGAATCTTTTTAACTCATGCAGAAAAAATATTCACATTAATTTTGAGGCAACAGGGTAGTCTGAGAACTGAACAAATTGTCATTATCCTTTGAAAGAAGGACCCTACACGGTGCTCTTTCCCATTGCAGCTTGGCATCAATGCGTTCATCAGCACATAGTCTGGACCTTAGATTGTGCCAGTCTGCCACACTCAGTCAAGGCAACCCTTTCCACTGAAAGACCAATAATTTTCGGGCAGACCAAAGAACATTTTTCACTGAGTTGAGGGTCTTCCAAGTGCAGTTGATGTTTGTCTCAGTGTGCATCCCGCGTAATGGAACTGCTAGGGATGAACCTCGACAAAAACCACTGTATTTCTCTCCAGATCTTCTTTACAAAGGCACATTTCCAGGAGGAGATGTGTAGCAATCTCTACCACCTCCCCTACCCCCCCCCCCCCTTCCCAACCAAGACACGTCAAAGGCAGCATGCAATGGTACAGAAAGTCCAGGCACACATGAAGGATTTCACAGGCTTTGCCTTCTCATCACCAGCCAAGTTATGTCTTGATGATTGTTGGAAAGTTCTGCTGATGAGGCATTCTGACAAATGGCTTTGACAGTCTGCTCACCTGACACCTGACAGGATCCACCGTCTCCTTTTCCTGGTTCTTGAGGATGTTATATTCTAGCCGCTGCATGATGGACTTGTGGTCAAGGTGATTTCCTTTGCAGATTTTTTTCAGAAGATACATGTAATATGGAATAATCCAACTAATTGGAGCGTTCCATGGCACTGAGGCCAGGCCCAGCCTTCATAATACCAGAGGCAGGTTGAATCATAGTCACACTTGGTGTTTGTGTACCGAGGGTTTACGCACAGCTTGATGCAGCCACACACACAGTTTGCTGGCATGACAGAGATAAGAGATCGGATATGGAGTTCCAGGACAGACTTAGGAAACAACAATATATTTAAGATCTTTGGGTACAAGAGAACTTGAAGTGGGTGGTTGAATCATAAGTCAAAGGAAGGCTTTTGCATCTTAATGCTATAGAATTTTAACTTTGAACTTGTATCAAAGTTAAAAGTTCCTAATTCTTTTCTCCTAGATGTGCAGATTTCTGAGGCCAATGTTGTCTGTGGCCAATGTGACACTATTTTGTCACTGTGTATAAATTGTAATTTTTAAACAATGTGGTGGAACATCAAGAGAAATGAAGCACCAGAGGGCAGCAGAAAACCATCATGCTGTCATGGAGAGGCTGCACAACTCTAGGATGCTTGGAATAATAAAACTGTACAGTAATTCCATCTGCTCCGAAAGATTGGATGTCAGATTGTCAACTGTACTGCCAAATATGAATTTTCCACTACATGTCAGTGGAAACTTCCTTACTGAGTCTCTTGACTGGTCAGATCTGCTGCTTTCCAACTACGCCTTTGAAATATGCTGAATTCTTTTGTCAATTTGCTTATGTAGTAGATTTTCTTGTGGGAGGTAGCAGAAGGAACTTAAACTGATGATGTTGAGAGGAAGCGGAGAGGTCCACTATAAATAGTCTTTAAATAGTCTTGAGAAATGAGCTATTCATTTTCAGATTTGGTTTCCAACAGACCTTTGGTAGAGTTGAAGTCAAGAGAACGCGCAGCCCTCCACTCCCTCCGTTGCAACCCCAACCTCACTATCAAACCAGCAGACAAGGGAGGCGCGGTAGAAGTTTGGCGCACCGACCTTTACACCGCTGAGGCCAAACGCCAGCTCGCAGATACCTCCTCCTACTGCCCCCATGACCATGACCCCACCCCCCACCACCAAACCATCATCTCCCAGACCATCCATAACCTCATCCCCTCAGGGGACCTCCCATCCACCGCCTCCAACC
>NC_057715.1:64121074-64125727 GCF_004010195.1 Chiloscyllium plagiosum | reverse complement strand
CTTAGCCTGCTGGACACACTTTCCTCATTCCTGAAGAAGGGCTTATGCCCGAAACGTCGATTCTCCTGTTCCCTGGATGCTGCCTGACCTGCTGCGCTTTTCCAGCAACACATTTTCAGCTCTGAGCTGAGATGTTACCTATCTTTTATAAAACCTTAAGTTATCTCGGGAATGTGACTTGAAAGAAGTTCTGGTTTTACATATTAATTAATTGAAACCCGCAACCCCACTCTAAGTGATTAAAGACTTAACAGCAATCTAGATTTGTTTGATACATCGCATCAATTGTATGACACGTTGATCTTTTCCTATAAATTCTGTATCCTTTGATCCTGCTGTATTAGCTACTCGACAGAGCAGCACTCCAAAAGCTTATTCTTCCAAATAAATCTGTAGGACTATAACCTGGTGTTGTGTGATTTTTAACTTTAACAAATTATGATATTCATGCAGTATTAACTAATTGCTGATTCCAAATATATTTCTTGAAAAATCATGCATGAATGTTGATGGTTGTGCTAATATTTATTGCTTATCCCTCTATGCTGCTGAAGAGATGGTAGTGAGCTGCCTTCCTGAACTGGTGCTGAACTTGGATTATGCTTGTGGATTGAATACAAATGCAGTTACCTAGTCTACATTTGGTCATCCCAGCAAAGAGGACACCACATTGTGAGTAGTCAATATACAGAACAATAAATTGAAAAGTACAAATAAATTGGTGTTTCACTTGGAAGATGTGTTTGGGACTTTGGAGGGTAGAGAGGGAAGAGATAATAGGTCAGACTGTAAGTCCATTCAACCCATCAAGTCCATCTGTCATTCACTGAGACAATGAATGATCTGATAATCCTCAACATCACTTTCCTGCCTTGATTCCCTTGCTGATTAGAAATCCACCTATCATGGCCTTAAATATATTTAATGATCCAACATTGACAGCCTTCTGCTGTAAAGAATTCTAATGATTCACCACCCTATGAGAGAAATAAAACCTTCCTCCTTTCTGCCTTAAAGGGTGACCCCCTGCTCTGATCAATCTCTGATCTCTATATCAACCCTGTCAAGCCCCCTATGAATCTCATATGTTTCAATCAGTTCTCCTCTCATTCTTAAAACTCAATCAATACAAGTCCAATCTACTCACCCATCCTTAAAACAGAATTTCTCCATAGAATCATCGAATCTGTACAGTGTGGAAGCAGACCATTCGACCCATCGTGTCCACACTGACCCTCCAAACAGCATCTCACCCAGACTCACCCTCTACTCTATACCTATAACATTGCATTTCCCATGGCTAATCCATCCAAACTACATATCCCTGGACAATTTACAATGGCCAGTCCACCTAACATGCATATCTTTGGACCGTGGGAGAAAACCCTCACAGACACCGTACCTGGGATTGATTCAGTGAACCTTCTCTGGATTACCTCAATTGCTTTTCTCAGATAAATAAACTAAAAATGTTCACAGTAATTTAACTTTAGGCTGACAAGTGCATTTTATGGTTTTAGCAAGACCTCCCCATTTTTATACTCCTTTCCCTTTCAAATAAAGGCCAAACAGTCCACATGCCTTCCCTATCACCAGCTCAAGCTGACTGCCACGTTTCTTGATTAGACCATAAGACCATATGACGTAGACATGAAAGCAAGGCCATTCGGCCTATTGAGTCCACTCCACCATTTAATCATGGCTGATGGGCTTTTCAATTCCACTTAGCCACTCTCTCCCCATAGCCCTTAATTCCTTGCAAGATCGAGAATTTATCAATCTCTGCCTTGAAGACACCCAATGTCCTGGCCTACACTGCGCTCCATGGCAATGAATTCCACAGGCTCACCACTCTCTGACTGAAGAAATGTCTCCTCATTTCCATTCTAAATTGACCCCCTCTAATTTTAAGGCTGCCCACGGGCCCTAGTCTCCCCACCTAACAGAAATAACCTTCCAGCCTCCACCTTTTCTAAGCCATGCATTATCTTGTAAGTTTCTATCCGATCTCCCCTCAACCTTCTAATGAGTACAATTCCAGAATCCTCAGCCGATCATCACATGTTAGGTCTAGCATTCCAGGAATCATCCATGTGAATCTCGGCTGGACACACTCCAGTGCCAGTACGTCCTTCTTGAGGTGTGGGGCCAAACATTGGACATTGTATTCTAAATGGGGCCCAACTAGAGCTTTGTAAAGTCTCAGAAGCACATCGTTGCATTTATATTCCAACCCTCTTGAGATAAATGACAACATTACATTCACTTTCTTAATCACGGACTCAACCTGCAAATCAACCTTTAGAGAATCCTGGACTAGCACTCCCAGATCCCTTTGTACTTTGGCTTTATGAATTTTCTCACCATTTAGAAAATAGTTCATGCCTGTATTCGTTTTTCCAAAGTGCAAGGCCTCACACTTGTTCATGTTGAATTTCATCAGCCATTTCCTGGACCACTCTCCTAAACTGTCTAAATCTTTCTGCAGCCTCCCTCCCTCCTCAGTACTACCTGCCTGTCTGTCTAACTTCGTATCATTGGTGAACTTCACCAGAATGCCCCCAGTCCCTTCATCCAGATCATTAATATATAAAGTGAACAGCTGCAGCCCCAACACTGAACTCTGTGGGACCCCATTTGTCACCAGCTGCCATTCCGAAAAAGAACCTTTTGTCCCAACTCTCTGCCTTCTGTCAGACAGCCAATCCGCAATCCATGCCAGTAGCTCACCTCGAACACCATGGGCCCTCACCCTACTCAGCATCCTCCCGTGAGGCATCTCATCAAAGATCTTTTGGAAGTATGAGAACCCAAAAATCCTTCAGTGACCCAAATTTCTGAAGTCCCTTACTCAGCATCCTCCCGTGAGGCATCTCATCAAAGATCTTTTGGAAGTATGAGAACCAAAAAATCCTTCAGTGACCCAAATTTCTGAAGTCTTTTCCAATTTAAATAATATTCAGCTCTTCTATTCTTCCTGCCAAAGTGCATAATGTCATGTTTTCCCACATAATATCTCCCATGTTTTGTCCACTTGCTTAACTAGTCTATATCTCTTCATAGAATCCTTGTGCTATCATTACTATTTGACTTCCCACCAACTTTTGTGTCATTTGCAAACTTGGCAACAGTGCATTCAGTTCTGTCATCCAAGTAATTAATCTAGATTATAAATATTCAACGTCATATCCCATGTTTCCTCTAAGTTGTGTGCACACTGCAATTAGGTCAGCATGCTGATTGCAGCGTTGTTTTCTGGTTTGGGAAAACACTGTTGCACATGAACCTTGAGGCTCATGTAGCTGGAAAAAAATAGTTAGAGTGTGTGCTGGTTGCATCATTGCACTTGCATGGCAAGATGACATAGGGAACAATATTGAGAGTGACTGAGGAGTGAACAAAGGAGTCACAAAGAAAGCAAACCCTTTAAAATGCTCAGAGGGGAGGGCATAGGGAAGGTGTGTTTGGTGGTAGCATTGAACTGGAAGTGGCACAAATGGTGGAGGATAGTCTATTGAATAGGAGGCTGCTGGAATGGAAGGTGAGAACAATGGTGACTTTATCAAGGTTCTCAGATGGGGAAGAGCAGAGTTGTGTAAAATTATTTGAACATGATTACGAATGAGAGAACTTTATTGAAGCAAAAGGAAGGCAGATTGGAAGTTTTGATACAGAAGTGTGAAAGAGACAGATAAACTTGGAGAGTGGAATTGTCCTTACAGAAAGCAGAATGTGAGGGTAGGTACCTATATTAGCTTTGAGGTCCATGGGTTTTGTAGTGAATATTAGTTGATAGCCTAATCCCAGAAATGGAACTAGTTGATGAAAGTCAGCTTCCAAGAGATCAATTGTGTTAGGGAATTCTGTAGTCAGGGGTACAGACAGACGTTTCTGTGGCCAGCAGAGAAAAAGCAGAATGGTGTGTTGTTTCCCTGGTGCCAGGATCAAGGATGTCTCAGAGAGGGTGCAGAATGTTCTCACGGGGGAGAGCGGCCAGCAGGAGGTCATTGTCCACATTGGAACCAACGACATTGGAAGGGAAAAGGTTGAGATTCTGAAATGAGATTACAAAGAGTTAGGCAGAAATTTAAAAAGGTCCTCAAGGGTAGTACTCTCGATGCAACGAGCTAGTGAGGGCAGGAATAGGAGGATAGGGCAGATGAATGCATGGCTGAGGAGCTGATGTATGGGAGAAGGATTCACATTTTTGGATCATTGGAATCTCTTTTGGGGTAGAAGTGACCTGTACAAGAAGGATGGATTGCACCTAAATTGGAAGGGGACTAATATACTGGCAGGGAAATTTGCTAGAACTGCTTGAAGGATTTAAACTAGTAAGGTTGGGGGTGGGACCCAGGGAGATAGTGAGGAAAGAGATCGATCTGAGATGGGTACAGCTGAGAACAGACGTGAGTCAAACAGTCAAGGTAGGCAGGGACAAGGTGGACTAATAAATTAAAGTGCATTTATTTCAATGCAAGGGGCCTAACAGGGAAGGCAGATGAACTCAGGGCCTGGTTAGGAACATGGGACTGGGATATCATAGCAATTACAGAAACATGGTTCAGGGATGGGCAGGACTGGCAGCTTAATGTTGCAGGACACAAATGCTACAGGAAGGATAGAAAGGGAGGCAAAAGAGGAGGGGGAGTG
>NC_057715.1:64112410-64118925 GCF_004010195.1 Chiloscyllium plagiosum | reverse complement strand
TCATGTTGCGGCTGTACAGGACATTGGTTAGGCTGCTGTTGGAATATTGTGTGCAATTCTGGTCTCCTTCCTATCGGAAGGATGTTGTGAAACTTGAAAGGGTTCAGAAAAGATTTACAAGGATGTTGCCAGGGTTGGAGGATCTGAGCTACAGGGAGAGGCTGAACAGCTGGGGCTGTTTTCCCTGGAGCATCGGAGGCTGAGGGGTGACCTTATAGAAATTTACAAAATTGTGAGGGGCATGGATAGGATAAATAGACAATTCTTTTCCCTGGGGTTGGGGAGTCCAGAACTAGAGGGCATCGATTTAGGGTGAGGGGGAAAAGATATAAAAGAGACCTAAGGGGCAACTTTTTCACACAGAGGGTAGTATGTGTATGGAATGAGCTGCCAGAGGATGTGGTGGAGGCTGGTACAATTGCAACATTTAAGAGGCATTTGGATGGGTATATGAATAGGAAGGGTTTGGCGGGATATGGGCCGGGTGCTGGCAGGTGGCACTAGATTGGGTTGGGATATCTGATCGGCATTGACAGGTTGGACTGAAGGGTCTGTTTCCATGCTGTACATCTCTATGACTCTATGACTCCATGTCAAGAAGGAAAAAAAAAGAGTTGGAGATTGAACGTGTGAAATTGAGAAGGAAAGGCATCAGAGGTAAAGCCGATGAGATTTTTTAATTCAGGATGAGAGCTGGGACCAATATATCATTGATCAGAAAAATGCTGATGGAGAGGAGCCTAAGTGGATAAGGAAACCTTCACGTATCCCATAGAAAAGCCAGGGCCCATGCTGATAAACATAACAACAGCTTTACATTTGAAGAAAGTGAGTGTAGTTGAAGGAGAATTGTTCCATATTCAGGCAGGAGGAGGGAGGTGGACTTGGACTGGTTTGACCTCCTTTCAAAGGAGAAACAGAGATCTCTCAGACTGCCCGGTAGGAACTGAAGTGTGAAGTGGTTGGACAACATTTTGAAAAGGAGTTAGCTGGAGCCAAAAGCTGGAAACTTGAAGTGATGACTTCAGAAGTATCACAGGTGGGCAGAGACTGAGCAAGGGGAGGCAAAAACACAGTTGAGGTAGAAAGGATCAGTTCACTGGGGTAGGAACAAATTGGGAGCTTTACCCTGCTTTAAATTTGTGCTGTACATGACTGGTGAGGATTTAATATAGAAAGTAATTCTGAAGATTGGTAGTTCCTCATGATTCTGACTTTAGTAACCACAAAAACTGCGTTATTGCAAAGTAGTGATGATGCTCACCTATTTTTCTAGACTGTCTTCTGGGGCAATATGCACCCCCTCAAGCCATGCTGCATAATCCACTAACTGTTGCATTACTAAAGATAAAAACGAGCATAGTAATAGAGTGTAATACAATAACATTCCAATACCTGTAAATAATCCCATTCGCTGGAGTCCAGAAAAGACAATAGGTGGAAAGTTCAGTACTCTGAATGCACTGTGCTCTGGATTTGCCACAGTCTGATCTTCCAGTCAAAATGGTCAATACATTGAGAATGCTGTGATCAGGTGCACTGACCTCTTAGTTATTTGATATGTACACTGGGTGAAGAGACTTAAAGTACTTACTCTTAGAGATATTGACAATACATTTTCTTTCTTAATATAGTAAAAAGAACTCCCAGAGATGTGGTGTACTAATTTAACCTTGCAGCTGAGTGCAAAAAAAAAGTTGATTGAGTAATTACGTTAAAAAAAACTTTTTGCCAGTGGAGAAAGGGGAAGCAAATGAGTTCCTGATAGAATATAAAATGGAAGTGATTCATCTCAGTAGTAGTTTCTGTGGGATTGGACCCATGCCAAATCTGTATTTTACAAAACAAAGCACAGGAGAGTTGTTTCCAGGAGCAAGAAAATAGTGCATAGACAGAATAAATCTACTGAAAAGGGGAACCTATTAGATCTACAACAATGGTACAACTTTACTATCATGTCCAAGGAAATTTAGTGTACTATGTTATATAAAAAAAGAGAATAAAACAATAGACTAACTTTAAAAATTCATGATAAATTCTTGTATACCACAATGTTGCACAGCCAGCCAACTACACCAATTCCATTTTTCCAGTGGACAGTTTCACTTAAAGGAAATGTGATCGGAGATGGGAATCAATGCAATAGCATGGATTCTGTGATAAGTGGACCTTGCGAGTATAGCAGGATCAAAATCTTAGAGTATCAGCATTTCCAATAATTAATTTTGCAAAAGATTTTTGAAAGCTGAGACAGATATACTCTTGAAAGTCTAAAACTATTAGACATCACCTCCACAATAAGGAATTTTGTAAGGCATTCTGATGAATCAAAATGCTGTGTAAAATGGACTGTACTGCAAGTATTTATTGGGGTTAGTTGCTCTTAGAGTACACTTGCTGGCATGTTTGTGATTTTGTTCAGTGAATGACCGAACTATACAGATTAGGATGGTTTATCTGTATGAGGTAAGCTAATCTTATGTTGGGCAATGATGAGTTGGCACAATGGCCTTAGAAATCAGCTTTCCTGTTCCACACCACTGTCAATGACCCTGGTAGATGTGTATGCAAGTAAATATAAAGTGATACCGAGATTAAGTATGGCTCCAGTGCTTCCTGTTGATTAAAAGCCAACCCACGGTGTGCGCTCATGTGCAAATGACAAATGAGTGAAATACCAAATGGTAATCAGTACCTATAGGAATGATCTGATAAATGAGCAAACACCTCCAACACCAGAGAGAGACAGAGAGAGAAAGAAAGAGAAAATTGCTCCAGTATAAAAAAGGATGAGAATAATGATATAATTCATTATAAAGGCGAATGATCAGCAGGAATCTTGACATTGCTGTGACTTGGACTTCTTCTGGCAAAGATATACTTTATTCATAAAATATCTAAAAATACAGTACACTACATTCCAAACTACTCATTATAAAAATTGCACTTATATGAAACTTTTCTCGATTGTGAATGTTGCCCTATTAGGTAGCCTAATTCAACTCCAATAGGCAGCCCAAGGTGAGCAAAGCTGAGAGTGGGAGCAGACAGCCAAAGGTGACCAGCAGTGAGAGTGGGAGCAGACAGTCCAAGGTAACCAGTAGTGAGAGTGGAAACAGTCAACTCAAGGTAACCAGCAGTGAGAGTAGAAGCAGGCAGCCCAAGGTAACCAGTAGTGAGAGTGGGAGCACAGCCCAAGGTGACTAGCAGTGAGAGTGGGATCTCAGCCCAAGGTGACCAGCAGTGAGAGTGGGAGCAGGCAGCCCAAGGTAAACAATGGTGAGAATGGGAGCAGAGAGCCCAAGGTGACCAGCAGTGAGAGTGGGAGCAGGGAGTCCAAGGAGACCAGCAGTGATAGTGGGAGCACAGCCCAAGGTGACCAGCAGTGAGTATGGGAACAGGCAGACCAAGGTGACCAGCAGTGAGAGTGGGAACTGACAGCTCAAGGTAACCAGCGGTGAGAGTGTGAGTTCAGCCCAAGGTGACCAGCAGTGAGAGTGGGAGCAGACAGCCTAAGGTACCCAGCGGTGAGAGTGGGAGCAGGCAGCCCAAGGCGACCAGTAGTGAGACTGTGAGCTGACAGTGTAAGGTGGCCAGTGGTGAGAGTGGGAGCACAGCCCAAGGTGACCAGCAGTGAGAGTGGGAGCAGGCAGCCCAAGGTGACCAGCAGTGAGAGTGGGAACAGACAGCTCATGGTAACGAGTGGTGTGAGTGTGAGCAGGCAGTCCAAGGTGACCAGAAGTGAGAGTGGGAATAGGCAGTCCAAGGTGACCAGAACTGAGAATGGGAGCAGGCAGACCAATGTGACCAGCAATGAGAGTGTGAGCAGGCAGCACAAGGTGACCAGCAGGGAGACTGGGAGCAGGCAGCCCAAGGTGACCAGCGGTGAGAGTGGGAGCACAGGCCAAGGTGACCAGCAGTGAGACTGGGAGCAGGCGGTCCAAGCTGACCAGAAGTGAGAGTGGAAGCAGGCAGCCCAAGGTGACCAGCAGTGAGTGTGGGAGCAGGCAGTCCAAGGTGACCAGAAGTGAGAGTGGGAATAGGCAGTCCAAAGTGACCAGCAGTGAGAGTGGGAGCACAGCCCAAGGTGACCAGAACTGAGAGTGGGAGCAGGCAGTGCAAGGTAACCAGCAGTGAGAGTGCGAGCAGGCAGCGTAAGGTGACCAGTAGTGAGTGTGGGAGCAGGCAGCCCAAGGTGACCAGTGGTGAGAGTGGGAGCAGGCAGTCCAAGGTGACCAGCAGTGAGAGTGGGAGCAGGCAGCCCAAGGTGACCAGCAGTGATAGTGGGAGCACAGCCCAAGGTGACCAGCAGTGAGTGTGGGAGCAGGCAGTCCAAGGTGACCAGTGGTGAGAGTGGGTGCAGGCAGCCCAAGGTGACAAGCAGTGAGAGTGGGAGCAGGCAGTCCAAGGTGACCAGTGGTGAGAGTGGGTGCAGGCAGCCCAAGGTGACAAGCAGTGAGAGTGCAAGCAGGCAGTCCAAGATGAGCAGGAGTGAGAGTGGGAGCACAGCCCAAGGTGACCAGCAGTGAGAGTGCGAGCAGGCAGTCCAAGGTAACCAGCAGTGAGAGTAGGAGCAGACAGTTCAAGGTAACCAGCGGTGAGAGTGGGAGCAGGCAGTCCAAGGTAACACCAGCCATGAGAGTGGGAGCAGGCTGCCCAGAGGGACCAGCAATGAGAGTGTGAGCAGGCAGCCCAGGGTGACCAGCAGGGAGTTTGGGAGCAGGCAGCCCAAGGTGACCAGCGGTGAGAGTGGGAGCACAGGCCAATGTGACCAGCAGTGAGAGTGGGAATAGGCAGTCCAAGGTGACCAGCAGTGAGTGTGGGAATAGGCAGCCCAAGGTGACCAGCAGTGAGAGTGCGAGCAGGCAGTCCAAGGTAACCAGCGGTGAGAGTGGGAGCAGGCAGTCCAAGGTAACACCAGCCATGAGAGTGGGAGCAGGCAGCCCAAGGTGACCAGCGGTGACAGTGGGAGCAGGCAGCGCAAGGTGACTAGCAGTGGGAGTGGGAGCAGGCAGCCCAAGGTGACCAGCAGTGAGAGTGGGAATAGGCAGTCCAAGGTGACCAGCAGTGAGAGTGGAAGCAGGCAGACCAAAGTGACCAGCAGTGAGAGTGGGAGCACAGCCCAGGGGACCAGAACTGAGAGTGGGAGCAGGCAGTGCAAGGTAACCAGCCGTGAGAGTGGGAGCAGGCAGCCCAAGGTGACCAGCAGTGAGAGTGGGAGCAGACAGCCTAAGGTGACCAGCAGTGAGAGTGGGAGCAGGCAGACCAAAGTGACCAGCAGTGAGAGTGGAAGCACATACCAAGGTGACCAGCAGTGAGAGTGTGAGCAGGCAGCCCAAGTTGGCCAGCAGTGATAGTGGGAACAGGCAGCCTGAGGTGACCAGCAGTTAGAGTGGGAGCAGACAGATCAAGGCGACCAGCAGTGAGAGTGGGTGCAAGGAGCCCAAAGTGACCAGCAGTGAGAGTGGGAGCACAGCCCAAGGTGACCAGCAGTGAGAGTGAGAGATGCAGCCCAAGGTGACCGGCAGTGATAGTGGGAGCAGGTAGTCCAAGGTGACCAGCGGTGAGAGTGGGTGCAGACAGCCCAAGGTGACCAGCAGTCAGAGTGGGAGCAGACAGCCCAAGGTGACCAGCAGAGAGAGTGGGAGCAGGCAGACCAAAGTGACCAGCGGTGAGAGTGGGAGCACAGGTCAAGATGACCAGCAGTGAGAGTGGGAATAGGCAGCCCAAGGTGACCAGCAGTGAGAGTGAGAGCAGGCAGCCCAAGGTGACCAGCAGTGAGTGTGGGAGCAGACAGCATAAGGCGACCTGCGGTGAGAGTGTGAGCAGGCAGTCCAAGGTGACCAGAAGTGGGAGTGGGAATAGGCAGTCCAAGGTGACCAGCAGTGAGAGTCGGAGCAGACAGCCCAAGGCGACCAGCAGTGAGAGTGGGAGCACAGCCCAAGGTGACCATCAGTGAGAGTGGGAGCAGGCAGCCCAAGATGACCAGCAGTGAGAGTGGGAGCAGGCAGTCTGAGGTGACCAGCAGTGAGAGTCGGAACAGACAGCCCAAAGTGACTAGCATTGAGAGTGGGAGCAGGCAGCCCAAGGTGACCAGTAGTGAGAGTGGGAGCAGGCAGCCCAAGGTGACCAGTGGTGAGAGTGGAAGCAGGCAGTCCAAGGTGACTAGCAGTGAGAGTGGGAGCAGGCAGCCCAAGGTGACCAGTAGTGATAGTGGGAGCACGCAGCCCAAGGTGACCAGCGGTGAGAGTGGGAGTAGACAGCCCAAGGTGACCAGTGGTGAGAGTGGAAGCAGGCAGTCCAAGGTGACTAGCAGTGAGAGTGGGAGCAGGCAGCCCAAGGTGACCAGTGGTGAGAGTGGAAGCAGGCAGTCCAAGGTGACTAGCAGTGAGAGTGGGAGCAGGCAGCCCAAGGTGACCAGTGGTGAGAGTGGAAGCAGGCAGTCCAAGGTGACTAGCAGTGAGAGTGGGAGCAGGCAGCCCAAGGTGACCAGCAGTGAGAGTGGGAGCAGGCAG
>NC_057715.1:64012580-64112280 GCF_004010195.1 Chiloscyllium plagiosum | reverse complement strand
TGAGAGTGGGAGCAGGCAGTCCAAGGTGACCAGACGTGAGAGTGGGAATAGGCAGACCAAAGTGACCAGCAGTGAGAATGGAAGCACAGCTCAAGGTGACCAGAACTGACAGTGGGAGCAGGCAGTCCAAGGTAACCAGCCGTGAGAGTGGGAGCAGGCTGCCCAGAGGGACCAGCAATGAGAGTGTGAGCAGGCAGCCCAAGGTGACCAGCAGGGAGACTGCGAGCAGGCAGCCCAAGGTGACCAGCGGTGACAGTGGGAGCAGACAGCCCAAGGTGACCAGCAGTGAGAGTGGGTGCAGGCATTGCAAGGTGACTAGCAGTGAGAGTGGGAGCAGACAGCCTAAGGTGAGCAGCAGTGAGAGTGGGAGCACAGCCCAAGGTGAGCAGCGGTGAGAGTGGGAGCACAGCCCAAGGTTAGCAGCGGTGAGAGTGGGAGCAGGCAGCCCAAGGCGACCAGCAGTGGGAGTGGGAGCAGGCAGCCCAAGGTAACCAGCAGTGGGAGTGGGAGTGGAGGGCGAGATCAAGCCCAGAAAGAGGAAGGTCAAACCCGTGTGAGGAGTGCGAGCCTAGTATTGCCATGCGCTTTTGGACTGTGGTACTGAACTGTTATCTGTAGTTTTTTATTTTTCTACTATTTAGTAAAAAGGACTGTAATGCTTAACTTTTTAAACGTTGTTTTCTTTGTTTTTCTGCTTTGTACCAAGATTCTGTACTTTTGGACCCAAGATGGTGCTGTAAGTAATGACTTATAAACATTCCATTGTACTGGTGTGAACACATGACAATAAACCTAATTCAATTAAATTCAATTCAATTGTAGCATTAACTACTTACATTCAATAACAAGCATACAGTCGAAGATTTTTATAAGTTACCAGCCCTATTATACATTATGGTCTTTTCATATCAGACCCCTGGGGTGGCTGTTCCAAGCTTTATTGCATCCCTCAGCACATAGTCCTGGACCTGGGAATGTGCTATTCTAAGAACATTCAGTTGAGGACAATTTTGATAATTGAACTATTAGTATAACTGCTAATAAAATGAAGGAGCAAAGCAAACAATGGATGCCGATGGAGCAATCACCTGAGACCTTGGGGAGTCATTTTTTGGATACAATAGATTGACATCAAGTTTTAAAATGGGATTCTCGATGCTTGCTAGACTTCTGGTGGTAAATGAGCTGCATGCTCCATTGGTAAAATACAATTCGAGAATTTGTATTTACAAATAGTTGGCCTAATGCCAACCTTGGGTTCCTGCTACAAGCATTG
Organism: Chiloscyllium plagiosum; assembly: GCF_004010195.1. Classification (NCBI taxonomy): domain Eukaryota; kingdom Metazoa; phylum Chordata; class Chondrichthyes; order Orectolobiformes; family Hemiscylliidae; genus Chiloscyllium; species Chiloscyllium plagiosum. The sequence continues at coordinate 64,111,004 of NC_057715.1, read as the reverse complement.
TCTCACTGAGATGGTCAAAGCCAGTGACAGTGCTTTTTGGTGCTGCAGGAAACACACACAAAACACCATGTATATAATAAAAGGGTGAGTCCTAAATATAAACACTACCAGTCTTGAAATTTCTAACCTTACTACCCTGCTAATCTCATCCTGTCCTATCCTCCCCAACAGCATTTCAAATTCCTCCATCAATACTCGAGAAGCCTGTAATCTTCCAGCCCACACTCCCCCATTAAATCCTGGACTCAGTCTCCAAGATACAATGAGATAATTTAACAGAAAATTGGACAATTTCTATCTTAGTGAAATCTACATTATGATAAAGGAAAAATCTAGGCAGCAAAAAGAAAAAGCTACTGGTGCATAAATTCTGCTTCTCTCAACTCAAATCCAGCATTTTCTGTTTTTATTCAAACATTGCACTGTCTGCATTATTTTTTTTTAGTGTTTTAATAAACTGGTTCCAGAGCTGACCATCGCAGAAATTCATTTATGAAAAGTTTCTTTGAGAATTAAATCACATGTTTGAGAATTAAATCACATGATGTGATGTGTAGCTGAGCAGATCTCATTACATCAACCACATCAAAAGCCCATCACGGGTTAGGATTGTATTGAGTGTAAAGTCACTTGGCAGTGATATTTCCTGGAATTTTGAATTATTGCTTAAAGTTCAAACTTGACCTCCAGTTAAAAGTACTGGACATACTCTTGAAACTGGCAGATTAAAGGAGCGCGGAAGAAGCTGCAGCCCACTACTGCAAGCAAGGGAGTGAATCCTCTCAACAATTTTTAAAAGTGTACAACTAATATATTGGCACCAGCTGCTAGCCTACCATTATGGATGAATAACAAAGTAGAAAATTTCTATTGCAATGGTAATTGGCCATAATAGATTAGATTAGATTACTTACAGTGTGGAAACAGGCCCTTCGGCCCAACAAGTCCACACCGCCCCACCGAAGCGCAACCCACCCATACCCCTACATTTATCCCTTACCTAACACTAGGGGCAATTTAGCATGGTCAATTCACCTAACCTGCACATCTTTGGACTGTGGGAGGAAACCGGAGCACCCGGAGGAAACCCACGCAGACATGGGGAGAATGTGCAAACTCCACACAGTCAGTCGCCTGAGGCGGGAATTGAACCCAGGTCTCTGGCGCTGTGAAGCAGCAGTGCTAACCACTGTGCCACTGTGCCGCCCTTAATGTTAGCTCAAATGGTGACCTGTGACTAGGGGATGGGAAACCCTTCCATCCCTGATTCCACCTCCAGAAAAGAGTCCAGAGGGAGTGTAGTGCTGGCAACGAGGTCAGCCAAGCCAACCTCATGGAATACGAGTTCTCTGATTGGGGCTGTTAATCTGGCCCTGGCTGACAGACATAAACAGGAGTGTCAGTGATTCTGTTCACTCTGAGAGCTGGCTCTGAGGGAGCTAGATCAGTGTCAAGGACTCTCCACTGTATAAATACCGGCCTCTGTGGAGTTATTCCAGTTGTGATGATAGAAAAGTACATGCTAAAGAAATTCACTCACAACAGTCAACTTTGAGTAGGGGTAAGCATTTCTGGCATCATGTTGTTATTTGGGAAGCTTGACTCATTCAATTCTGCCATCGAAAACTGGGCCCAGTATGTGGAAAGAATGCATTATTTTCCCAAGGGAATGATATTGGGGCAGATGAGAAGCAACAAGTAATTCTTCTGACAGCTTGTGGACCCACAGCGTTTTGGTTATTAGGAGCCTGCCTAACCTCACCCTGAGGCACCAGACACTAACCTTTCAAGAGTTGATAGATTTAGATAAGGAATATTATGACCCCAAGCCTCCTCTAAACCAGATGAATCCATTTTGGGATTTTTGATGAGGTTAAGACAACTGGCAGAGGCATGTGACTTTAGTTTAACCCTTAATGAGATTCTGACAGACCGTTTGGTACCTGGGATTAATATGTAACCATGTAAAAGTGCTTACTAGCTGAAGCCCAACTGGACTCCAAACAGGCACTACAACTGTCTTTATCATTGGAAAATGCAAGTAGACATTTGAGTTGCAGGGTATTCCAATGGAAGTGGACACCTTTGCCAGTCTGACTGAGCCTGGGGAACACCACGTGAGTGAAGGAAATTGCATAGCTTCATGCAGGACATATCCTGAACAGAAGAGCTCTAGATCAGCCTACAGCAAAATCCTAAAACAAAGCCAAGGCTTGGTTAAAATTATTTTCAGGATCTGCACCAGCAAGCCATTGTAGGTGCTGTCGGTATGTGGACTTGAGACAGCAAAGGAGTCCCACTAGGCCTAAACTGAGTAAGAGAACTCATAGGCCGGTGTCCAGGAGTGTGCACACCCTGGAAAGTCCACCCCCATCGGGCTTGGAACAGTTAACTTGCTCAGCAACATCCAAATCATGACCAATCAAAATAAGCATCTGGCTAAATGGTCACCCGGTTCGAATGGATGTTGATACTGGCGTGGCCATTTCAGTGATCACAGAACAACTCTTTAACAAAATTCACTTTGGGCTCCACCCTTAAGTTTGTGCACGACCTCGGCTAGACTGAAACCCATACTGGGGAATCTTTACAGATTAAGGGTACAACTTTGTTTCTGGTCTTTTTTGAGAAGCAGCTAGTTCAGTTACCACTGATTGTAGTAAAAGGTTTGGACCCAAGCTTGATGGGCCGAAATTGGGTGAGAAAGATTCACCTCTGTTGGCTAAACAGTTTTTGATTAGCAAAATGCCTGAGTGAAGTCCTAACTAAATACCCTGATGTTTTTTAGGAAGGTCTAGGGACTATCAAAGAAACCAAGGCCATCTTGTATGTTGACCAGCAAGCAACTCCCTGATCCTGCAAGGCCTGCCCAGTGCCATTGACTTTACAGGCAGAAGTAGAGGCAAAAATTAGAAGGTTGAATAGCAAATGAATGATCAAACTAGTGCAATTTGCAGAATGGGCAACAGTGTTTGTGCTGATTTTGAAGCCAGAGGGGTCGGTTCGCCTTAGTCGGGACTTTATACAACCAGCTAATCGCGTTTTGCATTTGGATAAATACCCACTGAACATGGATGCAACTTTTTTGTGATTCTTGCACGAGGACCCTGAAATCCCTTATGTTGTAACTTTCTGTAGTCTTTCCCCATTTAAATAATATTCAACTCCTTTACTCCTTTACCAAAATACATAACCTCACATTTTCCCACGTTAAATTCCACCTGCCAAGTTTTTGTCCACTCTCTTAACCTGCATATACTCCTCCGTAATTCCTTGGGCCATCCTCACTACAGTTTTGCTATTTATTCATGTGATGTGGGCGTTGCTAGCTGGCCAGTATTTATTGCCCATCCTTAGTTTCCTTTGAACTGCTGTGCTGTCCATGCTGTGGACTGACCCACAATGCTCTTATGTTGTGATTTCCAAGATTTTGACCCAGTGACAGTGAAGAAACAGCGATATATTTCCATGTCAGGATGGTAAGTGACTTGAAGGGGAACTTGCAGGTGATGATGTTCTCATGTATCTGCTGCCCCTGCTCTTCTAGATTGAAGCCCATTAGGTCCACTTTCCCAGTCCTCTGCTTTACCACTATTCTTTGCCACATTACATGTTTTTGCTTTCAAGTTGATGCTATCCTTAACCACGATCAGTTTGTGCCCTTCTCATTCTTCCTCACTGCAACGGCTTTGTTGTGAATCATGAACATTTTCTTAAATATCTGCCATTGTTTCTCAACTGTCTCTTTTCTGCTAAATACTTTTTCGAGTTCCCTCGAGTCAACTCAGCCCTCATCCTTATGTAATTACCCTTATTTACATTTAGCATAGTTGTTTCTGACCCAATTTTCTCTCGCTCAAACTAAATGCCGAATTTCACTGTACTATATCATTATTTTCTAGGGGATCTCTTACTCTGAGATTGTTTATTAAACCAGCCTCGTTACACGTAACCAAATCATTTGTTGGATTGAGATTGTTTTCCGGGAAGTTGTCCTGAATACACTCTATGAATTCTTCATTGTCAATTTTATTTTCTTATCAATTTCCTTGTCAATTTTTGCCAATTTTATTTTCCCAATCTACATGAAGGTTGAAGTCACCATTATTAAAGTACTGCTTCTTTTACATGCCTTCACTATGTGATTTATACTCTGTCCTACAGAATAATACTGGTTGGGACTTATAGTGTATTTCCACCAGTGTCTTCATCTTCATTTATTACTTCCACTCCTGTAGATTCTATATCAGCAGATCCTTGATATCATACTTTTCCCATTTCATATCAGCAATGCTACCCTATTTCCAGACTACTCTCCCCACCTCAATGGATGGTCATCATTTCTTCATGTATCCCTATATTCAAAAGACTATTCAGATGTTTGAATGTGAGTGTCACCATTGCTCCTCCAGCTCTTAATCATCTGCTAAACTACAAGTAGTCAAAAATATGCAAATGTGGTTATCCTGTATGCACTAACATTCAGGACGGCTGATGTCAACAACAACAACTTATATTTATAAACTGCACATAGTGAATGGAATGAAATGTCCCAGGTACTTTACAGGTGCATTACCGAAAGACATTTGACAGCATGACAAATATGAGGCTAGATTATATATGCCCCCTTGAGTGTTATTTCCATGGATGGGGGGGAAGGGGAACAGTGTAGTGGGATTTTGCTGTGTACAAAATAGGATGGTGGCCATGCCGTCAATTTCCCATTTACTCCATGCATTATGGAAAGTATTGAGTGCTGAAATTGACAGCCAACCTAACACATATATAAATCAATAAAAGCTAAATTTAGCTTGTTAAAAACTCAATTGAACATAATATTACCCTGCTACTCATATTATACAATGCATAAAAGTTTTGGTAGAGGCAGAAGTGGGCAACCTGTTTTTAAAAATGTTTTTTAAAGAGCAGTAATGAAAATGATAACATATTTAGAGGGTGTCCTTTGTGCAATGGGATACCCTCTACAAAATATAAACCCCCATTCTTCCTTTCCAATTTTAAATCACTTTTCTCCAGCCCCCCCATGCCCGCTTCCTAAGGTTGTAAAACCTCCCTATCCAGTACCTTTTTTTGCCTTAGTCTGGGGTATCATTAGATCTTCTTCCAAGGATTTGCTGTAGATTTAGCAGTGACCACTACTGACCTCCTGTGTTGCTGACTATTGCAGCTGCTGGTCAACTCATCCCATGAAAGCACAGAAGTTCCATTCTCATACTTTACCTGTCCACAGTATGTCAAGGTTGAGCAGGAGATTTCTTCTGGGCCTGTTAGTGGCTGCCAACTCTCCTTTTTGGGACAGTCAAAGCCATCAGCACATCTTAGAAAACCTGTAAGCAAGTCAAATCCTTCTCTCTCTTTTTTAACCAAAAAACCAAAAACACTCAAAGACTTTGCATAAAGAAAGAAAACTTCTAATTCAAGCCAAGATCTAGGTCTAGCTGACTGGCTCTTAGATAGAGTATCACTGCAGTTGACAACATGATATCATCACCAAAAACAAAACAATAACTGTGAGAAAAGTCATCTCATTCCACCACCGTTGGCTTGGACTTTGATCCACAGACTTTATGCCTTTTTTGCCGATATTTTCCACCCATGATATTCCTAATATTATCTTATTTGTCTGCCCTCCATGTAAATCAATGTTTGTGTTTTGATTTCAAGGGGGTATAGTTTAAGTCTGCATTGGTAATTAATGATCTGTTTTGCACATTTTAGAAAATAATGTTTGCTTTAATAAATAAGTCTTGTTTCTTGTTCACTGTTTGAAATTTATGTGAGCTTCTTTTATCTTAAAATAGTGTTTACAGTCAGGCAGTGATTAAACTGGTCTTATTTCACCCTGTCAAGAATGTGGTGCTGGAAAAGCACAGCAGTCAGGCAACATCCGAGGAGCAGGAAAATCGATGTTTCGGGCTTTTGTCCGAAACATCGATATTCCTGCTCCTCAGATGTTGCTTGACTTGATGTCCTTTTCCAATCCCACACTCTCGACTCTAATCTCCAGCATCTGCAGTCCTCACTTTCGCCTTATTTCACACTGTGACAACTTGTTGAATAGAGAGGCTTGATATCCAGTGCACTATTCCCACCAAAGTTATGACTCTGTGATTGGAAAAAAAATCTCTTCCAAGTCACTTACAAAAATACTTTCAAATTTCTCACTCTTTAGCCATTGGACCTCCATTTATGGCAATACTGCAATAGGGATAATCTACCTAGAGTCATAGAGATGTACAGCATGGAAACAGACCCTTCGGTCCAACCCGTCCATGCCGACCAGATATCCCAAACCAATCTAGTCCCACCTGCCAGCACTCGGCCCATATCCCTCCAAACCCTTCCTATTCATATACCCATCCAAATGCCTCTTAAATGTCGCAATTGTACCAGCCTCTACCACATGCTCTGGCAACTCATTCCATACACGTACCACCCTCTATGTGAAATAGTTGCCCCTTAGGTCTCTTTTGTATCTTTCCCCTCTCACCCTAAACCTATGACCTCTAGGTCTGGACTCCCCAACCCCAGGGAAAAGACTTTGCCTATTTACCCTATCCATGCCCCTTATAGAGGTTTTGTAAACCTCTATAAGATCACCCCTCAGCCTCCGACACTCCAGGGAAATCAACCCCAGCCTGTTCAGCCTCTCTCTATATCTCAAATCCTCCAACCCTGGTAACATCCTTGTAAATCTTTTCTGAACCCTTTCAAGTTTCACAACATCTTTCCAATAGGAAGGAGACCAGAATTGCACGCAATATTCCAACAGTGGCCTAACCAATGTCCTGTACAGCCACAACATGACCTCCCAACTCCTGTGCTCAATACTCTGACCAATAAAGGAAAGCATACCAAACGCCTTCTTCACTATGCTATCTACCTGCGACTCCACTTTCAAGGAGCTATGAACCTGCACTCCAAGGTCTCTTTGTTCAGCAACACTCCCAAGGACCTTATCATTAAGTGTATAAGTCCTGCTAAGATTTGCTTTCCCAAAATGCAGCACTTCGCATTTATCTGAATTAAACTCCATCTGCCACTTCTCAGCCCATTGTCCCATCTGGTCAATATCCTGTTGTAATCTGAGGTAACCTTCTTCGCTGTCCACTACACCTCCAATTTTGGTGTCATCTGCAAACTTACTGACTGTACCTCTTATGCTCGCATCCAAATCATTTATGTAAATGAAAAAAAGTAGAGGACCCAGTACCGATCCTTGTGGCACTCCATTGGTCACAGGCCTCAAGTCTGAAAATCAACCCACCACCACCATCCTCTGTCTCCTACCCTTGAGCCAGTTCTGTATCCAAATGGCTAGTTCTCCCAATCAGATCATAGGTCATGCTATTATCCCTTTTGAAATTATTTGTCTCTCACAACCTGCTGACATCTACGGTTCTTCCCTCATTTCAGCTTTATTAAGTCCAAAGAGTATAACCAGAGTGCATGATGGACAATAGATGTAACTATTCATTGCTCGATCTTGTTGAGCTATGTAAAACACTTGTTTTGCTCTGCCAAAACTACTCACTATTCCAGTATTATCTCTGGCTTACTTTCTCCAACACAAATCATCTTACTTAACCCTTCCTACCTGCCTCTTCTTGTTCATGGAGACTTTTGCCACTAGAATTTTGACCACCAGAATAGCTGTTCTTGTACCCTCTACTCACCAAGCCAAACTTTCCCAACTTCCCCCCTACCCAAGCCTTGAGCTTGCGTCTTTCTCCTATCTGCCGAGTGACCCTCTAACCCTTGACTATATTCTCACCAAAGTGTTGACCACTTAACTTTCTTTTGTGGCCACAAGATCTGTCTAATATCATTAAAGGTTTTCCTTACTCACATACTGTCCATCCTTTTCAAAGATGCTCTCATGACTTCCCTCAAAAAAAGACTTCACTATTCTTGCAAAGTACCGCCCCTCTTCAACCTCCTTTTGCTCCTAAATCAGAATTCAACTTCTGTCACCAAACTGAAATGACCCAATCAAAGGCATAGATAACATCCTACATGTCTGTGACCACGGTAAACTATCCCTACTCATCTTTACTGACCTGTCTGCAGCATTTGATATGGATAACCACACAATCTTCCTCCAATGTTTCTTCTCTGGGTGAGACTGTCTTCACTTGATTCCACTCCTTTTACATGTGGCCACAAAATCATCTACAATGACTTAGAGTCATAGAGTCCTACATATGGAGACAGGCCCTTTGGTCCAAAGGTACATACTGACAAAAATGTCTGTCAATGCTAATGCCATTTCCCCACACTTGGCTCATATCTTTTTTTTATCTATGTAATTGTCCAAATGTTTTTAAAATGTTTTTAATGCACCCACCTCAACCACTTTTGCTGGCAGCTCATTCCATATGCGTATCACTATGTGTAAAAAAAGTTGCCACTCAGGTTCCCTTTTATTCTTTCCCCTCTAACCTTAAACCGATACCCTCTAGTCCTTGATTCCCCAACCCTGGGAAAAAGCCTGAGTGCATTCATCCTATCCATGCCTCTCATTATCTTATACACTTCCATACCCCTCAGTTTCCTATGCTCTAAAGAAAAAAAGTCCTAGTTTGTCCAACTTCTCTCTATAACTCAGACTCTTGAGTCCTGGCAACCTCCTTGTAAATTTCTTCTGCACTCCTTCCAATTTAATAACATCCTTCCTATAGCAAGGTGACCAAAACTGAACACAATATTCCAAGTGCGCCTAACCGACATCCTGTACAACTGCAACATAACCTTGTTACTGTATTTGTAAATCAGGGTCAGGTTCTGCATGAAGCTGTATCTCACCAGCACTTCCCTGAACCCCAGCACAGTGTCTGACTTGTGTACCTGTTCACTGTCCAGTCCTTGGGCGGCACGGTGGCACAGTGGTTAGCACTGCTGCCTCACAGCGCCAGAGACCCGGGTTCAATTCCCGACTCAGGCGACTGACTGTGTGGAGTTTGCACGTTCTCCCCGTGTCTGCGTGGGTTTCCTCCGGGTGCTCCGGTTTCCTCCCACAGTCCAAAGATGTGCAGGTTAGGTGAATTGGCCATGCTAAATTGCCCTTCGTGTTAGGTAATAAGGGGTAAATGTAGGGGTATGGGTGGGTTGCGCTTCGGCGGGTCGGTGTGGACTTGTTGGGCCGAAGGGCCTGTTTCCACACTGTAAGTAATCTAATCTAATCTAATCTAAAACTTTTCAACTTCTATACTCAATGCCCTAACTGATGAAGGCCAGTGTGCCAAGAGCCTTTTTCACTGTCCTGTCTACCTGTGGCTCCACTTTCAGAGAACCGTGCACCTGAACTCCAAAGTCCCTCTATTCCACTACACTCCTTAAGGCACTACCATTCACTATGAAACTCCTATCTTAACTTGACTTTCCAAAATGCACGACCTCACACTTATCTATATTAAAGTCCTACTTTTCTCGGCCTACTTCCCCAGCTAATCAAGGTCCTGCTGCAATTTCTGACAAGCTTCCTCACTGTCCACGATATCTTCTGCAAACTTACTAATCATGCCTTATACCTTCTCATTCAAATCATTGATATAGATAACAAACTGCAATAGGCTAAGCACCAACCCTTGAGGCACTCCACTAGTCACGGGCCTCCAGTCCAATTTCTTTTCCTAAATTCCCCACTATTAAATCTGAAGTCCTGCAAGGACCAGTATTTTGTTCTCTCCTCTACAGCTTCCCCTTGTTAATGTATTTGTAAATCAGGGTCAGGTTCTGCATGAAGCTGTATCTCACCAGCACTTCCCTGAACCCCAGCACAGTGTCTGACTTGTGTACCTGTTCACTGTCCAGTCCTTGGTGAACAGAAATGCACTTGCCCATCAAAACCTGCATTCACTAGTGCAGTTCCCGACTCCATCTCTCCCCCAGTAACTATCGAGGCTGAACCAGATATCCTATGCAACTTTGAGATGAGCTGCTGATCACTTAATCACACAATCGCAAAGACTATCTAGATTCAGATCCATATTTTGCAAATTTCCATCCTTACCACAGCTCTTCTGCTGCTGAAACACTCATGTATGTCTTTATTATCTCTGGACTTGGCTATTCCAATGCTGTCCTGGTTGACCAGAGTTGACATAAGGAAGCAAACAGGAGAAAGTGAGGACTGCAGATGCTGGAGATCAGAGTCGAAAAGAGTGGTGCTGGAAAAGCACAGCAGGTCAGGCAGCATCGGAGGAGCAGGAGAGTTGATGTTTCGAGCATAAGCGCTTCATCAGGAATCAAACAGAATTGATGCAACATCAAAAGGTGGGACAAAGCCACCCTGATCTTTCTGTAGACCAACCCCTTAGACCTTAAATGAGAGTGAGGGGTTGTCTCTTGGCATACTTTTGTTTAGTACAAAGACCCTGATTGACCAGTGACAACTTCTTTGGCCTGCTGCTCTAGATTAACTGTCCAAATAACTGTCAGACTGTCAAAGTACTTTTATTCTTCTGGTTCTTGAGCTTCAACAGGAGATTTCTAAAACACTACCAGGCTATCATTCAGTGCAATGTTCACCAGATCAACATTACTACCTTCAAGAGCAGGGAATTCACATTCAGGACGTTTATTCAGTTCTATTACTAAGCTGATCTCCCCAGAGTTATCATGAGCAATAAGATGACAGTGAGACATCCTATTGAATTTCTTGGTAGAAAGACATTCCATTCCTGAAATGTTCAATATTTTTTGTAACCAGCTACAATGTATTCTTAATGGCAATGCAACATCTTCATGGGGTTGTCAACACTTAGGTCACAAGGCATCTCAGTCCTAGTTTAAGAAAAACAATCCTTGGAATAGTTTTTGAGTGACAAAAAATCCTTCTACTTCCATTACTCATGACTTCACTTTAAGAACCAACTTTATCAGCTGAACATTGCTATCATAGGCCCCATTAATTTGCGAGAGTGACCATTGAGAAAACCCAAGGCACTCTGGAGGCAGGGGTTAGCTGTCTTACTAGCTTAGGACTAAAACAGGCTTGATATTGTTGTTGCTTATTTCACAACTCAGAACAGATGCAAAGTAGAATCTCATAGGTTTGTATGTTATGGTGCAATTTAGATTGAGGAACATGGAAATCAGACTCAGAGGGATTAATGGATTTTCAATGCTAGTTGTAAAAGTATTTGTACCCTGATTATGATAATTATTACATTTTTGGATTAAATTTTCTCCCTTGAATTCTTCCATTACTCCATTTCGCTAGCCTTCGTATGTCAATCTTATTATACTGAAGCATCTATCTTTATGTCATAACCAGACTTTGCAAGTTCACATGACTTATCAAACAACATTGCGAATTCAAAGTGAAACATCACCTTTATATATATCTTAACAGACTTAGACGTGTTCTTATCACATTTCTCTAAGTTATCTAGACATGTTTTACATGACCTCTGCTAACATTTCTTCAAGATGCTACCTCAGGACTAGTGACATAAGACATGGTTGGCTGCACATTTGGTACAAAGGCCATTTGGAATTAAGGTGGTTTCTTGTTGTGATTGCTGAAGCTTGGGAAGATTCTACAATGGCAGTAACTCTCATGTGACTACGTGAGCTGACTGGCTCTATCTCTTATAAACATTTTCCGATGCCATTTTGGAACTGAGCCAGATTTGCTACTATATCTAGAAACTGCATTCTCATGTTCAAATTCAGCCTTGGTACGGGTTGAGTTCAGGTTCAGATTGGTAACTGATGAGCAAAATGCTAGGTATAACATTTCTCACCAAACCCAGAAACATTTATAGTGCCAACGCATAGGAGACAGTCTATGTGTCTGGAAGTCTGGAAGAAGGGCTGCCTGAAGCTTGATTCCAGGGTGTGATTACACAGATTGTTGCTGCAGAATTAGTTGAATGGAGATTGCTGGAAATCTGAAATAAAAACATCTTCCTCTTCCATTGTTCCCCAGCCCCTTCTGCCCTACCCTCACCTCTATGGTTCTGTAGAAGAGGAAATGAACTTAGAATAGACACACGTAAATAGAACTCTGCAGTTCATGGCATGTTACATCTTTTAAAATAACAAGGCAAATAGAAGTACTGCTTTGCACTCAGATTTTGCCAGGGAATATGAATATTGAATGAATGCGTCTTCTCCATATTTCTCCAAAACAAATTGCCATTAATTCACATTTCTGCGCATGACATTACAGCTGACAGTTACCTTGAGGTCTGTTAACCTATTTATGTACTTCAGTTTTTCAATGCTTTTCTTATACATCTATATTGTTAGCAAATCTACACCAAGTCCATCTTATATACCGGGAGTAACAGTGAGCTCAGTTGTCACCCTGGGGACATCACTTCCTCCATCAGAATAAAAGTTAATGGAAGCAAAACACTGCGTATGCTGCAAGTCTAAATTTAAAAATTGGAAATAATAAAAGCAGGTCTGGTAGTATTTGTGGAGAGAAGATAAATAACATTTTAGGTCCATGATCTTTCCAAGACTTAATTGAATGCATTCTAAAAGTCAATATACACATCATCCACTGCATTCCCTTTATTCCTCCAATTGCCTGCTTCTTCAAAAATATATAAAATTCATCAAACATGATTTCCCTTCAATAAATCTACACTATATGTACTTAATGAACCCATGCATTGTCAAATGCTTACTTAATTTTCTTTTTTTTTCTCTTTTTCTGCTTATTTTTTCCCCAGCACCCGTGTTGTGTGTGTGCAGGTGTGAGACACAGTGAGAGACATAAGGTGTATGAATCTTTATTCAATTTCCACCACCAGGAAGAAAGGAAACACCCGAGTGGCCAGTGACAAGCAGTGCCCTTCACAAAAGGCAATGCTGTGTGATCAAATAGTGAAGGGGAGGGCAAGGATTAAATCAAAATAGAGTTGGAGGGGGAAATAGTGCACTCCACTTTAATTTTCTTTCTTATATTGTTGGGTTCTTCTGAGGAAACATAACTGGTTAACCATGTCATTATCACAGGCAGTCACTCGCAGACAAGGATGACCCTCTTCCCCTCTCAGGGTGAGTCCATAGGTGGCTGTACAGATTCATGCAAGTTCTGTTACACTTGGAGCAGAAAGTGGTTGTGGGAAGGGTTGGATGGAATGTTGGTATTGCAGTGCACACCTTTCATTTTTTTCACTTTCCGCTTTTTCCTGACGGCAAGTCTCAAGGCGCGTGATGCCTTCCCAGATGCTCCTCCTCCACTTTGACTGGTCTTGGGCCAGTGATTCCCAGGTGGCTGTGGGAATACCAGACTCCGCCAGTGAGGCCTTGTGGGTATCACTGAAACACTTCCTCTGTTCACCTGGGGCTCACCTGCCATTTTGAAACTGGCAGTAGAGCATCTGCTTGGGGAGTCTTGTGTCGGTCATGTGGATGGCATGTCCAGCCCATCGCAGTCAATCAAGGACGGCCAGTGCATCGACACTGGGGATGTTGACCTGGTTGAGGACGTTCGTGTTGGTGCATCTTTCTTCCCAGCAGATTTGCTGGATCTTGCGCAGGGAGCATTGGTGGTACTGCTCCAGCATCTCGAAGTGTCTGCTGTAGAAATGTATTTTATATTTCATTGGTGCAATGGGACACAAAAATCTTACCTTATAGGCATTAGGGCTTCTTACTGCTCTAATTGTAGACATTTGCAGTTCTATCCATATTTGTGACAGAGAAAGTAGTGTGGGTGAGCACAGAGTTCTTCATTTGCAACTTCTTAAATTGCCTGACATCCCTTTGTTGGTTATATTCCAACAGAGAAAGTTCCATTGGAATTCCATTGATGTGATTAAGGAGTGGAAGACAAAATGCATGGTTACCTCAAAATGCCAGCAGGAATAATGAAAACAAGTATTAAGAGGTGGCAAAAATAACATTAACATTATTTTAGACATTGTGTGTTTATTTCCACTGCTTAGCAACCTTGACCATATCTGATGTGCCCCAAATTACTTAAGGACATAAAACTATTCTCTAAGGGAACATTACCTTTTATAGATAATATAGCACTCTCTTCTCCTGCATTCCACACTGTTTTATGGCTGTTTTCAATTCATGCATCTCAATTTTAGCTTCCAATATTTTGTAGAGATTGTTTCTTTTGTAGAATCTTCAATATCCACTTGAACCAGCAGATGGAGCTTGGTTAAGAAGTACTATTTATGAATGTCTTTAGTGGTGACGGGTTACGTTCACTGGGGCATTCAAGTTGCTTAATATCACAATCTTTTTAATGCAGTCTGTAGTCAGGAATCATGGATAGTGATGTTAGAAGCTCCACCATTCTTGACTCAGGAGGAATCTCTCTTATACTGCCTGCCTGCACGTGTGAAAGATTTGATGGTTGTTACACAACCTTGGGTCTTCTAATTCTGGGCTGAGACTCAAACCCAGAGCATTTCGTTGAGAAGCTACCAACTGTTCCACAAGACCTCCTTCTGGGCCATGTATTGGTGTTTGAATGGACGCCTTCTGATACATAGCCCAGTGTGCTACCAACTTAGCTACCAACTGAATCAAACGAAACCTTATTGGTGCTGCTTCAATTATGACGGCTCTCCACAATCATTCTTGGAATACACTATCATAGAATAACAATTGTTTGAATGTTATGGGTTTCAGCAGTTCAGAAAACATTAACTATATATTTTGTACATTATAGGTTTGGTATCAAACATCAGAATTCATGACGAGTTTCTCGTGAGTATGGGACAGTGGTTTACGATGAAACTTAAAACCACAGGCATATCTCAACATGACAAGGTTCAAAGGAATGTTTCTACGATACAACCAGAAAATACAATGCATTCTATTTAATTTCGTTTCCTTCTATGGGCAAGACCAATTGGAACTGTAGCATCAAATGTAACCTTTGGAACCCGGCGCTGTTTACCCCGTGTTAATTCACATGTTTACAGCAATGAATTTCATGCCTTTCGTCAGAATACATTACGAATTCACTGAAGACAGAAAATAAGCACCCCGAAGCTCTGCATGGTCGCAAATTTGGGGTGGGACTTCCTCCATTAGAACCGGAAGACTCAAAACCGAGTGAAATCCGGAAATTGGAGGTGAAATATGAGCATAGAGTGCGTGCGAGTCCCGGGAAGGTGTATAGTGAGGCTCGGTACAGGTGGAGAGAAACAGTGTTTGCTGCCACAACAGCCCATTGCAGAGGGTGGCGTTTAGCTGAGGACGACTGGGGTGGAGGGAAGAAATCTGTAGATATCAATTTCTAATGTTGGCGTGAGCTTTTCATTATGTGGCTCAAGCCTGAAGAGGTGCTGCTGAAAAATGCTCTCAAGCTGTGGGTGACGGAGAAATCTAATGCCTACTTCATCTTGCAGCGCAGAAGGAGACAAGGAGACAGCGGTGGGAAACTGTCTGGTGAGAGGCTGGGAATTGGGAGAACAAATCCTCTACTGAATCTGGCGTTTCTGTCCATGTCTGGATTAATGTCTTGAGGCAGATGGTATTGGTATCAGACTTGGCTGGCAGTGAGTCCCACTGTGCTTTGTTTGGTGACAATTATGCGCTTGTTGAACTTTTACCAGTGGCTTATCTAGGCTAATTATTAATTTTGTTTTGTTGAAGTACATGTAGTTCCTCAGGTCGTTTATTATTTGTTTAAATTTATTGTTTTTTTTCTAACGTTGTTCCCTTGTCTGCAGAGCTGTACTTACTGTTCGGGTTGGTGTGTGGGGAGGACCACCTACTGACTGAACTCCCAACACTGACCTGAATGTAACCCATGGCCACAACTCACCTGCCAGCTCGCAGCTCTTCCTATGCTATTCTGTGCAGTGCTGGCTTACATTATACTCGGGTAATAGCAGCCAGGGTTTTAATACAGGCATTTATCCCTGAAACACGATAGTGATTGGCACCCTTTCACAGACTTCTGTTGCTAACCTGCGTTGTAAATCCTATACAAAGATGTATTTTTGCTTATTGGTGGACAGCTGCCACAGTGCCTTATTTCTGTTTGGTGTGGTTCCCAGAATGTGTCCAGTCCTGTCTTCCTTCAGTTGCCTGGAGGGCTCCTGAAATTGTATCTGATTTGAAAATTAAATACCATTGGGATGTGAACTGAAAGAATTTATTCTATTGCATTGTCTGTTGGAAGGTTGTTGCTGGATTACTCTAAGATGTGGGCTACAGTGATTACATGTACTAATTCAAGGTATGAACAACTGTAATGGATTTAGAAATTTTTGTGTTTTTATAAACTTACCTAATTTTGCAAATTAAATATATTACCATTTTTAGTGTTTGGACATGATTTACATTTTGATTTAAGTGGACGGACATGCATTGATAGAATTGAATTTTGGATTATGAGTAATAGCTATTGTTTGGTAGTATAATAACAAAATGATATTTGGGATCTTATTGATTGAATGGCTGGTTCTGTTGTGTATCGAAGGGATAGAGTGAATATGCATGTAAGAGGAATCTTGCATCTTGATAAAAACTTCCACACACCCCCTCCCCACCCCCACCCACCAAAAGAAGTTGAAGTGCTTGTTTGTTGAGATTGTCATATGTCTTCATTCGGAAGGAGATTAATCCTGCCCTTTGAAGTTATGAGACAAAAAAACTGCAGATGCTGGAATCCAAGGTAGACAAACAGGAGGCTAGAAAAACACAGCAAGCTGAAGAAGAGTCCTGAAGAAGGGTTACACCTGAACCATTGACCTCTCCACCTCCTGATGCTGCCTGGCTTGCTGTGTTTTTCCAGTCTCCTACTTGTCCACCTTTTGAAGTTATGACCCCATGATCAACCTCTTCTCAGTAATGCTGGTGAATCTGGTGTCACTTCTCACATCCTTTCCCATAATTCTGCAATGGAACATGTCCTTAATTGGCTATATACCCCACTATAGGACTGAACTGGCCTTGTTCAATGTCCTTTGTTCCTGGAAGCATTAAAACCATGTCTTCTCATCTTTCTGTCAGCAGTCTTTGATGTGGGATTACAGTGTTGTCCTGCACTGCCTCTCCTCTCTTTCCAGCTATGTGTGACTTCCCTTGCCTAGAGTAATTCTTGCCTTTTTCAGTTGGAGAAGATAATATTCTGTATTGGCTTCTTCTCACCCTTGTATTATTAG
Organism: Chiloscyllium plagiosum; assembly: GCF_004010195.1. Taxonomy (NCBI): domain Eukaryota; kingdom Metazoa; phylum Chordata; class Chondrichthyes; order Orectolobiformes; family Hemiscylliidae; genus Chiloscyllium; species Chiloscyllium plagiosum. The sequence continues at coordinate 64,093,881 of NC_057715.1, read as the reverse complement.
CTTTGTAATCCTTTGATCTGTTAATGTCCACTCTTATTTCTCAACTATTTCTGCTATTTATCTGAAATTCCAGCTGCCAATTTGATGGAGTACACTGACCTTTGGCTGTACTGGGCTTTCCAACTGTGCCACTGCCTGTTGTCTAACTACTTGTCTGGTAGCTGGGTTAAACTGAAACTTCCTCCAATCAGACATTAGGAGGACCAGGAAAAACTCCACAGATTCAACTCTGCCTTCCTGCCTGTTGTGTCAGGCTAAACCAGAATATTTCCAACTTTGGCATTTTATTTGTCCTTGATCAAAGTTCCCTATCTGATATCCACCTCTGCCCAGCACCCCCCAAATGTTGCAAAGACTGACTACCACCTACATATTATTGCTCTCCTCAGTTCCTGCTTCAGTTCATCAGCTGAAACCTTCATCCTGCCTTTTGTTACCTCCAGACTGCTATTCCTTCTCTCTGTCTCTCTCTCTCAGATTCCACCCTCAATAACTTGAGCTCATCTATGTTGCCCTTATCCTAACTCACAAGGAGTCCTGTTCAGTCATCACCCCTGTGCTCACTGGTTCCTAATCAAGCAATCTTTGGTGTCAAAGTTCCCATTTTTGTACAAAATCTCTGATTTCCATCATGATACAACCGTGGCCTTTCTGTTCCTCCAACTCTGCCTTGGTGTAAGTTTCTCATTTCCCTCACAATTGAAAGTGAAAGTTTTTTTTTGAATGTGGCCTGTTTCTGGAAAATAAACTGAATATATACAGTTGTATGTCACATTGACTTAGCCTCTACCAAACCCCCCAAACTAAATTAGAATGGAATGGGATACTTTGCATTTGGAGCTTACTAATGTCCTCCTTGTGTTCGTATTTGGACTAATTTTGTTTAATATGCACTGAAAGTTGTGCCCTTCTGGCATGCATTACTATTTCTCAAGGTTAACTGTTAACCATGATTTGCGATAACTATTCCATTAGAACACTGCACACGTGTTTAGTCAAATTTACTTGTCGAAACAAAACATTAATATCAACACAAAGCCAGCAAATTATCATGTGCCTTAACTTTGTTTGTACTGTAGAACTAGGTTCCATCTCCAGTTTCAAAAATATACTTATTTCAGTTTGCAATAATTTGAGATTCTTTTAGATTTAATGATTTTTCATTCTTTCCTTTGTTGATCCCTGTGTCCTGTTTGCAAGGTGATCTGATCTGTTTATAGAATGGTAAAATATTTGTTTTGAAGCATAACTGTTGAGCTATATTCCTTTGTTACAAGGTTGTCTCTTTGAGTTAACTCAATGTATCTGCAGCTAAATTAAATCTTGTGATAGACTTCCTAACATCTCTGCCATGAAATGCAAATGTATCAGGAAGATTCATCCAGCTTTTTTGCTTATCTAGATAATATGTTTATTGTTTATTGTTTGCAACTAAGTGAAGGAGAGCTTTTTTTTGACACTTGAAACTTTTAAAAAACAAAACTTCCTGCTTACGTTGATTTACACCGTTTATAAGGAATACATTTACCTGGTTGTGTCTCTGGCATCTCCCTGATGTGAGCTGATCTGCATCTTGCCCTGTCTGCCAATATGTTTTGCTGATAGATTCATCTGGGGAGAATTTGAGCGGATTTCCAAAGACAAAACTACCCTGAATCTGTCATTGTTTCCACCATGGTATATTAACATATTAATTAGTATGAATTGTTCACATTGCTTTTAAGGTAAATGTTGTGACAGTCAAACTATCAATAATTACCAAAATGTTGGTTGTTTTGTGAAGGGGGTTGTTTGAAACGTAGAATTTCTCCTCTAATTATATATTGACCTTTTAAAATAAATGTATTTTTAGAGAGTGAAAGATTCTTGTGGCAAGAGTTGCTTCTGGTAACATTTGGTGTCTTCTCATGAGTTTAGGAGCTTATTTTGTCCTGCAATCCTAACTTTGTACTCTACTGTTCTTTTCCAAGCACAATACTGAATAGTGTCATAAAATCTATATGTAGATTGTTGGGAACATCTAATTCATATGTTTTAATAATTTTATTTTAGATACAGGAAATTAACTAAACTAATGCACTTAAATAGTTGGATTATTTTGCTTTGAGGTTACTCGTGTATGTTTAATGGAATCACAATAGAAGAGATGGTATTTTTGAGACCAGAGCTATATTACCTTAAGAGCTTTCAGTGAACTCCATGACTGTAAACCTCATTGAAAACTTCATTTATTTCATCAGATCAAAGATGAGGGAGACTTAACATAAACATCAACATCTCCCTGAGCTGCGCCATAGTTCCAACGTGCTTCAAGGCTGCTATTATCGTCCGCATGCAGAAGAAATCTTTAGCGTTCTGTCTCAATGACTACCGCTCCGTTGCGCTAACACCCATCATCATGAAGTGTTTTGAGACGCTCATGATGAGGCATATTAAGACTTGCTCCCCCCCTTACTGGACACCCTGCAGTTTGTGTATCATCCCAACTGCTCAACAGAGATGATGCAATTTCCACCACCCTCCATCTGGCCCTCACCCACCTGAAGAAGAACACCTACGTCAGATTACTGTTTATAGACATCAGTTCTGCATTTAACACTGTCGTTCCTCTGCACCTGATTGGAAAGCTGAGTCTGCTGGGCCTAAATACCTCCCTTTGTAACTGGATCCTGGACTTCCTGATCGGGAGACCTCAGTTAGTCCGGATTGAGAACAGCATCTCCAGCACCATCACACTGAGCACAGAGTCCCCCAGGGCTGTGTGCTAAGTCCACTGCTGTTCAACCTGCTGACACTTGACTGTGCAGCGATGCACGGGTCGAATCACATAATGAAGTTCACTGATGGCATGACTGCAGTGGATCTCATCAGCAGGAACGATGAGTCAGCATACAGAGAGGAGGTACAGCAGCTAATGGACTGGTGCAGAGCCAACAATCTGTCTCCAAACATGGACAAAACGAAAGAGACAGTTGTTGACTTCAGGAGGGCACAGGGTGACCACTCTCCACTGAACATTGACGGTTCCCCGGTGGAGATCATGAAGAGCACCAAATTTCTTGGTGTCCACCTGGCAGAGAATCTCACCTGGTTCCTCAACACCAACTCCATTGCCAGGAAATCCCTGCAGCATATCTACTTTCTGCGGAGGCTGAGGAAAGCCCACTTCCCATCGCCCCCCCACCATCCTCACTACATTTTACAGAGGATTCATTGAGAGTACCCTGAGCTGCTGCATCACTGCCTGGTTTGGGATTTGCATAAGACCCTACAACAGATAGTGAGGACAGCTGAGAAGATCATCAGGATCTCTCTTCCCTCCATTACAGACATTTACACCACACGCTGCATCCGAAAGATTAAGAGCATTGTGGAAGACCCCTCACTCAAACTCTCCTCCCTCCTGCTATCTGGCAGAAGATACCGGAGTGTTCGGTCTCTCATGGCCAGACTGTGCAAGTTTCTTCCCCCAAGCCATCAGGCTCCTAAACACTGTATGATTGGACTCTTTTTCGTTTGAAATTCTTTGCACAACTTCAATTGCTGCTAGAACAATGTCTATTAATTATCATTATTTTATTACACTGTAATTTGCATGTTTTGCACTTCTTATGCACTTTATGCTGCCTTTTGTATGATCGTGTAGTTCGTGCTGTCCATTTAGCACCTTGGTCCGGGAGGAACGCTGTCTTTTTTTTACTGTATCAGTTGCATATGATAGAAATGACAAATAAAAGCTACTCTACTAAAGGTCAAGTTAAGGACAGCTTGGAGCAGGCTATATTGTCAGGAGCTGAAAGACATTTCAGAAGGTTTTCTGTTTTCAATATGTTTGCTGGGAGAAGTTAGTTATATCTTTTAAAACTAAGAGAATGTTGCTGGCAGACTTCAATGTTAGGGCAGGAAAAATAGAGGTACTTGGATGCCATTGAGCATTCAGTGCAGCTGAGATTGGGAGTGAGTCGAGGAAACTCACAAGCAATTTTTGCTTGGTGTAAGAAATCTTGGCGTGTTGCAGAGCCCTAGGATTCTGTCACCTGGGTGAACCTAGTTGTCTGTGAATGAGCTGAAACTAGGCCGTGTGTTGATGCAGGAGTTCAGTCTCAGAATTCTGTGGAATGCAATCTTGGAAGAAATGAACATACCAAGATGTGTTCAGTCATTGCAACTGTCCAGTTTTTGAGGGCATTTCAAGGCCAAATCTTAGAGCAAAGTAGTGGAATCTCTCGTAAGGATGACAAAATGTTCATGAGTTTTCGTGACTCACAGTCACTGTGGAGAGTTTGCTAAGAAGTATGTACGATCTGTCTATAAACCGCATTAACTGTTTGATATAGTCTAGGGAGTGTTTGACTGCTTTTTCTTGTTAATTCTGGTTGTTGAAAGTACAGGAAGTGTGTATAGTAATGATAGATGGTATTACTTTTTTTAACCTTGCATTGTGAATGATGATTTTTGCTTGTCACTTTCTTTGCTCAGCAAGTACCTGTGATCTCAAACTTTTGTCTGAACAAAGGCTGTCTTTTTTGATGGCTATGTGCTCCTTGGTGAATCTGATCTGCAGAGTTTTACCCACAACAGAGTTAACTGCTGGGTTTAGAAGTGACACTTCTTAGAATTACACAATGTGTCCATCAATATATGTTGATTAAAATGCCAAAATATGAAATCTGTAAAGACCCTATGCGGGATGGTGTGGTGGTGGGGGGGGGGGGGGCAGTGAGGACTGTAGATACTGGAGATTAGTGGTGCTAGAAAAGTATAGTGGGTCAGGCAGCATCAGAAGAGCAGGAGAATCGACACTTCGAGCATAAGCTCTTCTCCTGCTCCTCAGATGCTGCCTGGCCCGCTGCACTTTTCCAGCACCACACTCAAAGACCCTATATGGTCATCTTTAAAAGTAACCTGCTTACATTAATTAGATTTCAAAGAATAATGTAAGATGTTATTTGGTAGTACGGAACTTAAGAATTACTTGAAAAAGGACACATTTTTCTTAGTGTTTTTCATCTTGTACTTATCAGGCAAAGATAATAAAAATCAAAATAAAGGGAAAACAAAGTGTATACTGAATGAGAGGAGAGTGGTTGGCAAGCAGACTCTGATAGGGAGAGGTGTTGCCATGGAGAATGCACCAGTTAATGGTGTCTGGTTGCCTGCCAAGCTTTGTTTAAATTTTAAACCCAGCAGTTGACATTTTTTAATTTAAAAAAGCCAGTGGCTGAACACAGACACTCACTTGGTCTGACTAAGACTCTGCAGTTACAACATTTCCTTCCTCATTTTTGTATTTCAAACCCTCTAGAGGATAAATAGCAACATTCCCTGAGCTTTTCTGATTTATTTATTCTCTCTGTGCAGTACTTTTAGTGGTTTGTTTCTGTGAACTCCCAACTCCTTAACTGATTAGTCTCTTGCTGTTAAGATATTACAATTGGGTCCTTCTATGATCAAAAGTAGATAACCTTGCATTTGCCCTTGTTGAACTGCATCTTGCACATTTTTTGACTGCTCACATAGCCTATCCCCTTATGTAATTTCTCTCTCTCTGTATGTAACTTGTGCTTCCCATCATCTGAAAGTTTAGATATAAAGCTCTCTTTTTGTTTCTTCATTCAGGTCATTCATAAGCTATAGCCCCAGTATAGTGTCTCGAGGACAAAAACAACTAATAACACACCCTAAAATGTTTCTTGTCTCCTATCTCTCAATCAATCTCAAAACCTATGTCACAGAATCATATCTAATTTTGTATTGAACTTAATTTCACAACTGGAAGCCTGAAAAGATAATTATAGAAATTCAACTTGATTAGTCAGACATAATTAGCCACTCAAATTTCATACAGTTTCTTGTCAAAGTGATCTTCATATTGTCTTCAAGAAATTTCTCTAGTACTTTGACTAGTTCTGACTTCAGAATCATTATTGTTATGGACAGATTGTGAGTGGGGTTTTATTTTTAAAAGGTCCCTAAGCTCACCACCTACCTACCAATAGAATGTTTTCCCCTTTCACATCATCTTGTAGGATGGGCATAACTTGTGTAAAAGGTTTTTTTTCTTGGAGACAATCTGTTTCTTGCAGATTATAATACAATAGTTAGTATTCTGACCCAGGAGTGTTGAGTGATGGATGATGACACCTGAGAAGTTTCTGGAAAGCTATATCTAAATCCAGTTATCTCTGGGAAGTGTTTTAATATATCTTTAATAGTCACCTAAATTTGTAATTTTTTTGAATTCTGTTCATTGTTTTCTGTATTTCAGTATTTCAGCTCCACTGTGCTCCTCCAGTTCTCTCCTACATTTACAACATTTACAAGACTTTTGGATAAATACATGAATAAGAAATGTTTGAAGGGATATGGGCCAAGCACTGGCAGTTGGGGCTAGTTTAGTTTGGGATTATAGTCGGCATAGACTCATTGGACAGATGGTCTTGTTTCCGTGCTGTGAGACTCTAACACAGATGCCTGCCACCTATTTCACAGCATACAAAAGCTTCCTGAAAACTTCATTCCCATTCCAAACTCCCTTTTTAATGTGTTCACTTCCCTTCATAAAATGCAGTCTTTTGTCAGAGGGAGATATTGTGGTTCTGTGTTTGTAGTTCTATGTTTGCATAACACAAACTTACCAGTCTCACATCAGTACCAGTAAACTAAACGTAGGTCCTGTTTGTTTGAAGGTATGTAGCAGGATTGCTTAGCAGATAGATTCACTGTAAAGGTTTGATAACTATTGTTATAAATAAGCACACCTGCAACCCCCTCGTTAGATGCTGCAAGTTAACTGTGCAAATGGTTGCTGGTCACATTCTACAACTGCTTACTTGTTCATGAGCATATCCCTTTTTACAGTGATCACAACAAAAAAACTCTGGATTGATTATATTTATGGCATGCAGGAACAGGTACAAATCGCCAACCAGATTTGATTTGGTCTGACACTCAGCAGTTGTCAGAAGTTTATAATTTTGTAGTTAGAATAAGTTACTCAGATTTTAGTGCTGTCAGCAACAAAAGTTAATTGGGACACTGTTTCAAGTTCATGGACTAAAGACATGGTAAAACATTCGGTGCATCAAAAAATACTTAATTAGAAAGGCTGTTCTCACAAAGATGGCCACCACTTACTGCTGTGCAAGTTCCCACAAGCAGTGATGTTAGGATTAGATACCTTGAAATGATGCTGATTTGAGAGACAAAATGATCTGGATAACATGGATTATTCTCTTGCAGTTTGCAGTAGTGCCCTGCGATCATTGCAACCATCTGAGAAAACAGATGGTTATAACAGTGCACTGTAGGTAATGAAGACTTGAAATCACAGTTTGAGTACTGGCCCTAAAAAAGTGTTCTGAATCAATTTGAAGCATGTGCATGTAATTTTGTCTTCTTTAAGCAGTGTTTCAGCTTTAGCTGAGTTTTAATGATTTGTTTAATTTGATATTCACGGTTACCATTTTGTTCTGCAGTTTATGCAAATAAGGATGTGGAGTGTTACCCAAGACATAAATTATGTTATAGCTACAGTTTAGGTCAGTGGTCTAGATTGGGGTCTGGGTGGGTGGGTCAGGAGATTGGGGAGAGAATGAGGCAGAAAAAAAGACAGCTTCTTAGCAAATATTGCCCTTAACAGATGATCATTGTAATCATGCTGTTTCGCTTTATGAAGAAATCTGGTAGTCAGCTTGATCTGATTTAGCTGTTACCATCGCAGTAGAGGAATAAGGATTGGCAATTCAGTCACACGAGTCTATTTTGCCACTGATCTATTTTCCAGCTTTTAGTTCCAGGTTTCAAAGCCTTACTGTTTTGCAAAATCTTTCCCTGGTGGTGAGGTTGAACCAGATATTTTGTAATCTTGGTGTCATATTTGACCCTAAGACAAGCTTTTGTCCACACACCCACAGCATTACTAAAACCACCTGTTTTCTCCTTTGTAACATAGCCTGACTCTTGTCCCCGCCTCAGTTTAGCTGGTGTCAAACTCCTCATCCATGCTTTGATTCCTGGTTGGTATTATATGTTCTAGTGTCTGTAACTTGAGATCACCCAAAGTTGTGCAGCCCATTCCTGCCTTGAACCAAGTTCCATTCATCAATGACTGCTGCACCCACTGACCTGCACTGGCTCCTGTTCAGTCTACACTCAGGTTTACAATTCACATCCTTGTTTTTGAATCCCTCTAGACTCATCTTTTGATCTAATCTCTACAATTCCAGCCCTGCAGTGTTCCGAGGGTATGTGCTTCTTTAACTCTGGGCTTTAGAATGTCCCTGATCATCATTGGTTCTCCTTTGGTTGTTGTGTCTTCAGCTGCCAAGACCTTATGCACTGAAAGTCCTCCCACTAAGCCTTTTATTTTGTCAAAAAATTATATTCCTTAAAGTCCACCTATTTTGACAAAATGTTGTCCATCTGCTTTATTATCTCTGTGATTCAATGTTAAATTTTGTCCTGTGGTGCTGCTTATGTGAGAGGAGTTGTGCATGTAAATTTGTTGATGAATACAAAGTCTTCAAAACCCCTGGTGTCTTTATGACCGGTCTACTCTTGACCATTCAAGTTCCAGTATATTGGCGTGGGTCCTTTACTAGCAGCGTTCTGCCATGTGTGGTATTTGACTGGAAATTTCAGACTTGTGATGTGCAGAGTTATACTGCAGACTGCTTTGTGGATGCTTTGTTCACTGACGCTTGAACAGTTAGATTAGATGGCTGGGCTCCTGCCTGAAAAGTCGATTTTCCTGCTCTTCGGATGCTGCCTGACCTGCTGTGTTTTTTCAGCAGCACTCTAATCTTGACCTTGATCTTGTGTTAATTGTCTACCTGCTGTATTTCTCTGTAATTTTCAAATACGCACTGTGTTTTCAAACTCTATATCACCTGCAAATCTTCCTTTCTAGTTTGATTCATTAATTAATTATCCATCCTTCCTGACTGTCACCTCTCTACCCATGCTCCGATACATCCTGTTCTATGTACAGTATTTTCATTTTGGCCAATGAGTCTTATTAAGGTATTGAATGCCTTCTGGAAGCGCACATTGATCAGCTATAAATGTGATAAACTTGGGAGTTTTGCTTTTATTAAAATAATGAGTACCCCTGTAAGTGATTTGACCTGTAGTGCTGCTTATTTCACAAAGTGACATGCAACTTTTTTTAAAATCAGGGTAATTAATGGTAACCTCTAATTCTATGCCAGTTTATACAATCATGAAGCTATATTTAATTTTCACTTCCGACTGTATGAACCAGGCTCATTTCAGTTCGGCTGCCATCAGGGAAGATCGTGATTCCAGAAGCAAATTGTGATCCATGGAAAAGTGAGCCATGACTCTGTGGAGGCCCATAAATTTACATTCAATTGTATAGTATTTTCTGCACATCTGAGTACCCAAGTGTATTAATAAAGCAGCATGTTATATCAGCCTTTAACTTTAGCCAAAAAGTATTTGAACAGTGTTGTCACAAGCCATGGAACTATTTTTTTCCCCATACTTTCTGCCTTACTTTAGGGCATTGTGCCAAATCCCTCTTATAAAGACCTGTTATAATTTTTCTTCGAGTTCTGGCAGCACCTGTGGAAAATACTACCTGCTGCATATTAGTCGTACTTTAAAGTATTCCACAATTAATTTCACTGGTCACCTTTCTAAGTGGTATAATGTTCAATTATTACACTTGTTAACCATTGGAAATGGCTTACTTGCCTCCTTTGGAAGGTTCTGCATCAGCTCCCACTGTAAGACAATGATCTTATGATTTCTTTAGCTGAAGTTTGGTGCTACATTGCCCATTATAATGCCATGCTCCAACTTGTTCTTGTCTTTAGGTCCAGGGCAAAAATATTACTTTATGAAAGGAGTGTTCAAAGATCTACATTGGGAGGTTTATCAAGACCCAAATGTGTCCATTTGGCATCTGTCCATTAGAGCACTCTTCACTATTTAGAGATAGTGTCTCAACCACACAAATCAGAAAGATTTAGCATTCATGGGCCTATCTAATGAACCAATAGCATTGTATCACTTATTTGTTTAGACGTGGAATCTACTTTTGACAGAAGTACTGACTGACACTTTAAAATACACCATTTGCTTGGTCTAGAATTGCTCTGCTATGGTTCCTTTCAGATTGTGTACAGAAGACATTTATATTACACGTCCACCTAAAGTTGCCAACCTTCTCGGAATGGATGGGAGATTATTGGTTTTGCACTCGATCTCCAGATGACTATTAAAAGCAGTCTGGGACTTTGAACACTATAGTGTTCATTAACTGACTCAACTGCGTGCACAGAGTTCAGTTCATTTTATAATTGATTTCTGATCACAGGCAACACTTCTGCAAAAGAGCAGCATGATGATACAAAATGTTTATTGCAGTGCTCTCCATGCTCACAAACATCAATTCCTGCTGCCCTTTGATTCTGAATAAGGATGGGGACCTTTACTTGTCTTAATATGGGACAGTAGTAGTGTAAAGAGCAGAGAGTGGCAAGAATTCTAAAACGTTCAGGGAAGTTTTCTTGATTGTATGTTTGTAGCCCAGTGAGGAAGGAGCATTGCTGGATCTGTGTCTGGGGGGATAAGGTGGGTGAAATGAATTGGGTGGCAGTCGGGGAACTTTTAAAGAACAGTGATCATAAAGTAAAGCTGAGTTTATCTAAAGACGATGAAAAATTGGAGGAGTCCCAACATGCATGGAATGAGAACAAATCAGGCCTAGGTATGTTGAAATTCAAGATTCAGGTAACAGAAGAATAGGACACTGGTCCAGTACAGATGAAGGACATTTTCACAAAAAAGCAAATCTGAGCTCCCAAGGTGGCAAAAGAGAGGACAAGCTATTTTCTTTTTTTATAAATGTTGACTGTGACCAATGTCAGGTTTATAATACAAGTGAGAATTGAGCTAAATATAGAAAATTTTGTAGGATGCGATAAAGCAAATCAGAAAATTTGAGAAGAGCCTAGCAACTGAAATGAGAGTCCAAAATTCATTTTGTAGGCATGGATGCATGGAGGCAGTCACCATGACAAAGATATTAAATGAGCTGTCTTTAACAAGGAAGATGATGCTTCCAAGTTACAGGGAAAGGAGGCAGTTTAGGTACTGGATAAGTTAAAATTGATGTTGAGCAAAAAGCCGACTGGACTTCACATCGCCAAAACCAAAGATGCTGAAGGAACGAAGTGTATAAACTGGAGACGCACTGAAGACAATCTTTCAATCATCTTTGGGTGTAAGAGAGGTGCCAAAGCATTGGAGAATTGCAAATATTACATCCCTTGTTCAAAAGTAGTGCAAGGGTAAATCTATTAACTAGAAACCAGTCAACTTAATTTGACCTCTGTGGTATGAAAGCCTTGACTACCAATGTTTGGAGCAAAATTGTGTCACTCAGACAAATATAATTCATATAACAAAAGCTTGCATGGATTTGTTAAAGGCTGATCAGTTTAACTAACATGAATTTTTTGTTCAGTTTATTAAGGTTAAAACATGGTGTATGTGGATTTTCAAAAGGACATTTGATAAAAGCCCATTTTGTAGTAAAGTGTGAACTATAGCAGTACTCTTGTCAAACATCCTGACTATGTGCACTAGGCACTCTGTCATGTAATCTCAACATTCCTGCATTTTGACAAGTTGTGACCCGGCTCAGAAAAGCTATAACTTGCAAGAAAAAGCCAGTTGACTTCTTAATTTTGAATTAGTTAACTGTATCTTTTTAATTGATGTGTAATTTGACTGCTTGCTAAAAGAAATAAAAATACTAGTTGCGAATGACAAGGAGGTTTGCTCAAAAGAGGGGGGCCAATTTCTCCTATTCACCTGGCAGTAACAATTGCAGTAAAACATACCCAATTGCCATCAGACTAGTTCTCTGTTACTGCACTAAGGTAGCTACATCTGGTGATAGAAACATAGAAAATAGGAGCAGGAGAAGGACTTTTGGCCTGATGATACTCCTCTACCATTCATGGTGGCTCAGTGGTTAGCACTACTGCCTCACAGCACCAGGGACCTGGGTTCGATTCCCGCCTCAGGCGACTGACTGTGTGGAGTTTGCACATTCTCCCTGAGTCTGCGTGGGTATCCACTGGGTGCTCTGGTTTTCTCCCACTGTCCGAAGATGTGCAGGTTAGGTGAATTGGCAATGCTAAATTGCCCATAGAGTTAGGTGCATTAGTCAAGGGGAAATATGGGGAATGGGTCTGGGTGGGTTACTTTCGGAGGGTCGTTGTGGACTTGTTGGGCTGAAGGGCCTGTTTCCACACTGTAGGGTATCTAATCTGATCAACATGATAATGGATGGTTCTCTATCTCAATGTCATTTTCTCCCCATATCCTTTAAGAACTTTTAACTTCTAGAAAACTATCTATTGCCTGTCCTTAAGTTTGAATACCCTTAGGTGTTCAGTTCTCAGCCTTGGTCAAATTGCAGCTGTGCCTATGATCTCACAATCATATCTTACCTGTTTACAACTATTTGTGCAGCTAATATGTCTTCACTATTGTCAATGTTCCATGCATTCAAATATGGTACCTTTTCAGACTTGTCACTTTAATGTTGCAGAAAAAAAAATGTGCAATGCTGATCCCATTTGCTGCTAGACACTGTTTCCTCTGCCTTTCACCTTTGCCTTCCACTTTTCATTTCCATCATTGTTTCCTCAACCTTATCTCTCCTTTCAGGTTCCTGTTCCCCTGCTACTCCCCCACTGTACAAGCAAACACTGCTTTTGGGGATATTAGTCCCAGTCATGCTGAGGTGCAAGCTATCCAGCTTGTACAAGGGCCATCTTCCTCTGACAGAAGTGGGTACTGCAGATGCTGGAGATCACAGTCAAGATTAGAGTGGTGCAGGAGAAGCACAGCATCCGAGCAGCAGGAAAAATCGACGTTTCGGGCAAAAGTATCTAGATGAAACTTCAATTTTCTTTTTCACCCCTGTACTTCGGATGCTGCCATCTTCCTCCGAATCAGTCTCAATGCCTCAAGAATCTAAATCTCTTCAGCCACGCATTCATTTGGTTTATTTTCCTATTCCTGATCTCCTCGCAATGTGGCTGTGGAAGTAATCCTGAGATTACAACCTTTTGAGGTCCTACCTTTTGAATTTCTTTCTTAACTCCCTATTTTGTATTTGCAGGATCCCATATCTTTTTTTTTGCCGATATCTTTGGTACTGAAATGGACCACGACCTCTGCTCGTTCTGCCTTTCCCTTTAGAACGTCCCGCAGCTGCTCGGTGACCTCCTTGATCCTGGGATTAAGGAAGAAAGTTAGTGGCTGCAGAAATGTCTGTTCTGCTGTATGCTAGGGAGGCAATGTCCCACATTGTCAGGGGGATACTTTGTTAATGGCCTTCCCTCTGTCATAAAGTCACCAGTGACGATGTGCAATAATCATCGACGATGCTCAGCACCATTTGAGATTCCTCAAATAATGAAGCAATCCATGTCCAAATGCATTAAGACCTGGAAAATATTTAGGCTTGGGCTGATAAGTGGCAAGCAACATTTTGTGCCAGACAAATATCAGGTAATGACCACTTTCAACAAGTGAGAATTTGAAAATTATCCCTTGACATTCATTGTTATTAACATTGCTGAATTCCCCCACCCATCAAAAAGTAGTGCTTTGTTGAGAATTTGCAACAGAAGAAATTATGCTAAGAGGCATTTTTTTTAATGCAGGTAGTTCTTCTGGTTGCGTTTTTCTGCAACTCCACATTATTGAAAATTCACGCTTTAGAAACAGCACTTAAAATATTGGTGATATAATCTCATTACAGCCAACACATGTTTTAAAAGTTCACGCTTTAGAAATAGTGTTACCAATTTGTCAATCGTGTTACAGCGAATTTGTGTTAACGAAATGTGCGTTATAGCAGAATCAACTGTAAATGTACATCAAATGGAGAAAGTTCCATTCTCCTGCACTAAGTGATTAAGTCCCTTAGATATTTTGAGTCTATCAATCTATACTGCACTTATGTAAAATGATAAAATTTAACATTCAGTGCTTGGATTCTAAGAATCAGCTCACGGACTCTGATCAGCCAGATTTCAATTTAAAATCTGATGCGAAAGCAAACCTTTAATGTTTTCCTAGATTAGATTACTTACAGTGTGGAAACAGGCCCTTCGGCCCAACAAGTCGAAGCGCAACCCACCCAGACCCATTCCCCTACAATTACCCCTTCACCCAGCACTACAGGCAATTTATCATGGTCAATTCACCTAATCTGCATATTTTTGGACTGTGGGAGGAAACCGGAGCACCGGGAGGAAACCCACGCAGACACGGGGAGAATGTGCAAACTCTACACAGTCAGTTGCTTGAGGCGGGAATTGAACCCGGGTCTTTGACGCTGAGAGGCAGCGGTGCTAACCACTGTGCCACCATGTTGCTTGACTTAGAAACAGCTCACACTTCTGAAACAGTCATGGGTTTTAAGGCACACTTTAGGCATTTGAACATTAAAGCACAGCTAATGATTCCATTGCATTACTTGAACTGTGAGGTGCTGTCTCCCAGAGGAGTTGTTAATCTGTCTTCTCTCTGAAGTAGAAAAACATTTAATCTCATCCATGAGTGAGCAGATGAGTTCCCCAATGTCCTGATCAATACTTATCTCTCCATGAACTCTACAGAAATAGATGGACTGGGTGTTGCCATGTTGTAATCTGACATGCCTGTGCACAAATCAACTGCTGTGTTTTCTACATTGTACAATAACAGCTAAGCTTCAACTGTACTTTAGCTGTGCAGCACAGTCAATGTACTTTGGCTGTACAGAGGTCCTACATAAGCTCTGAATCTCACTTGGCATTTCCACTATTAGCTCTGCTTTTTACTAATATTTAGATTTTATGGGTGAGCTTTTCTGAAGAAAATACATGCTTGTGGACAACAGAAACAGCGACAGCCAAATGCCACAACAGGATGATTCCTGTTCAGTGTTCAGTTCTTCCCTACGATTTGTGCTGTGGCAACCAGATGTGAAATTCTAAGCATCGCTCTGCTCGAAAGAGAGGTGGAAGATTTTAATTCCAAGCTTGACAGAGAGGAACAGATAAGACCCTCCTTGCATTGCTGCTCTGCATTGAGTTATTGACAGTGTCAAGCACAATATGGAGTGCTACTATATCCTTTCTGTAAGGAGACGCACCAAATAATATTCTGAACCTGACGTGACCTTTGTAAATTAGGTAATTTACAGAGCTTTCTTCAAAAAGAGTATTCAGCCACTGATTACTTGCGTCCCATTCTCAGGCATGCAATCTGAATACATCTCTTGCAAGAGATTGATTTAAAACACTATTAAATAGCCTCTGTCAATTAGGAAGCAAAGGGTTTGTTCTTTTTGTAAAAGTTCCCATGAGAGAGACACGCTCCTTTCCCCAGGTGTAAGCTGGAGCTGCCAAATCTGGCTATGTCTGTTTGTGTTGTGACTCGATTCAATGTTGCTTTGGACTGGGAAACTTTTGGTCAAGGGTAGTGTGTACCCAATTCTGAATTAGCCAGGCACCATGCCCTTCAAAACAAAATGTATTTGTATTCAGGTGCTAAGTACAGTGTACATTATAAATCTATCATGTTACTAAATGTTTCTTTTATTTCATTTGTATACATGAAATAATTTGTAGCTACACTAATTCTGTAAACCTAAATCTATTTCTGTTTCTCTGTGCAATACCAGTTAACTAAATTGTCTACTTGATCTTGTGAAATATTTTTGGTTTTAAGATCATCTTCAGATTTAAAATTTTTGTTGTTTGAGCCATAATGTTAGTCCACCAATATGTAAATGCTTTGTTACTGAACATCTCTTGAGTGATTCTTTTTACAATTGGGTCAGGAGAAGCAATGAATACATAACAACAGGATCTCTGAAAAGCTAAAAGCTTTGAGTTTGCTCGTGTCTTGTGATAGAGAATTAATTTTAATTTTGGTAGTTGTCCAATATTTTTTATAGGCTTGCTTTGTATTTGATGCTTTGAACCCTTCTGGATTATAGGGTTCTGCTAAATTCCTGTCATCAAACTGTATCCATGCCTAACCAACAATTAATAAGATGATTGTTGTATAAAGTAACGATTCTGAAAGGACTAATGTTGGGCACTGCATTCAGCTCTACCCAATCCGCTGATGTCCTAGAGATATTGGAGGAAGCTAGAATGTAAGGGTTAAAATAGCTATTTTTCTGTGGCAATGAATGAATCCACAGACCTCCCTTGTACATTAAAGGCCACTGTGAGTAGAAATCTGTAGGCAAACCTTGTACAAATAGAGCTAATATTAACAAAACAACATCAGAGAGGTGTTGGAGTTAGAAGGGATGTAGAGACTGGGAGGTGACAGACACCAGTGAGGAATGGGGCAAACCAGTACCAGGCAAGGATAAGATTAATATTAAAGGAGACATTAATTACATTAACCTATGACTTAGAATGAGAACCTGCTTCTTATTTTTATATGCAGTGAGGTTGGAATTTGGATAATGAGATGCCTATGTGACTAAAAATGGTACAACAGTACTGCATTTTTCTGTATTCCTAAGAATTTTCATCTAGGTAGTTTAGAATGGACTCTCCCTGTGTTCATTTGAATAAACTATTGAAAACCTGTACATAAGAGTCCTGTGGTCAGTCGTTAGATGTAACTACAACACTTGGGTGAGGCAAAAATCAGAGCAGCATTGGATTTGTAGAGTGAAGACCTGTGTCCTCTGGCTTCTATCGTCACATGGATAATGTCTAAGTGACTAATATAATCTATGCCTATTGCTATAGTCCAATAAACCACATATTGTTTAAGACCAAGACCCTTCTCGTTAAGAATCACAAGTGGTTTTCCTGTACCACTGTGCATCACGTAGAACCTTGCTACCAAAGAAGCAGGATGGTGGCAGCAAAAGACTCCATCCATGAGCTGCTAGTGGTAGCGTCACAATGCATACAACAAAAATTAGCAAGGTGTCTACAATGATGTTTGGATGAAAGATGTTAAAATCAGACAGAAAATCTCTTGTGGAAAGTGAGTTGGTCCTTTTTAGAGAGCTTCTTGTATGTGATTGTTGTGAAAGGCTGTATGTGTACTTTTAAGGATGCATATCTTAAGTTGCTGTGTGATTTACTGATACAGGATGTCATAATGTAGAATGATGGCTGACTGGTACAAATTGCTGCTGTAAATGGAGAACAGGGCATGCCTACGTGGCTTCCTACACCAGTGTGGAACTGAAGTGTGGAAACCTGAGATACAGACCCCTAAAGGAAAAAAGGCATTACTGTTGACTGTCAGTGTACATCTGGAACACTGACCTCTCCCAAGTTGCAAAATACATAGGCAGCCTGGCAGTCCATGAACCACCATTCAACTCATTGATTGCACAGAATTGTTGCCGGAAATACCCTCCATACCAAACAGTAGTGGAAAATGGGAGTACTGTTACATAGAGACCCTGTCACCAACTGACTGCAGGATTGGGCATCAGCTGTTAAAGGGGCAAAGAAAATGGTGGGTGTACAGCAGCAATCCATACAGACAATCTCTCCCCAGCAAGTACAAAGGGAGTCTCTTCAAGAGGCTTCAAATTGTGGGCCAAGGGCCCAATTGAAATTTTGATGGCAATCAAACTGTTATGGGACTTGAACCTGAACTTCCTAGTTTAGGTGTATGACTGTGCCACAATATTTCTAAACCAGTGCTGGTAGATATTTTTAAATCAACCTGTTCTGACAGACCTCTGAGTAGGTGGGACTTGGATCCAGGCCTTCTGGCACAGAGGCAGGCACTCTACCATTGCAGCACAAGATCCCTTCAAAGGGACTCTGACTCCTTTTGAGGTGGAATTGAACCAGCAAAATGATGGCTCAAACTTGGGTGAGCCTAATTACTACATGCTCACTTGCTGTGAAGTTGATGCAGGAACAGAGCTTATAAAGCTGAATCCAGAGGGTTCAGTATTAAATAACACTGCACAGACTGAGGGATCCATTGCTGGCTACTTCTAAAAGAGGGGGGATTAAAGCACTGTAGACTGTGCAATGGAAGAACCATCCATCCAGCTCCAGATGGCTCCTAACTTCTGAAGAGGGCTACAGAAGAACTTTTATTGACTGTTTTTAACTCCCCCTCTTTCGAAGTCTGTTGTTCAGTTTCATGCCAAAATCGCCATTTTTTTTTTAAGAATGGCACTCATCCTAGGCCCTGGAAAACACAAACAGACCTTAAAAGTGACACCATTGTAGTCAATAATTGATCTGAGTTCAAGTCCCACCTGCTCCAGAGGTGTGTCGTAACATTTCTGAACAGGCTGATTTTGAAAAAAGATTTATGATGAGTTAATGAAACACTTCAATTTGGGGACCCAGTGCATCTGAACAGTTTGTTCCTGTTCCCGATGATTTGTAGTAATACTGGAAAATCCCATATAATCATTACAAAATAGCCGAGATTTATTGGAACACGACAGGTTTCCTGTCAGAGTTCACTTTGCTCCAACAACATTTTAGTTCTGTTTGTTTTTGATGTCTCAGTAGTTCTGAACTAAATAAATAAGCCATTAAGATTTAAATTTTGCACATGCAATAAATCCCTCCACAAACTGAACACGTTGTGTGGCAGTGACATTAAAAACTCCAGAAAAACATGGTCAACATGCTGAAATCAGTTATGAGTGAAGCCCAACTTCCTCGTCCACTGTCTGGAAGTTATGTATTTTAAACAGTAACTGACCGAGAACATTGATCAATTCAATGATTGTGACTTTTACAGCAATAGAGGTAGCACTGAACAATATAGAAGTATGCCATTCAGTCCCTCAAGACCAAGAAGATCTTTTTTTTTAATTACCTTCATCCCATGATGGATCGCTGGCCAGGTCAGCACATTACTGATTCCTAATTTCCAGAGGGCAGTTAAAAGTCAATCACATTGCTGTGAGTCTGGAGTCATATGTGGGCTCATCTAGGTAAGGATGGCAGTTTCCTTCCCTGAAAGACATTAGTGAACCAGATGGGTTTTTTTCAACAATTAGCAATGGATTCTTGGTCATTGTTAAACTCTTGTTTCCAGATTTTTATTGAACTCAAGTTCCACTCGGGTCCCTAGGACATTACCTAGGACTTTGGATTACTGGACTAGTGATAATACCACCAGGCCATTGCTTCCCCTCATAGCTGATTGTTTATGTTTCGAATTCCACATTCTCATCTACCTCGGTCAACTCTTGACTAACAAGAAACTATTTACTACTTCTACTTTTTAAAAATAGTCAGCGATCCCGCATCCATTGTCTTCTAAGGCAGAGAATTCCAAAGTCTCCCAAACTTCAGAGGTGGGGGGGATTAAAAACTTTCCTATTCTTTGTCTGAAAAAGGAAATTCCTAATTTTAACATTATGCCAAGTAGTTCTGAATTGACATACCAGAAGAAACAAGTTTTCCCACATCCACCTGTTCAGCACCATTTAGGTTTTCACATTCTTCAATCAAACCACCTCTCACTTTTGTAAACTCCTGTGGAAATCAGACCATCTTGTCCAGCTATCCTCCTATGACGGTCTACTCATTCCAGGTATTGATCTAGTAAATCTCCTCTGAACTGTCTCCATTGCATTTACATAGTCTTACAGCCCGGCAACAAATCCTTCAGTCCAACCAGTCCATGCAAAACTTAATCCCAAACTAAACTGGTCCCACCTGCTTGCTCCTGGTTTACATCCCTCCAAACCTATCCTATTCATGTACTTATCTAAGTGTCTTTTAAACATTGTAACTGCCTGTATCCACCACTTTCTCAGGAAGTTCACTCCACATGTGAACCACCTAATTTGCCCTTCCTGCCTTTTTTTAATCCCTCTCCTCTCACCTTAAAATTGTGCCCCCTAGTTTTGAAATCCCCCATCCTAGGGAAAAGACAACTACCATTAGCCCTTTCTATACCCCTTATGATTTTATAAACCTCTAAGGTCAGTCCTCGACCTCCTATGCTCCAGGGAAAAAAGTCCCAGCCTAATCCAGCTTTTCTTCATAACTCAGACCTTCCATACCTGGCAACATCCTGGTAAATCTTCTGAAACTTCTCTAGCTTCATAATATCTTTCCTGTAACTTCTTTAAATAAGCAAAGCAAAACTACATGCATTTTTCAACATATGGTCTCACCAATGCCCTGCATAAATGATGCTGAATATCTTTTATGTTCAATTCTTTTGTAATAAAGGATAACACCTTTTTAGTTGTTTTTGACTATGTTTTGTACCTGCTTACTATCCTTTTAGGACTTGTGTACTAAATGCTAAATCCGTCTGCATTTTGGAGTTTTGCAGATTTTTCATTCCAGTAATATTCTGCTTTTGTTTTCTTCACATTGTTTTCCCACACTCCATCTGCAAGATTACTACCCACTCACTTAATCCATCTATATCTATTCGTGACTTCCTTATATCATCTTTGCAATATACTTTCCTAACCATCTTGGTATCGTCTGTGAATTTAGCTCCTATGCCCTTGCCCCCTCTCCCAAGTCATTGAAGTAGATGTTAAAAGTTGAGGTCCCAGCATAGATCCTGTGAACTTTACTTATCATCTCCTGCCAATCAGGCCAATTTATGCGTACTGTCTTCTGTGAGCCAGCTAATCCCCTATCCATGCTAATATCTTGCCAGTTAATCCATGAGCTTTTATTTTCCATAACAAACCTTTTGATATGGCACCTTGTCAATTGTTTTCTGGAATTCCAAGTCTACAGGCTCCCCTTTATCCACCATGCATGTTACTGCATCAAAGAGCTGCAGTAAATTGGTTAGCTGTGATTTTTTTTGAAACTATGGTGATATTTCCTGATTCCTCGGGTCATTGTAAGTGTGCAACTATAATTCTTTTTAATGGTTTAATTCCAGCATCTGCCCCATGCCACCCAGCATCCTAGCTGGTCTGCAATTTACTATATTCTGCCTCCTTCTTTCTTGAATATCGGTGTTATATTTCCAGTCTGATGATGTCATTCCTTAAACTAGGGAATTTGGAAAACTTTGAACAGAAGCACATCATCTGCTTCATTAACAATCTCTTTCATGACCTGAGAAAGATCGAGACCTATCAGCTGATGGCTTAAGTAGTTGCTTAATACTGCTTCCCTCATGATTGCAATGTTAAGTTCCTCTCTCACATCCACTAATGTGCAGCAATCACTTGACTGTGTTTTTTGTATCCTCTATAGTGAAGATGAAAGCAAAACATTTATTCATTTGTCATTTCCTTGTTATCCCATCCTCACTCTCTGTGTAGGGTTGACACTCACTAAACTTACTCTTTTTTTTTCCTTTCATATAACTATAGAAACTTTCACTTTGTATTTTTTTCATTCCTAGCTAGCTTCCCCTTGTACTCTGACCTTCTTCCTACAATTAACCTTTTACGCATTGTCTGCCGTACATTATTTTCTGACAAATTATCTGACCTGTCACTCATCGTTAGTTATTCCTTATCTTGAATTTGATGCTTTCCCTAACTTCTTGGTTACTCACTGGTGGATTCTTCTTTTTTAGATTTCTGTCTTGATAGTAGGAAAACCTATTCTTTGTATTCTGAAGTATACCCTTAAATGACTGCCACTGTCGTTGATTTATGCCCTTAGCTATTATGCCAATTACATAGCTCCATTTTCATGCCCAGAAAATTGCCCTTATTTTGGTGCTACGAGTGGTGTTTTAAACCTATCTTTTACCTCGGTGTAAAATTAAATTATCTCATGATCACGGTTAACAGGTCTTAATCCTGAGATCATTCATTAAATCCTGTTCAAGCCCTGTCAGTTTCAGAACCAGTAAGGAAGCAGTCCATGACAACAATTCTTGAGAAGGAGTTTTGAAGCCAGATCAGCAAAAGTGAAGAATTGCATTCCCTTAGGAAGTTTAGTGAGGTTTGATGATCCCACCACAACATTTGAGGAGAGTAACTGAGAAATCCATTGGATCTCTCTTTATCACATTTTCCATTTGATATCCACTGTACGCTGTTCAATCACAATGTTAGCCATGTTTCTCCCATGTTAGTTCTGTTAGAAATAAGTTGTACATATGAATTGAATCACTGCTTTAACTTGTAAAATGAAGTCTTGATGTTTGTTCAAAGCCTTCGTTTTGGCTTTAATCTATGTCCCCTGGATCTCAACTTTTGTCTACTGCTTTTAAAAAAAAATGGCTATTGCCATTTGATCAGATTGCAGCATATCCTGATGATTTCATCAGGATCACAGCATAAAAGTTGGGTGGAATCACGATAACAACAAGTGGCATCTGCTGTGTCGCATCAACGTGGCAAATCAGAATGAACTCTCAATCATAAACATGGAATAATCCTGTTGTGAGCAGAAGTTGCAACAAACAAAGCATCCCTTACCAGCATTCTGTAAATATCCAACCAAGGTCATAGTCATCAAGTCTGGATAGGTGAGTATGCTGCTGATATGTCTTAGAGACTTTTAAATATCTTGTGTTGTATTCTCAGATACTGAAACAGTTCATGTTCAAATGCAGTAAGACCTTCACAAGGTTGAGCTGAAAAGTGGCAAGTAACATTTGTGCAACACAAATTTCAGGCAATGACCATCTCCAATGAAAGACAATTGAACCACCGTCCCTTGACATTCAGTGGGATTGCTAACACTGAATTTCCCCACTGCCAACATCCTGGGATTTACCATTGACCAGAAACTGAACTGGGCCAACCATGTAAATATGGTGCTTCAAGGGCAGGACACAGGTTAGGAATATATCCATGAGTAACTCACCTCCTGACTCCCCAAAGCCTTTCCATATCCATAAGGCACAAGTCAGGAGTATGATGGAATACTCCGCACGTGCCTGGATGAGTACAGCTCAAATAACACAGGACAATAATCCAGGACAAAGTAGCCTGCTGATTTAGCACTAATTCCACAAGCGTCCACTCCCTCCGCTATCAATGCTCAGTAGTAGCCATATATACTATCTACACAATGCATCTAGAAAAACAAGGGCAGCAGATACATGAGAACATCAAAACCTTCAAGTTCCCCTCCAAGCCACTCACCATCCTGACTTGGAAATATGCTGCTGTTAGTGATGTTAGGTCAAAATCCTGGAATTCTCTCTCTGTAACAGCAATATGGGTTTACATTCAACACAAGGACTACAGTGGCTCAAGAAGGCAGCTCACCACCACTACATCCTTAAGAGCAACTAGGGATGGGCAATAAATGTTGGCCCTGCCAGCAATGGGCACATCTCACATGTGAATAAAATCAAACAACAGGAGTCATCAGACAGAATTTTCTTTTCTTTTGTTATCATGTAAATGGTGTGATTCATTAAGGGTAAACCTCTAACTTTAAGTGGGGGGGGGGGCATTATGATACAATAACTTATACCTTTTTAAGAGACATATCTGAAACAGCTATCGATCAGCAGTTGGGAGACACGCATTCTATCAGGATGCATCCTGGCTTGGTATGGCAACTGCTCTGCCCAGGACCATAAGAACCTACAAAGTTTTGGATACAGCCCAGTCCATCACACAAACCAGCCTTCCATTCGTTAGCTCCAGCTATACTTCTCACTGCCTCGGGAAGGCAGCCAACATCATCAAAAATTCCTCCCACCCCTCCCAACCTCTTTCATTGGGCAGAAGATACAAAAGCTTAAACACATGCACCAACTGATTCAACAACAGCTTCTTCCCTGTTGTTATCAGACTTCTGAATGGACCTCTCAAATTTTAAATTTAGTGTTGATCTCACTCTTTGTGCTCCTTCTCTGCAGTCATAACATTGTACTCTTCACTCTGGTCTATTATCCTAATGCACTTTGGTATGATCTGCCTGTACTGCACGCAAAACAAAGCGTTTCACTGTACTTAGGTACATATGACAGCAAATCAAAGTAAAAATCCAAAACAATATGATATAGTCCCAGGATGTGCGGTCACTTTACAGCAGCAGCTCAGAAAAGTCAGACGTGCTTATACAGCCTCCTATTTTAAAATAATCTTATCTTCAAATAAAGAGCTTATCGTCTTGCTTTGCCAGTCTGTGTCATATGATTGGGATGTTTGTGTCAAATAGAAGAATGTAAACATGCCAAACATTTGCACATACTTCAGTCTAATCTAGATGCTATAATATCCATGGCCTTGTGTTGAAATTTTAACCTTTACTAAACCATTTTTTTTAAAATTTGTGCTCCGTCTTGACAAATACTGTAGTCTAACACTCTGAAACACCATGATGGTGCTCTGATGTACAAAACAGATTCCAGTCGTTATCCATATTGATAATAGCATAAATTTAGTTTTGATCTAAAGGATAAATCAGAATACTTGGCTAAATAGTGAAATAGTGATGGTTCAGAAAGTGATGGACTCACTATTGAAAGATCATTTAAAGTATCTTGGCAAGTACAGAAAATACTGAAACCTTTATATAGAGAAAGCTAGAATAAAAATAAATAAAGTTTTTGCTACAATCACACAAGTTAGATTAGAATTGAACAGGGTATTCCGGATGTGTATAATCCAGCTTAGATTGTTCTTTACTTGGAGGAAGTAT
Organism: Chiloscyllium plagiosum; assembly: GCF_004010195.1. Classification (NCBI taxonomy): domain Eukaryota; kingdom Metazoa; phylum Chordata; class Chondrichthyes; order Orectolobiformes; family Hemiscylliidae; genus Chiloscyllium; species Chiloscyllium plagiosum. Next base: position 64,069,264 of record NC_057715.1, on the reverse strand, counting down.
GCAAAGGATATACCTGAAGGGATAATAAAGCAGACCATTTTTTTAAGGAATCATTTCCAGAATTTAGGCCCTAGGCTGCTGAACACAGCATGCAGTAGCAGACCAATTAAAAACAGCAATCCACAAGCAGGTAGAATTGGAGGAGCTCCCTGGAGCTCAAAGTCCCAGAAATAGGGAATACAAAAGTCGTAAAGGGGAATCCAGGAATTAAGATTGTAATATTGAGGTGAAGTTGGGAAGAACTTGCACATGCAAAAATCTTTTGCAGACAACAGTTAATGGGTCAATTGTTTTTAAGTCTAGTAGGTTGGTTAACCAAGGAAATCAAAACCAGTAAAAATATATTGGGTCAAAGATCAGGAATGCAATGGAACAAGCTTGGGTGCTCTATTTCTGTTCCTACGTTCCTGACATGAATTGAGAATAAATTGTAATCATTATTTAGAGTCTGTACCAGAAATGAGCCTAATATTCGAATCCCTTGAAACAAATCACCATCACAAATAAAATACATGCACTTAAAAGAAGAATAATGTACATTTATGTAGTTCCTTTCATAATTGCTGGACATCCTAAACAACTTTACAGCCAACGAAGGTCTCTTTGAAGTAAGGTCACAGCTGTCTGGGAGTTTCTGGCTACTATGCTTATAAATTGTTACAATGTGATAATCTCCAAAAAACAACCTGTCTTGGTGATATTGAATGAGGGATAGATGTTGATGAGGACAGGTGGGATAAATCCCCTGCCTTTTATACATATACATGGCTTAGAAACAAGCCACTCAATCAAATCGGTTTGATGTTAAGGTTCTGCTGGAGTGGCCTCCCATCTTTTCTCATCTAAATCTACTGTTGTGACCGTCTATTTCCTACTTCCTGAATGTTTGTTAAGCTTCCCCAATAGTACATCATCATGGTTTATTTTAACCACTCCTGGTGGTAAGAGGTTCCGCAACCTTGCCAATCTTTGGGTTAAGAGATTTCCTTAATAGTGCCCAATTTTATATGCCCCTCAGAGGGTCGGAGGTGAGACCTCTGTGCATGATCCTTCAGTACTACACTGGCTTATCAGCCTAGGTTTTGAATTCAACCTCTAGAGTGAGACTTACTGGCAGTTTCAGATTCTGAAGTGGAGGACTGCTTGACTGCTTGTCATTGTGTGTTTGTGTTTCACAAAATGCAGTTTTCTTCTGATTATAAATTTGTGACTTGGGAAAATAATGGCTAGTTTTGCTCTTGCACTACGCAGTGATCTAAAGTTTTAATATTCTATTTTGGATTTCCTGTAATAAATCTGGTCAAATGTAATATTATGTAATTATGAAGTGGTCTTCCCATGTCCCCTTCTCTTAGGTGCATTCAGTTAACTATGGTTGTGAAAATATGTTTTTAAATGGTCTTGCCTCTCCTAAGAGGGTTCATAAATTATTCTTGAGAACTTGAGTCCTAAAGTGGAGGAAAATGGATATTAGTTCTTCAGTTCTGTAGAGGAGAGAAATGACCTGTATAAAGGTCGTGTTATTTTGAGCACTGAGTTTAAAACAGCATTTACAGGATATCATGCAATTTGAGCTAACCCACCAGCAAACTACAAGGAGGGATAATTAAGATGTTAGCTAACTTGTGTTTTAAGATGACCACAAAGAATGGGAGTAAGTGAGAAGGAGCCAGAAGTGGGTTCACTCAAGGGTAGGAAAAGCAAAAGTGCTGTTGTTAGCAGTCTCCAAGCAATGAGCGTCGGAGAGCAATCGTGAAATTCTCAGAACTCTGAGAAGCAAGCTCCAGGCAAAGAGAGCTATCTGTTTCAGAGATGTCCTCACACAAGGCTGTTGAAACCATGAGTTTGGGATGTTAAGGAACAAGTGGTTTGAGCTAGCATTTGTTTCAAAGTCTCTGGGAGGGACCCTCACCAGATATTATTTTCTTTGGTTAATTTGCAGAAATGTTCCAAAGGAAATCTGTTACAGCTTTGCTTGCTAAACAAGAGGCTTTAGAGTTGAGATAGGGTAACACTTCATTGAGGTTTGAGTGTCTATAAGGTTATTGCTCGCATAAAATGCATAAAACGCATAAATTGCTCACATAAATCTTTTTTACCGATGTTAGTAATGAGATTTGTCCAATTGTTATTGTATGGCATGGATATAGTTTCTTTCTTTTGTGATAAATATTATTCTTTTGATTAACAATATTGACAGCTTCTTGTGAATATGTTCAATCACCGATCTCCACAGTAAACAGAAGAAAATAAAACTTGTGGTTCATTAAAGCCAAATTCAGACTGAGATTTGACTTGTCCAGTACCATCAGCTGGGATTGTGACCATTAAAATATAATTTTAAAAGTTACAAAGTGATCAGAACAAGCAAGTTTCTTTCCAGAGAAAATGAACAATTTTTAAGGCTTCAACTTTTTTAAGCTACCAAAGTGGAACAAAATTATCAAATCCATTAGAGTGGAGTGGATTTTTATGCTTAAAAATTAATAAAATGGAACTAGTTTTCACTTTACTTTTTTGACAACCGGCTTTGCGCGTATTATAGTTCGTGTTGGACAGTCCATGGACATTTCCTAACCAAATAATTCTATATTTCTTTTGAGGGTTTTACTTAAGTTGACCCTTTTTCTTTTGATTTCTTCCAATTTAAACTAACCTATCATATTACAAACTAAACAATAATGCAGTGTTCCATGTCAGATCTTGAATGGAAGGAATGTTGTCTTCTGCTTTTTCATTCCACCCAGTTTCTCATGTAAAAAATTGTCTGTCACATTAAGAGCAAGAAAAAAATTTAATTAAACGCAGGTTACTGGAAATCTTTCATACAAAGTACTGGAGAAACTCAGCTGGTCTGGCAACATTTGGGGAGCGAAAAATAAAGTTAATGTTTCTAGTCTGATATGATTTCTTCAGAACTACTGGATGTTTGGCCCCTGCAGGATGTTAGAAATTATTATTAAAGATGTTATTGCGGGACATTTGGAAAATTCAAGGTAATTGGCAGAGTCAATCAGCATTGGTTTTCTGAAAAAGAAAATATGTCTAACTAAGTTGTGGGTGGCACGGTGGTTAGCACTGCTGCCTCACAGCGCCAGAGACCCGGGTTCAGTTCCCGCCTCAGGCGACTGTCTGTGTGGAGTTTGCACATTCTCCCCGTGTACGCGTGGGTTTCCTCCGGGTGCTCCGGTTTCCTCCCACAGTCCAAAGATGTGCAGGTCAGATGAATTGGTAATGCTAAATTGCCCATAGTGTTAGGTGAAGGGGTAAATGTAGGGGTATGGGTGGGTTGCGTTTCGGCTGGTCGGTGTGGACTTGTTGGGCCGTAGGGCCTGTTTCCACACTAAGTAATCTAATCTAATCTAATTTATTAAATTATTAAGTAATCTAATCTAATCTAATTTATTAAATTATTTGAAGAAGTAACATGTGCTGTGGGTAGAGTAGAACCAGTGAATGTATTGTATTTGGATTTCCAGAAAGCATCTGATATGATGCCATGTCAAATGTTATTGTAGAAAATGAATGTTTGATGTATGGGTAATATTTTGGGCTTGAACAGAAGATTGGCCAGCTCATAAGAACTTAGAGTCATAGAGATGAACAGGATGGAAACAGACCTTTCGGTCCAACTTGTCCATGCCGACCAGATATCCCAACCCAATCTAATCCCACCTGCCTGCACCTGGCCCATATCCTTCCAAACCCTTTCTATTCATATTCCCAACCAGATGCCTTTTAAATGTTGTAATTGTACCAGCCTCCACCATTTCCTCTGGTAGCCCATTCCACGCACGCACCCCCCTGCGTGAAAAAGTTGCCCCTTAGGTCTCTTCTATATCTTTCCCCTCTCACCCTAAACCTATGCCCTCTAGTTCTGGACTCGCCCACCCCAGAGAAAAGATTTTGTCTATTTACCCTATCCACGCCCTTCATGATTTTATAAACCTCTATAAGGTCATCCCTCAACCTCCGACGCTCCAGGGAAAACACCCCGAGCCTGTTCAGCCTCTCCTATAGCTCAAATCCTCCAATGCTGGCAACATCCTTGTAAATCCTTTCTGAACTCTTTCAATTAAATAAGTTATTTTTCTGGTTAGCAAGATCAGATATATTTGTGTAGGGAATTAAATATAAATGTTGGGAAGTTACGCTTTGATTATATTGGTAAGACCTGTCATGCCACATTAAGCTGGAAATAGAGCCCTGCTTTCCTTCAAGTTGTCAATAAAATTAAATATTTTGTTAAAGTAGGGAAAATTCTGCAATTTAATTGTCTGTCAGGCTTCAGGTTAACAGAAAATGTACTGAGCAAGAATGACTATTGCAAATAACTCTTTTCTAACCATAGGTAAACATCTATGAACTGTTGTCATCGAATTCTACCAGTGAAAACTCAACCCCCTTCCAAAACTACCTTACTGACAGACATAAGGACAGACTTTTAAAAATTGGCAGTATGGACGGAGGGAAAATTACTGGGAAAGCCTTTTAAACGCCCACGAGTCACTGAGATCCTTTTGCTTGCTGGGATTTGCTGTTCTTAAGTCTATCACCCAGGCCCTTTTCACATCTTGGCAAGAGGCACAGGCAGTTAGAACATGGTCTGCCAAGTCTTTTAGTTACAGGTTACAGGTTACAGCAAGGTGAGGGATAACAGTTTTGCTTCCAGCTTTAGGTATTTTACAAGCGAGAAAGAGAAAACCATCCAAACTTGCTGCTGTCTAAAGTCTACTGCTAGTATTGTTCACACCCAAAATATGGTCAGCTTCCAGGATCCAATTAGATAATTGTCAGGCTGTTGGCCCTTGTTATTCAGAAGTCCATAAACCAATCAACAGCCTGGCTGTGAGCTGAATCTCACTTTGTATATACACCCTGGTGCTGGACCACCTGCGAACCTGTCTCTCCCCCACTGCTTGAACAAAGCTGCAGTGTAAACACAGCTTACAATGAGTTTCAGCAACTTGCAATCTAAAAATGCAGCAATTCCTTCCATAATCCTTGGTTAAAACCAGTCCTTTTATCTTTTCATTGCACAGTCCAAAATGTGGAAAAATAAAATATAGGGTCTTTACAGACCACATCAAGAACACTTTGTGGTATTAGTCACCTTACTTAAGGAAGGATGTAAATGTGCTGAATGCAGTTCTGAGGAGTTTTACTGAGCTAATACCTGGAATGGGCAGGTTGTACTACGAGGGAAGTTTGGACAATGTAGGCTCGTATCTGCTGGAAGTTAAAATAAATGGTGATTTCATTTGAAACCTAAGATTTTGAGGGTTTTCGACATGATAGATGTGGGAGGATGCCTCCTATTATGCAAGAGTTACTGGGAGTTGCAGTTTAAGGGGTGACCCATTCAGAGAGGGTGAGTTGTTGGAACTCCATATCTGCTTAAAAACTATCCCAAGACTCTGCTTTCACCACCTTTTGAGGAAGATAGATTCTTGATAACCTTTCCTGGCCATTGGGTGATGCCTTTCAGCGTTTTCTGTCAGGACGAGTTCACTATTTTTGGTATCAGTTCCGACTTGGTTCTTGTTTACTAGGAAAGTTGAATCTCTTGTCAAGAGGAAGAAGAAGGCTTATGTTAGAATGAGATGTGAAGGCTCAGTTAAGGCGCTTGAGAGTTCAAGTTAGCCAGGAAAGACCTAAAGACAGAGCTAAGAAGAGCCAGGAGGGGACATGAGAAGTCATTGGCAGATAGGATCAAGGAAAACTCTAAGGCTCTCTATTGGTATATCAAGAATAAAACAGTGACCAGAGTAAGATTAGGGCCAATCAAAGATAGTAGTGAGAAGTTGTGCGTGGAGTCCGAGGAGATAGGGGGAGCATTAAATGAATACTTTTCATCAGTATTCAGACTAAAAAATGACAATGTTGTTGAGGAGAATTCTGAGATACAGAGTACTAGACTAGATGGAATGGAGGTTCACAAGGAAGAGGTGTTAGCAATTTTGGAAAGTGTAAAACTAGATAAGACCCCAGGCCGGATGGGATTTTTCGTCAGATTCTCCGGGATGCCAGGGAGGAGATTGCAGAGCCTTTGGCTTTGATCTTTATTGTCATTGTCTACAGGAATAGTGCCAGAAGACTGGAGGATAGCAAATGTTATTCCCTTGTTCAAGAAGGGGAGTAGAGTCAACTCTGGTAATTCTAGACCAGTGAGCCTTACTTCAGTTGTGGGTAAAGTGTTGGAAAAAGTTATAAGAGATAGGATTTATTATCCATTTAGAAAGTAATAAGTTGATTAGGGATAGTCAACATTGGTTCTGTGAAGGGTAGGTCGTGCCTCACAAACCTTTATTGAGTTCTTTGACAAGGTGACCAAACAGGTGGATGAGGGTAAAACGGTTGATGTCATGTATATGGATTTCAGTACGGCAATTGATAAGGTTCCTCATGGTAGGCTATTGCACAAAATACAGAGGCATGGGATTGAGAGTGATTTAGCGGTTTGGATCAGGAATTGACTAGCTGAAAGAAGACCGAGGGTGGTGGTTGATGGAAAATGTTCATCCTGGGGTTCAGTTACTAGTGGTGTACCACAAGGATCTGTTTTGGGTCTACTGCTGTTTGTCATTTATATAAATGACCTGGATGAGGGCATATAAAGATGGGTTAGTAAATTTGCGGATGACACTAAGGTCGGTAGAGTTAGTGATTGTGCTGAAGGATGTTGTAGGTTACAGAGGGACATAGATGAGCTGCAGAGCTGGGCTGAGAGGTGGCAAATGGAGTTTAATGTGGAAAAGTGTGAAGTGATTCACTTTGGCAGGAGTAACAGGAATGCAGAGTACTGGGCAAATAGTAAGATTCTTGGTAGTGTAGATGATCAGAGAGATCTTGGTGTCCATGTACATAGATCCTTGAAAGTTGCCACCAAGGTTGATGGGGTTGTTAAGAAGGTCTACGGTGTGTTCGCTTTTATTGGTAGAGGGATTGAGTTTCAGAACCATGAGGTCATGCTGAAGCTGTACAAAACTCTGGTGCAGCCACACTTGGAGTATTGTGTACAATTCTGGTCACTGCATTATAGGAAGGATGTAGAAACTTTAGAAAGGGTTCAGAGGAGATTACTAGGATGTTGCCTGATATGGAGGGAAGGTCTTATGAAGAAAGACTGAGGGACTTGAGGCTGTTTTTGTTCAAGAGAAGAAGGTTGAGAGGTGGCTTAATTGAGATAATCAGAGGGTTAGATAGGGTGGACAGTGAGAGCCTTTTTCCTCAGATGGTAATGGCTAGCGCAAAGGGGACATAGCTTTAAATTGAGGGGTGATAGATATAGGACAGATGTCAGAGGTAGTTTCTTTGCTCGGAGAGAAGTAGGGGCGTGGAAAGTCCTGCCTGCAACAGTAGCAGACTCGCCAACTTTAAGGGCATTTAAATAGTCATTTGCTAAACATATGGACGAGAATGGAATAATGTAGGTTAGATGGGCTTCAGATTGGTTTCGCAAGTTGGCGCAACATTGAGGGCCGAAGGGCCTGTACTGAGCTGTAACATTCTTTGTTCAGTATTCTATGTTTGTCCCCTGAGGGGAAATTCCTTCCCCTGGGGATTGGGAATCACAGCAGATGTTAAAATACAATAAAAAAGTCAAACAGAAACCCAATGTACCTCAAATTTGCCCACTTCCAGTTTTCACTGTTTTGCTATTAAAATGTAAGGCTGCCTGGAACCATTTTTAAGAGTGGACTATTTTTATTTCATTTAGCCTTGGCTTCTTAGGTTTTGGAAACCCCACTGTTGCAAAGATGCATGAAATACTGCATCTATTATGCATTTACAAAATTGCCTGTTGGTGTTGACATACAGGAAAGTTTCTTCCTTTTGGTTAAAATAAAAACTACTACCCACCAACACCTTTGACTGGCATTAGATCCCACTGCCCTCCACGGTGGGTGTGTTACAGTTCGCTTAGTCAGAGTTCCTGTGTCAACGTGCATTTCTTGCACGCATCCATGTAAACTGGAGTTTTGGATAGTGATGGTACAGGCTCCAATGTTCTTTCTATCACAAAGCTGGGAGAAAGTGAGGACTGCAGATGCTGAAGATCAGAGCTGAAAATGTGTTGCTGGAAAAGCGCACCAGGTCAGGCAGCATCCAAGGAGCAGGAGAATCGACGTTTCGGGCATGAGCCTTTCTTCAGGACTCCTGAAGAAGGGCTCATGCCCGAAACGTCGATTCTCCTGCTCCTTGGATGCTGCCTGACCTGCTGCGCTTTTCCAGCAACACATTTTCAGCTATCACAAAGCTGACCAGGAAATTGTTCCATGCTCATAATTGGGATGTATTGGAAGCATTTGCAAGGTGATCTTCATACTATTTGTCCAGCTTCCTTGGCCATCGAGGCAACAGGTCAGAATCAAACTTCTGGCTCAGAATTGGTTTCTATCCACTCAGCCACACGGCAACCTGACATAACCATAAGTCAGCTTTTTTTTTTAAGAAAAGTGCAGTATGTTCAAGAAACCTGTCCCATTGGTTGTGGGTCTCACCACAGTGTTCCTGCTTGGCACTTGCATACTCGAAGTTGTGTAACCATCTGCAAATTAAGATCACTGCAAAGGTGTTTGTCCTCTGCTTGTTATTTGAACAATAAGCATTGCCCCAGCCTTCTCTTTTGGAAGTTAGCTGCTTCTCCAATTGTAACTTTAGCCAGGCATGTTCCAAAACCATCCCTTTCTTTGGTGGTTCTTTCCCATTGGACACTATACAGTAATTGTGAGTCCAGGAAATCTTGAGTCTTCGAGAGTCACAACATGTGATGTGTTCAGATCCAACTCACATTTTACTATAAATTCTAGCAATCTAAGGAAGTTTCCAGTGAGTGCCAGGTAATGACTCAATGATTCTTGGAATTTGTTTCAAGACCAAATTCACCCCCTGAAAGTTGGAACTAGCTCCTTCTGGAGTGTATGCTGCATGAATAAAATATTTTGCTTGGTAAGTGTGTCAGATGATTGATTTAAACTGAGTTTGAAAATAAAAACACACAACCAATTTTTTTGACTCTGAAACATTGAAACGCCAAGCAATCTGACATTGTAAAACACTTCACATTCAATTTTTTGCTGAGCTGCTTATTATCTAAGAGTATCTATCAAATTGTTTGTGAAGGTCTGAAGCTTTTATTTGTCATAATTTTGATATCTGGTGTAAGTTGGAAATACCTATAGGTTTGCAAATGTTAATTTTATACGTCGGTTTTCTGCTGGTACATTTGACCGCTTGGCTGAATATAATCAAATGCTAATTTGATGCTTATTGTTTGTGAATTTTTTGTTTGAAACCAACTTGATTCTGCTCAGTTCCTTGCCCTCTAGTGATTACTATAACAAATTAACATTAGTAACAATGAATAACTTGTTTTGAGTGATTTCACTTTATTAATGCTAGTGTCACATGCTAGGTCCAATGTTCCCTATCTTCAAAAATAGCTGCCTATGTCCCAAGTATATGATGCCGCTAGAAATTCTTTTATTATGCAATGTTCTCAGGACTAAATCAATAAGGACTGCTTGTGAAATTGGATTTACTGCCCGTTTACTGGGCTAATACATGTTTTCCAGGGCTGCTTGCAAAGAGGCTAATTGATCTGCGGTTTGTTCACTGTGCATTAAACAATTTTATTGAAGGAGCTATCTAGTTCATATCTGTCTGCAAAATTGAATCCGTTTGCTTATAAGCACTCTTTTAAAAGACTGGTTTTCTCTACCTGCAGTGTAGTCAGTCAGTTTATCATCTCAACCAGATGATCGGTTTCTCTCCAGCCGATTGTTTTTGTTTTTCTACCCTCTCCGCTATCTTTTGATGGATTTTTTTTTCACTGATGACCACCCTCTGGTTTTTCAGCTGTGAATGAAGATGCAGTCAATCCTGATTCGAGTTGATTCCTGAATATCAGCGGCAGTGGCATGAGACGCTCTTAAACGGGCATTACTGTAATTGGCTTTCTGGCATGGGTCTTCCGGTACAGTCTCAATGTGCACTCATCTTGATGCTGATTGGCAGCAGCTTTTACACTGCTGTTGAGTTTACCCAGAACATTTCCATTATCCCTGCTGAGAGTGACCTCAGACAATCGTGGCATTTGCTGCATAGAAGGAAATGCCAACTGAGCCTGCAAGTTCATCTGTGCTCAGAGTGACTGTACAACACTGGACATTAGTGTGAACATTCAGGGGGAACAAAAATGTACAACATTATTTCTCCGACAGTAAAGAAAATGACCGTAACTCCCTTGTAAACATCAATGTGAGCCTTCACTGGTACATTTTAACTCTCTGACCGAGCTAATTTCAATATTATTATCAATAATACAATACACAATTGAATAAAATAAAACCGATGTAATGTGAAATAGTTACAAAAAAAAAGTTTTGGAAAACACCCATGCCCACTTGTGTGCTTTCAATAAGCCTTGTGGTGGAAATTGTTCAAGTTTCTCATCAGCTATGAAATAAAAATCCCCTGTGATGGAGTTGGCCAAGAGAGGTCTTCCCATTTGGCTGGGAGGCACCATATAGCCTGCCCAAAGCTGCTACCTAATCAGCTGACAGTAGATTCATCATTTAATCCATCATGTGATCACACCAGAAAGTGGAAGTGGTGTGCACTGTTATGTTGCCAAGAATGATATACTATGGATAACATCTCTTCTACTTCCTCCCACCCCCCAAACAAGGAATGAACCCTGAAAGAATGTCCTGTGAATTGGAATTATATCCTACAGAAGGAATCACTGAGCAAAAACTTTACTGTGTTGCTGTTCAGGTAGTGTTCCCCAATTCTCTATGAAGAATCATCCTCACAGCTTCAGTTTTTGTTTCCTCCCGTTGGTCCTTTGGAGCTGTGAGGTGTAGCCTGCTGTCCCCAGCAAGATGGCAATTCAGCATTTCTTTCATTTGTCTTTTGTTTCATTTACTAATGTGTTTATTTGTCTCTATGCACTTGCCTATTGTAACTGTTCAATCTTCACTGCTCATGTTGGTGTCAAGCTCAGCACTGAACAACTACATAATGATAGTTATTGCAACTTGGCCAAAGAAACCCCCTCATGGTGATTTGCGCCTTGAATTTTTTTATTCATTCATAGGATGTAGATGTTGCTGGCTCGGCCTGCATTTGTTGCCCATCCCTAATTGCCCAAGAGAAGGTGGTGGTGAACTGTTGTCCTGCACCTAGTAATTCCATCTTGCGTAGTTTATTCACTTTTTTTTATTTCACCGTGCAATGACACTGCTTGGCTAGGCAGACACTGTTCCGCATCGTGGCAAGTTCTGCTTTCTCCTCAGCTAAGAAATAAAAATCCCTGAAATAAAATACATAACAGTAATGTGCCTTCTGATAGCCATCTTACCTCAATACACACAAGCTCAAAATTGTGCACTGTATAAACAAAGCTTAGGAAAGCACTTTATTGCTCTGGATTTAATGAACAAGTGAAACTACTGCTATATATTATTATAGTGCAGAACAAAGTGCGGGAGAGACTCAGCAGGTCTGGCAGCATCTGTGGAGAGAGAAACAGAGTTAACAGTTCTGAAGAAGAATCATACTGGATTCAAACCAGCATTGTCTGTTTCTACTTAAGATTTTCAGCATCTGCAATATTTTGCCTCTATACAGTTCAGGAACCTGGGGCAGCACCAAGAAGAGAGGAACAACTGGATGTGTGGAGTGACAAGAATGGACCAAATCAGGAACCAGCAATTCGGGGTGGGGGGGGAAGTTAGTACAGATTATGGGGACAGTGAAGAAAGTGGCCAAGAAGAAGTTGGCATTTCACCTGTTGCTTCTCTCTCGCACTGCAATGAGGTGAAATGACCAGTGGAGATGGGACTTGCAGGAAGAAGACATGGAAAATCTAAGACTAGATAGAACGTTGCAGTGGAAAGTGATATGAGCACAGCAAGATTCTCTGAGGGATGGATGACTGCCAGGCAGGGGTGGATAAAGATGATTTATGGCAACCCTAACAAAAATGGGAAAAGGTGAAAGGGGAAGGAAGAATTATTGCTGGTAAGATTATTCTGAAAAGCTTGGTTCAGTGTCTTTCACAGCAATTAATTCTTTCTTCACTTTGTGCTATTTAAACACATTGGTGTGAAAAGCAACTATTTTTGACACCATCGAATCATTCTGGTCAAGGTGGGTCAGTGGCACGGTGGGTCAGTGGTTAGTGGGGTGGCACGGTGGGTCAGTGGTTAGTGGGGTGGCATGGTGGATCAGTGGTTAGCACTGCTGCCTTCAGCACTAGGGTCCCGAGTTTGATTCCCACCTTGGGCGACTGTCTGTCTGGAGTTTGCACATTCTCCCTATGTCTTTGTGGGTTTTTTCCAGATGCTCCGGTTTCCTCTCTCAGTCCAAAGACATGCAGGTTTCCCGAGTTTGATTCCCACCTTGGGCGACTGTCTGTCTGGAGTTTGCACATTCTCCCTATGTCTTGTGGGTTTCTTCCAGATGCTCCGGTTTCCTCTCTCAGTCCAAAGACATGCAGGTTAGGTGAATTGGCCAAGCCAAATTGCCCATCGTTTTCGGGGTCTGTAGGTTAGGTGCATTAGTCAAGGGTACATTTGGGTAATAGCGGAGTGGAATGGGTCTGGGTGGGTTACTCTTCGGAGGGTCAGTATGGACTTGTTGGGCCAAAGGGCCTCTTTCCATACTGTAGAGATTCTATGATTTGCTGCAAGGCCACTTGGAGACTCCAATGCAATTAACTGACTGCCTTCTGCTTAAGTGTTAAAATCATATGCGGATTGTTTCAGTGAACCTCTCTGGGATACCTGCACCCAGCAACCCCACTGCCCCGTGGCTGAACACTTCAACTCCCCTCCCACTCGGTCAAGGACATGCAGTTCCTGGGCCTCCTCCACTGCCAAACCATTACCACCCGACGCCTGGAGGAGGAACGCCTCAATATTTCACCTTAGGACCCTGCAACCACACAGGATAAAGGTGGATTTCAACAGCTTCCTCATTTCCCCTCCACCCACATTATCCCAGTCCCAAACCTCCAACTCTGGACCTGTCCATCACTCCCTCCCTCTGACCTATCACCTTCTCCCACACCTTTATCCACCTAATCACTTTCTCAGCTACCTTCCCCCAAACCCCACCCCCTCCCATTTACCTCTCAAGCCCGACCCACAAGCCTCATTCTTGATGAAAGGCTTATGTTCGAAATATCGATTCTCCTGCTCGGATGCTGCCTGACCTGTTGTGCTTTTCCAGCACTACACTCTCGGTATTGAGCATAGACATGTAAATGTAATGTTTAACAATATCTGGAATCCAGTTGTACAGCAAAGCAAAGTAATATGCAGCAAAGCTATTTCTTTGGCATTAAATAAATCTATCGTTTGCCAATGTCATTGCCAAAGAACTAGAAAACAAATACAGATCACATTCTGTCTGTTATGATTTCAAAGACAATATTGACTTGGCTCTTGAATACAGCATTTTCTATGGCACTGTGTAGGATGAGATTATAATATTTAAATCCATGGTAGTTGTGGACTTCATGACCTCTTTTTAATGCTAACCAGTCTCTTAGCTTTTGATTCCAGAAAAAGATGAAATTTGCTTCTTGTATACTTCATGTTTGGTAACTAAATGTTAATAATTTGGAGGCTTTTGGAGATTCACCAGACAGTTCTTCTGCACTAAAGACATTCTCTGGTTGAGTTATTTCTCCATTTCCAGTACAAGTAAAACAAATTGAAATAACTTTATAGCTGTTTCTTTCATTTTGCTGCGTCAAAAGTTTTGTGTTTGTTTACATATTCCTTTAACATCAAAATGTCTTCAATCCTTAGAGTGATGACAGAAGTTAAAACAAGTGGGTTACGTTGTTTTGGAACTGATGGTCATATTAAACACTTATCTATACCTGGCATTGTTGTAGCAGTTTACAATGTGTTTTTTTCTCCTTTTGTTTCTGTGGAAGCAATCTTTGTGTGGAAAAAAAAGTTTATTAATTCTTAAGTTTACATGATGTGCTCATTTGCTATACAAATTCTGCTGAACTGCTTCTGATAGTTTACTGACCAGGATATTAACCAGGAGAAAGTAGCACAGTGCTCATTCTCTGGGTTTGGTTTGAATACATTATCAACTGGTCCACGTTCATATTTTCTTTTTCAGAATTAGGTCCCAATTTTTTTTTATACCAAACACTAGGGCAGCGAAAGCCAGTGAATAAACCAAACTGGTAATGTGACAAATGGGGGAGGAGAAAAAAGTATGGAATGACTTTACAGACCCAATCTCATTAATATAAAGCCTTCAGTTGCAAAGATCTGACTTGACTTCCTAATTTTCATTCCCTACATATAGCTGGCGGCATTGGTTCAAGGGACAAGAGTAGGTCTATTCCACCATTTTAGAAGCAGGCAACCGTGAATGTTATGCTTCAAATAATGTCTATTTTATAAGTTAGGCTGAAGACAATGAATCAGAAAATTAAACCACACCCCAATTCATTATAATCTTATTGATTGTTGAGAGATTTGCTAATCTCCTCCTTTTCAAATGGAACAACAATACACTCTTGCATCTTCTACCTGGGACCATTTCTGTTGCCTCACTACACAGGATAGACTCCTGATGAGCGAGGATAAATCAACTTGAGAGATTGTGAATGGGAGAACTTGCAAACAGCACTTTTGAAATCTTCTCGTACAACCTTGATTGATTGAGAATCCGTGTTATGACATGGATGTTTGGCTCCTGTAGCACACTTTTGTTTAAAAGAAAATCTTTACAGTGATGCTTCCTTCCTTGTTCTTAGCATTTTAGTAGCATTTGATCAAAGCATAATTGTTTAATTCTCTGAAACAATTTCAGGAAACTGACTTTTGAACCACTTGGTGGATACAAATCAGTCCAGTGTTAACAACTTTGATTGTAGTTGGTTGAAATGCAAACAGCAGAATATCTTGATCTGTCACGTAGGTAATGCTCTGAGGCTGTTTGATACATGCAATGCCTGTTTTTTTCTGGCTTTGCACTTTCAGTAACATTAATTACTTTATCATTTTTGTTTGTTTTATACCTATACCTATACATATACCTAAGTCACAACTTAACCACTGAAAAGTAGTGGCATTACAGGTTTAATGAATGTGAGCTTGGCTCAGTTCTTCATGTTAACTTTTTTCTGTATCGTGATTGTCAAGTTGATAGTTCTAAAGATGAGTCATAGTGGACTCTGCTTCCTTCTTAACCATTAATGCCAGACTTGCTGAATTTCTCCAGCATTTTGTTTGGTCCAGATTTCCAGCATCTGTAGTACCGTATTATGCTTTTATTGCCAAGTTGCTGTTGGTTTGAACAAGTACCAGGAACTTGAGTTCTTCAATGTGGACAACAAATGCTACAGTATATTTTTCTAGTGTTCTTGCTTAAGGTTCTTGGGGCAGAGCAGTAAAACAAATTGAACAAATCGCCTCCAAATAACCTTGGTCTATGTTCATTTTGTCTCATTGCCAAGAGAGTCATAGTAGGATTCGTTTCATTGATCTTAATCTAAGATTGTTCAATTGTTGTTTGTTGAAGGCTACTGGTCTAACGCATACTGTTAAATTTCTATAGGTTTGCTGGTGGGAGCTTTAGATGCAGTGCTGGACTCCAATGCCCGTGTTGCTCCATTTCGAATTTTGCATCAGATGCCTGGATCACAGGTGTATTGGGTCATAGCTTGTGGTATGTAAAATCTCCATAAGCTTACCCTATTGCACACTGTTTAGAAACATGTTGTTACATTTTAAAAGTATGAAATTGGGATAATGTAGAGAATGAGATAATTTCTTAAATGTGCAAGAGATTGAATGCATTTTATTTATTTAATTAATGGTATCCAATTTTCAATCAGAAGCCTAAATTCAGAGATTTTTTTAGCAAGATATTAATGAAACCCAGCAAGCTAGTAAATACTGAACAAATACTGTGTGTAAATGGAAAGTAGGCAGAGAGAAAACAATTGCAGGGTAGAGTAAAAGAACATGATGGAAGCATTCAAAGGCATATTAAGGATGAAGGAAATTAAAACTATGTATATTTGAAGCAATTAATTAAAACTAAAGTACATATTTTGGTTCTGTAGTTTGACAATGGTAAGAGTTTAAATACAATTCAAATACAGTTGAGTATTATTTCTCAAATAAGAATAAAAGTCTGTTTATACCTGTATTTTCTGGTGGCTTCTATAAAAATATACAGTTGTTGGTTTGACCTAGTCCAAATCCCTCTTTCATATTGAAATCCATTTTATGGAGTTGGTCCTATCAAAGTCCCAATTACTCCAGTGCCATGTTTTACAGTTAACGATAGAAAACTACCAGCAAAACATCTGTCATTAATATTTACTATTTAAAGAACCTCGGTAAACTAGCACTCTGTGTCAATGATTCAATTGGAATGAAGGTGTGAGTGTTATTTTGTTAGAACAAAGTTACAATAGCTTAATATAACTTGCCCAACCAAGCCATTCATACAAAAACAGAAATTGCTGGAAAAGCTCAACAAGTCTCACAATAGCTGTGAAGAGAAATCAAAGTTTCAGGTCCAGTGACCCTTTCTCAGAACTAATGGTAGCTATGAAAATGTTGGTTTATATGCAGAAGATAGGATGGGGGAGAGGGTAAGGCGTTAATGGTAGGTAGGCACAGAGCCCAAAGAGAGAGAAAAAACAGCTGGACAGAGAAAGGAGTCGATAACAATTTGGCTGGGAGGGTAAACAGCTGTTAATGGAGACTGTTAGTGGCTAACAAAGGTAGTGTGTAATGGAAGACTATGTGATAACCAGGTCTGGTATCTGTGGTCGGAGTCAAGGACTTGGGGGAGTTCAGGCCCTGAAATTATTGAACTTGATATTGTGTCCAGAGGGCTGTAGCATCCCCAAGTGGAAATTGAGGTTTTGTTCTTCCAGCTTGTTCTGAGCTTCTCTTGGAGTACTGCAACAAGCCTGAGATGAATGTTGGCCAGGGAACGGAATGGTATTTTAAAGTGGCAGGCAACTGGAAGCTCAGGATCTTTTTCGTGGGCAGTATGTAGACGTTCTTTGAAACGGTCACCCAGTCTACACTTCATTTCCCTGATGTAGAGGAGACCACATTGAGAACAGCAACTGCAGTAGACTAGATTGTGAGAAATGCAAGAAATGTACTGTTTCACATGGAAGGTGTGTTTGGGCCCTTGGATACTGAGGAGGGAGGAGGTAAGTGGGCAGATGTTACACCTTCGGTCACAGGGGAAGATGCTGTGGAGGGGGCGGGGAATGATTGTTAGGAATGAAGGAAGAGTGGATCAGGTTATCCTGGAGGGAACGGTTCCAACGGATAGCAGATAAAGGAGGGAAGGGGAATATGTGTCTGGTGGTGGCATCTCGCTGGAGATTTATACACTCGAGGCAAAAGATTCAGCCACATATTTGTTTTTTAAAAAAAGTATCCAAATTTTATTGCCAAGGGAGCTGATTCAGTCACATTGAGCTGCTTCCCAACATGTGTGCAATGGAAAAGGCTGGAGAGGACATCCAGTACTAGCCAGTGTTGGATTATCTTCCTCTGACTCCAGATGCTGGTTAGCAGCCAAGCCTCACCTGACTAATTTTGGTCTCACTAGTTATTAATATGAGACAGCCCCATATGAAAGATTTGCTTCCTCAATAAAGTCTTTTTCTAAAACTCGTACATTTAATCCACTTCCTTTGGGCACTTCCTTTTTATGCAAATCCATTTCAGAAGTTGTAACTTTCAAATTTCCCTGTGTTTTGGTGTGTTAAGGAGAATAAAACTACCATAAATTTTGAGTATAAACTTGTCACAGAATCCAAGATATCATCTCAACATTTATGTTTTGTTTTGCAAATCATCATCAGGTGCTACTGTAGAAGAAATCCATCTGCACTGGCAGTGGTTGGAACAGAATCTTCTGCAAACTCTTTCAGTATTTGACAATAAAGACGATGTTATTAGCTTTGTCCATGGTAAAGTGAAGGTAAGTGCAACCCATAAAAATTGTTTTGAACAATTGAATCTGCTTTGTGGGGCATTGGAAAAAGCTAAAGAATGACCAATATATTTTTTGTATTGTGTGACTTATTTACAGGTAATCCCGGTTTTGATGTTGAAGAAGCAAAAGTGCATTATTGTTTGGATAATTAGCTTTTTCGCATCATTTTTAAAATGCATTGGAACACTTCATTTGGCTCCCGTATGGGTGAAATCTTCAATTCACAAGAATCTACCTGATTTTACCTGAATTAAAAAGTGGTGCAACTTACTTCGGCCACTCTTGGTTTAATGGGAACTGTTGGGAGGGTGCTTATAATGGATAACATTATATTCTACTTGTTGTCTTATCAAAATAACTAAAACCATCTAAAAGCTATGCCTGCTGGAAAGTGAGAGTTCATATCCACAATATGGACAGCACGGTGGCAGTGGTTAGCACTGCTGCCTCACAGTGCCAGAGACCCGGGTTCACTTCCCACCTCAGGAAACTCTCTGTGTGGAGTTTGAACATTCTCCCCGTGTCTGCGTGGGTTTCCTCTGGGTGCTCTGGTTTACTCCCACAATCCAAAAATGTGCAGGTTAGGTGAATTGGCCATGCTAAATTGCCCCTAGTGTTAGGTGAAGGGGTAAACGTATGGGAATGGGTCTGGGTGGGTTGCGCTTCGGCAGGTCGGTGTGGACTTGTTGGGCTGAAGGGCCTGTTTCCACACTGTAAGTAATCTAATCTAAATATATCTCCAGGTTCAAAGCTATCACTCTTATAAATAAATGATGAGGTTTACACGAATAAGAACTTTGAAGTTCAATACAAAGGAAATTAGAACAGATTGCCAAGTTTGCTGTCCATATAATTGAATAAAGAACTGTTTCTGCTGTTTTACATCAAGGCTTACAACTAAAACAACAAGGTTTGTGATTTCTGTACAAGTTCTGCTCAGGTATCAATATAAACCAGGCGGCTGTGAATGAAGTTGTGCTTAAAAGTTGTGAAACTTTAACTTGTGTGTGTTCTGCTGATCACTACATTGGAGTATACACAATCTTCTTAGAGTTGATTTTTGTAAAAATCCATTCACTCAACCAAATCCCCATCAGCAACTCTGTGATGCTACTGCAGAGTATTCTATTCAATTACAAAGCAATTACATTTCTTGATTGAGCTAGTTACTGGGATTTGGGCTTATACTCATGAGTGGGGTGGAACCTTCAACAAACTATGTGTTGACAAAATCACGAGCAATCTATCAGAGAATTCTGGGCACATTTATCTAACTACATCTTGAGCAGAAACTCCATTCCTTGATTTATAGCAAATATTTCAGTTGCACCAGATGTTAAAAATGTTATTTTACTGAAACAGAAATAGATATTCAAACACCTTACTTCTTTTTGTCTCCCCTGACTTTCATTGAATTATGCATTTGTGAAATATTGGGACCCATGTAAGCATGTTCATGTGCAGACAGCCCTGGATTGTTAACAGTTCCATTCTTGAGTCCATTCACAAGTTGGAACACCATACAGGGCAATATAAAATAGCTGTTTATTCATACGAGAAATGGTCATCTCTAAGATCTTTAAAATTGCTATTAATACATATCTGTGTGAGATGCAGCTCATTAGTACAAACGTTTGTAACTTGTCTGTTTGTAAATCAGGAACTACCTGAACTCCTCATCAATATGTTGTGAATGTGACATGCTAAAGACTTGATCAAGAAGTACAATGCTTGAGATTTTAAGCTTTTTCTGATGAAGGGCTTTTGCCCGAAACGTCGATTTTGCTACTCGTCGGATGCTGCCTGAATTGCTGTGCTCTTCCAGCACCACTGATCCAGAATCTGGTTTCCAGCATCTGCAGTCATTGTTTTTACCTCAAGGAAATTGATTGCTTGATACTAAAAGTGTGAGTGTCAAAATGGGCACACTGTGGAAAATGTAACTCTTCCATTTAGCTATATTATAGATTGTTTAAAGTTTTAATTCTGTTGGAATCAGGGTCTTATTGCTGAAGAAACCAGGAGCAAATTGGCAGAACAGGAAGAAGATCCTGAGAAGTTTCGAGAGGCTTTGGTGAAGTTTGAGACACGATTTAATTTCCCAGACTTGGAAAAACTGGTGACGTATTATTCGTGTTGCTGTTGGAAGGGGCGGGTTCCCCGTCAAGGTTGGATATACCTCAGCATCAACCATCTCTGCTTTTATTCTTTCCTGTTGGGTAAGGAAGGTAAGAAAAGATGAAGGGTGCAAACTAAATAAATCAATTGTAGAAAGGCTGTTCTGTAATTTTAGAACTGTTCTTCACGTTTATTATTATAAACTGGGAAGGTGATGGCCTAGTGGTACTATTACTGGACTGCTAAACTAGAGACCCAGGTAATGTTCAGGGGACCTGGATTTGAATCCCATCATGGCAGATGATGGAATGTAAATTCAATAAAAATCTGGAATTAAAGAGTCTAATGACTGAGAGTCTATTATTGATTGTTGGAAAAACTCATCTGGTTCATGAATGTCCTTGAGGAAACTAATCTGCTATTCTCATCTGGTCTGGCCTATATGTGACTATAGCAATGTGGTTAACTTTTAATTGCTTTCTGGGTAATTAGGAATGGGCAATAAATGCTGGACGAGCCACTGTTGCCCCCATCCAGTGAATAATTTTTTTTAAAATTTGCGTTTCGCTAGATCTGCTGGTGGAACTACACCGGGCGAGTTTGATATGCTTTAATTGTCTCAATTAGCTACATCACAAACTAGATGAGGTAGTATCAACAACAAAGATCTTGTGGCTACATTGAACCAATCCTGCATTGAATGAGGGACCAAATATGCACAATGCTGCTTGATATCATATCTATCTCAGTATTTTTCTAAAAAACCTTATCAGTAGGGCAAATTAAAATTGTAACTTTTTTAGAAACCCTGTTTGAGCAGTCTTCTTACTTGAATACTTCAGTGGAAAAAATGAACTGCTGAATGTCATTTCACTTGAGATCCAGGAAGTTTGGGTAATGAGTGATTCCATCATTTTGGCTAAATTGTCTGATTTCTCTGGCCATATGATATGTAATCTAATTGGGGAGATTATAATAACTTTCTTTTATTTCTGTTGATCAAATTAAAGGAGCAGTTGTTCTCAACCTCTTTCACCAAGTAAAAATCCAGATATAAATTATGGATGTATGAAATACTAAATTTAATGAAGCACAATGGAAATTTGATGGATATTTTAAAAGTATGGGAAAAAAGTTTGATTTTCTGTAAGTAGTTGGGAGGAGAGAGGAAAAGAAAACTTGTATGCCAGCTGCTATTTAGTTTTCACATGATAGGAGGCTACAACTTGCAAAGAATCTGTAAATAAGCATTCTCTCCAATGGCCTCCTTAATGTAAAAGGATATTTACACAGATTCTGCCAAAGTTATTTACCATCCATTGTTAATGTGACAGGAAATGTATTAAAATAATAGATGAAGAGAGAATCTAGTGTGTATGTTACACGACGCTCCTACTGGTAAGGAACCAGGACAATTTATAATTCAGTTTGTGGGAATGTGGTTAGCCCTGCTGTAAATATGTTTGACAACTTGAGTTCTATGCTCTCTGCCAATAGAGGAAATGTCAACTTTTTCCTTTTTACTTAATTTCCTAGTATTGTAGAAATATTGGCTGCGATACCTTTTTTTTAAACTGCAAGCAAGGATAGGGATTTGCAAAGTTCTAAGTTAAAGTAGCCTCCAACACTCTAAATTGGTGTGCAGGGTTTGTTTTCTTCCATTCGCCCCTTATTTCCTGCCACCCACCCTCTCCACATGCCCCTTCTCACTCCGCTTAGATTGTGCAGTAATGTGGCAGAATCTTTCATTGGTGATGCGGGTCTCACTAGAGACCCACTGGATCTTCTGCCACTTGAGTAGATCTGAGAGCACCAGTTTGTCCATTAGAATTGAGGCTCCTGGCCACTGGTGTCCTGCCCACTCCGAGCTGCTGGCTAATTCAAAACCGGGAGCTGCTGCGCTCCATTGAATCATGTGGAGTTGTAGGAGGTAGATAAATGTTTTCTGTAGCCATCACCACCCCAACACCCTCCTCCACCGCCACACCCACACCCTAAAATCCTGCCTTAGATCAAGTACTGATTGCCTTTGATCAAGGCCCATATGACAGCAAGCTAATTGAGCAATACGTTGGGTTTTGTTGTTGTGTGGATCCATTCTTTTTGTCTTCAATATGAATGGCTGGAGATTTGGTTCGCTTAATAACTCTTGGTGCTTGGGAGCTAGACAGTTAGGTTAAAATTCTACTTCAGACTTTGACACAATGTTAGAGTCATACATTATAGAAACAGACCCTTCAGGGCAACCTGTCAATGCCAATCATAATCCCCAACTAAACTAATCCCACCTACCTGCTCCTGGTCCATATCTCTCCAACATTTTCCTAATCCTGTACTTATCTAAGTGTCTTTTAAACTTTATAATTGTATCCACATCCACTACTTCCTCAGGAATTTCATTCCACGCCTGTTTCAGAAAAGATTTACAAGGATGTTGCCAGGGTTGGAGGATTTGAGCTTTAGGGAGAGGCTGAACAGGCTGGGGCTGTTTTCCCTGGAGCGTCAGAGGCTGAGGGGTGACCTTATACAGGTTTATAAAATTATGAAGGGCATGGATAGGGTAAATAGACAAAGTCTTTTCCCTGGGGTCAGGGAGTCCAGAACTAGACGGCATAGGTTTAGGATGAGAGGGGAAAGATATAAAAGAGACCTAAGGGGCAACTTTTTCACACAGAGGGTGGTACGTGTATGGAATGAGTTGCCAGAGGAAGTGGTGGAGGCTGGTACAATTGCAACATTTGAGAGGCATTTGGATGGGTATATGAATAGGAAGGGTTTGGAGGGATATGGGCCGGGTGCTGGCAGGTGGGAGTAGATTGGGTTGGGATATCTGGTCGGCATGGACTGGTTGGACCAAGGGTCTGTTTCCATGCTGTACATCTCTATGACTCTATGACATGATCCACCTTCTGTGTAAAAAATAAAATGCCCCTTATGTCTTTTTAAAATGTCTCTCCTCTCATCTTAAAAATATGCCCCGAGTCTTGAAATCCCCCATCCTAGGGAAAAGATAACTACCATTAACCCTATCTATACCCCCCTCATGATTTTATACATTTTTTACAGTTGCCTCTCTACCTCCTCCACTCCAGTAAAAAAAAATGTCCCAGCCTATCCAGCTTTCCTTGCAACCCAAGTCTTCCATACTCAGCGACATCCTGGTAAGTCTCTTCTGAACTGTCTCCAGCTTAATAATATCCATCCTAAAACTGGGTGACCAGAACTGGACACAGCATTCTAGAAGAGTCCTCACCAATATCTTGTACAATCTCAGCATGACTTCCCAACTCCTATACTCAAAGCTCTGAGTAATGAAGGCAAGCGTGCTAAATGCCTTTTTAATCACCCGGTGTATATATACGATGTAAACTTCAAGGAATTCTGTACCTACACCCCAGATCCCTCTGTTCTACAACACTACCCAAGGCCGTAGCATTAATTGTGTAACTCCTATCCTTGTTTGTTGTACCAAAATGCAATACCTTACATTTATTCAGATTAATCTCCATCTGCTATTTTTCCCTTTGTAATCTTAGAAAACCTATTTCACTATCTACTGTGCCACCAAGTTTGATGTTGTCAGCAATGTTACTAACCGTGCCTTCTATATTCTCCTCCAAATCATTTTATATAAATGGCAAACAAAAGATTGACTGACATACATTTGTGTAACACTCTATCTCACTCATCAGAGTGGTGTCCTAAACTTTGGTCAAATAAGTGCTTTTAAGGAGTAGGAGGTTTTTATGAAAGAGGATGGAACTCTGGTGGCTGTGAAGGCATGTCAACATGACTAGTGAAAGTTGAGGAAATCTACAAGAGGCTGCAGTCAAAGGAATGGAGTGCTCTGGGTCAGGATTTCTGGGTGAGATTATTCAGTCAGGAGGGGAAGTGAACATGGAATATTTAAATAAGGTTGACAGATTAACTTGGAGCTTCTAGTATACTCTGACCAATGAAGGACGTGGCAATGTTAGTTTGACTTGGTGAGGTTAGAGGTGCAGCATTTTAGATGAGTGGATGTTTACAGAGGGTAATGAATAAGCTGGTCAATAGGGAGCTGCTGTTTTCTTTTTAAAAGGAATGATTGATTGAATAGAAAATTATACTTCAATGTTTCGAGCTCTGCATTTTTTAAGCTCTGCATTTTTTTGTAGGTGAACAGCATATGAGGCTTAATGGTCTGATGCTCTGAAAGTGTACTGCAAATTCTGCAGGCTGGTTACAAAGTTCTCTGCAAGAAATGTATTCCTTTTGAGTGAAATAAGTCTGTGTTAATCACATGGCAGAGGTTGAGGCTTTAAGTAATAAAATATTATTAGGCAAATACATCGCTTGTAAAATGCACCAGCAATTACCAATGTAAATTTATAACTTTCTTGCTTAAAGCTAGCTTGTACCCTACATCCCTAAATATTGCATTTGTATGTTTCAGTGAAACTTATTATCCCCTGGGCTGATGTGAAAAGACTGGAAAGGACTTCAAATACCCTTATCACAGGAATAGTTCGAGTAACTACACAAAGTAAGGAACGTGATTTCTCCATGTTTCTCAACATTGATGAAACTTTCAGGCTTATGGAGCTATTGGCAGATGTGACTATTCGAAGGTTGCTGGACAATGAAGCATTTGAACTGGATCCTCCTCTACAAGAACCTACACAAATCACAAAGAAGTAAGGAACATAAAGGAAAATTTCACTTTTTTTGCAAAGTGGCTAAGTTCTCAAAATAGCCTTGTGTGTATTTTATTTCTGTCATTTAATGTATATCTATTTTAACCATTTGCCGTGCTTCCTTCTGGTTTTGCAACTTGATTTTCGATCATTTTTCTTGTTGCTCAAATTAGTTTGCATATGTTCTGAATTATTGACTTGAAAATTATTTCCAGCACAAAAAGAGACAGTCAATTGATGTTCTCATGCAATATTTTAAATACTGCATTAATCTAGTGCTTTCCTTTTGAGAGGAGATGCTAGTGTATTGGTAATGTCGCTGGTCTGTTAATCCTAAACTCCAGGCTAATGGGCTCTGGGACATGGATTTGAATCCCACTGTGACAGACAGTGAAATTTGAATTTGATGAAATTCTAGCTTGATAGTGACCATGTAACTACAGACAATTCTAATGTAACACGATAGTTCCATTCTTGGGCAATCTCTGTTATAAGAAAATCACGCAATCACAGCGCCATTTAAAGTAAAGGGACCAGAATCGCACTATAGCCAATGCAGGTAAGGAAAGTTTGCATTCTACAAATAATGATCTAGATTCTCCAATCACGTTAAAGCCAATTCACTTTGAAAAAAACACGTATTATAGCAGAACCAACTGTCCTGTCAATTGTGTAAAAACCAATCTGGTTCGTTAATGTTCTTTAGGGAAGGAAATCTTCCACTCTTGCCTGGTCTGGCCTACATGTGACACCAGACCCACAGCAACGTGGTTTACCCTTATTTCTTCTGGACAATTGGGGATAGGCAGTAAATGCTGGCCGAGCCAGTGATATCCATATCCCATGAACAAACCTTTTTTGAAAAACTGGCCACACAGATTTTTTTTGAAGTTAACATTATCTGCCTGTGCAGCTATTTGGAGTTTATTATTTCCAGTTTTTTTTTTTACCTGAGCAAACTACATCCATTTTTCTTGGTGTCCCCTTTTCACCAGCTAGTCAAAGTGCTTTGACATTCGAGATCCTTTGGCTGTTCTGCTTCTATTAATTGTGCTAGCTGTAAGAGTCGTGATGTAAAATGAAACCTGTAGAAGCAGACATCTGTAAGAAAGAACCTGTTGGCAGTCACAATGACTTGTAACAGATGCAACCTGAGTCTTGCATTTTGCAAGTATTCATAGTTTCAAAGTGAGACAGCTGTCATTGTCCCCAGTTGATGACTTAAATCACAGGACACATGTCAATGTGAGGTGGCAATGGTGGACTAAAATTGTTTCTCTGAAATGGGGATCTCTATTAGTGTTTGTAGAAACCATTTTGTATCCCTGGGACTGAATGCTTGTGTGGTTGTACCCTACAGGGAGAGCCTTTCTGTGGCTTTCCATTTCTCAAAAGCTGAGCTTTCCAAATATTCAGAGTTATAGAATTGTATTGTGCGGAACTACAGCCTAACTCATCCATGCCGACCAGGTATCCTAAATTAATCTAGTCCCATTTGCCAGCATTTGGCCCATATCCCTCTAAACTCTTCCTATTCATATACCCAGTAATTGTACCAGCTTCCCCTTCCATACTGACACCAGCCTCTGTGTGAAAATGTTGTCCGTTATAAATCTTCCCCTCTCACCTTAAACCTATGCCCTCTAGTTTTGGACTCCCTTACTCTGGGGATCAGACCTTGGCTACTCACCCTATCCATAGCTCTAATTATTTTATAAACATCTATACGGCAAACTCCTCAGCCTCTGATGCTCCAGGGAAAATAGTTCCAGTCTATTTAGCTTTGCCCTTTAGTTCCAGCCCTTCAACCCCAGCAACATGCTTTATAGATCTTTTCTGAATCCTTTCAAGTTTAACAGCCATGTATCTGCTACCCTTTGTCCTCCTGGTTGGAAGTGGTCATAGATTGAAAGGTGTTGTCTGAGGATCTTGGGGCCATCAGACACTTGGCGGCTTTAGTGTAGCATTCCCTCTAGGAATTACCAGTGCTCTCTTGAAGTGTGAGGGCTTGGTCCCTAGTAGCTCAGAAGACGATTACTTGCCATTTTAAATTCCGTGCTGCAGTTTAGAGCAAGCCCCAATCCTCTGATCCACAATGGAAGTTGACCACAGCTAGAGCAGTGTTGCTGGGAGTGACTGCAGTCTGAAGAGTCATGGAGGTGGACATTGGAGCAACTGTGTTCTCTGCATTTGGAAGGAGTGGGGGATGAATTGGATTGGGGTGAAAATTTCCGATATTCATCCCAGATGAAATAGTTAAAAGGAACAAACTCTTTTAGGAGATGCACCCAATGCTGGGATATCTGGCTGATCTAGTCTTACTTGGAAGATAATAAGTTCTAGCCCTTTAATATTTTTGATTTACAGGTTTCACGGCACTTAAACTGGATGCTGCATAATTACAAAACTCTTTTTCTTTCAGTTGTTATGTTTGGAAATCTTGATGAACTTGCTGGGCTGAATCATTCTGTCTTCACATTGCTTAGAATAGAAAGATCTAATTGACTTGGATTGAAAGATGTGGGGGGGATATGGTGCCATCAAGGTCACAACACTTGGGAGGCAAAGCATTTTGTTTAGGATGTCCCTCAATGGCTTGCATAGCGTCCCCTGCTGGGAATATGCATGTGTACACCAGTTAGCAACAGTTTCCTATTATCAGTTTGTCTTCTGCAGTTGAGTTGCCTATCATCATTTTTTCTGGGCTCATGATTTTGTGTGTGGTTAAAAATAGTACTAGTAACTGAAAATATTGATTTGCAAGTTTTTAAAAATGAAATGCTAGTGTTGGTATATAACTTGTAATTGAAAACTAAACCTTCTACTCTAATTAAACTGCTGTGCAACTTTGTTTTCTGTTCATTTTGCTGCAGAGATCTTGAAGCTAGGGTGCAGAATGAATATTTCCGGGCTTGTTTTAGACTTTCGCGGGCAGAAAAGCTGATCAAGATAGTGCACTGTTTCCTGTGGACGCCATATAACCAATGCCACACTGCAGGGAAGTTGTATATTTCAGAAAACTACATCTGCTTTGCCAGCAAAGAGGAAGATAACTGTTATGTGATCATTCCGCTCCAAGAGGTATTGGACTCTAGTCCTGTGTTGCAGTTCAAGATGCTTTTCCTATTCTGGGTTGAATTACCTCGTGTTGAATTTAAAGCTGCATTGTCCAAGAAATGTGCAAATATTTCCATTTAAAATGCATTATTAAATAAATGTTTTTTTAAAATTCCTGAATACAGATCAATATAGAAAACTGCCTGTGTCTGCCTTGTTGCCAAGAACTATTGTTTGAAAAAGTCATTTTGTTTTCTCTCATTTTCTGTAAAGATATTAAGGCTGTCATTCTGGAGTGAGTGTGGCCGAGATGGCCCACTGAAATGAACCATCTTATCATGATGCAGCACCAGCAGGAATGTTTGCGTGCTTTGTAGTCCAGGGAACCTGTTTTGGAGTTATACAATGCCTAACATGAACTCTCATCCAGTATCAGTTACAAATCTGTCTTATTTTTACTTTGTTATTTGCATACCGATCTGAGCAGAGTGTACAACAGAGATGCATTTTGATAAATAACAAAGAAACGTGATTTCCTTCTGACCTTGTTTTGAAGTAACTCCAGTGCTTTGTGAGAGTTAGGGTTAGGCCAAAATATTTTGTTGCTTTCCTTCCTCCTCTTCCACCACTCCCTTTTAAAGTTGCTTGTGAAGGAGGGTGTGTTTGATGGAAGTGTATGAAGATTATTTCAGGCAGTTAGAGAATGGTGGAACAAAGTATAGCTTCTTATTGGTTGTTTTTTCTCTTGGCAGTAAATTCATTGCATGCTGTCCTTCGATGGACAGTGCAATGCTGCCATTTCTGATGTTTCCTGGGTAAAAACACACCTGTCAGTTTGATATGGTCTGAGTAATATGGTATATATACTAACTAATGTACAATATTCTGTCAAGACTGGGTTCTTGTGGAGTTCAATGTCTTGAGGTTTATTAACAACACATCTTGTTTACACTGTTTTACATGGTCTGTGTTCTGTGCTTTCTGATTACATAGAGCAAATTTACAGTAACTGCAATATCAATAATCATGCTGGTTACAGAGATGGATGCCTTGATAGTTACAATGTGTGGTAGTTTACTATCTTAAAGGTATCCTGTCTAAATAGTCTGGGATCTATCCAATAATAAAACAACCCTTCCACCCTCTTTCCCTTTTTAAAAGGTTGGATAGGCTGGGACTTTTTTCGCTATAGTGTAGGAGGTTGAGGGGTGACTTTTATCGAGGTTTATAAAATGAAGGGTTATAGATAAGGTTAATGGGACCTGTCCTTACCTAGGATGGGAGATTTCAAGACGAGGGGGCATATTTTTAAGGTGAGAGGAGAGAGATTTAAAACAGATATGAGGGGCAATTTTTTTTAACATAGTGGTTAGTGTGTGGAATGAACTTCTGGTGGAATTGGTGGATGTGGGTACAGTTATACCATTTAAAAGACATTTGGATAAATACATGAATAAGAGCTGTATGGAGGGCCGTGGGCCATGCACAGGCAGATGGGACAAATTTAGTTTGGGATTATATTTGGCATTGACTGGTTCAAGGGTCTGTTACCATGCTGTAAAACCCTCTCACTCTATAACAGGTATCCTTTTCCAAAACACACATAAGAATGCATATCGATAATATAGAATTGCTACACATTAAGATTATGTTTTGGATGTATAACAAGATCAGATCTAGACCATGTACAATTTTCACAACTTGGCTTAGCACATCCTGTTATATGCTATTTGCTGTCACAAACTGAGGTGTGTCATTTGACATAGATGCATGGTTGTCATCTGGCACTATCTCTCTCTGCATCTGATCCATCTTCCTGTGTGATAGGTGATTGAAGATATGCCGTTTGGGTGTGTTGCCTATTTCTTTGCAGGACTTAGCCATTGATCAATGCAGCAGCATATATCAGAGCCTGGACACAAGGACAGCAATTTTCCAAGAAGCCATGTGCTCATGCTCAAACCCATGCTACCTTTTGCTTCTTCAAATTGGGATAACTTGTTGATCATGTTTTTGTACCATTTTCTACCTCTTTTCCAACAATCATCATGCACATGTGGTTGGGTGGTGAGAGTGGGAGAGGAAATTCTGTGTGCATCTATCGTCCAAGCAGGAAGTTACTCCTTTATCTTCAAGAGTAGCGCACAGATTTAATACAGCCATCTGAAAAAAAATACCTTGGCAAGTTGCTTTACTGTGTACTATCATAGAATTTATAGTTATAAATGTATTTTGAGAGACTGTTAGACTGAGAGTGGTGAGAGGTCATATATTGGATAATCTGTTCCTTGCAGATGTTTTGAAAGGGTGCACTAATTGACCGCAAACCGGAATGAGAGACAATGTATCGAGGAACAGCAAACATGCTGAATTTGGCAGTCAGCTGTTGAATTAGTAAGGAAATTTGGTGAGGTGGTTTTTCACCAGAATGTAATCGTATTCTGGAACATGGAAAATATCAGTTATGACCTTGAACCATGGTTCCAAAGTAATCCCATGGAAGGAGAGGTTCTTTAGATTTATTGACGCTGATGGAATTGATTGTAATGAATTGATCAGTGCCATTTTTATTCACTTGTGGGACATGGGCATCTCTGGCTGTGTCAGCACTTATTGCTCATTCCGAGTTATCCTTGAGAAGTTGCGGTGAGCTGCTGCCTTGAACCACCACAGTTCCTTGTGCTGTCGACACACCCACAGTGCCATTAAGGAGGGAATTCCAGGATTTTGACCCAGCAGTAGTGAAGGAATGGCAATATATTTCCAAGTCAGGATGGTGAGTGGCTTGGAGGGGAACTTGCAGGTGGTGGTGTTCCCATGTATCTGCTGCCCTTGTCCTTCTAGATGGAAGTGGTCATGGGTTTGGAAAGTGCTGACTAAGAAACTTTGAACTCTACAGTATATAATGTAGATGGTGCACACTGCTGCAGAATGTTGGTGATGGAGGGAATAGATGTTTGTGAATGTGGTACCAATCAAGTGGGATGCTTTCTCCTGGATGGTGTCAGGCTTCTAGAGTGTTTTTGGAGCTGCACTCATCCAAGTAAAAATTTCGTCACACTCTTGACCTGTACCTTTTGTAGATGGTGGACAGGCTTTGGGGAGTCAAGAAGTGAGTTACTCACTGCAGTGTTCCTAGCCTCTGACCTCTTCTTGTAGCCACTGTTTTTATAAGGCTAATCTAATTTACTTTCTAACCAATACTAACCCTCAGGAAGTTGTTAGTGGGATATTCAGTGATACCTTAGAACGTTAAGGGCAATGGTTAGATTGTCTCTGCTTCTTATTAGGGGTGGTCATTGCCTGTCATTTGTGTTGCAGGAATATTACTTGTCACTTTTCAGCCCAAGTCTGAATATTGTCCAGGTCTTGCTGCATTTGGGCATGGGCTGCTTCAGTTTCTGAGGAATCGTGAATGATACTGAGCATTGTGCATTTATCAGGGAATGTCCCCACTTCTGAGCTTTATCGTGAAGGGGAGTTCACTGAAGCAGTTGGAGATGGTTGGGCCTAGGTCACTACCCTGAGGAACTCCTGCAGAGATGTCCTGGAGCTGAGATGACTGATCTCCAACAGCCACAACAATCATACTTTGTGCTAGATATGGCTCCAACCAGTGGAGTTTTGTCCCTGGTTACCAGGAGGAATCCAGTTTTGCTAGGTTTGATTCCACACTACCAAATCTGAGTTTGATGTCGAGCAGTCACTTGCCCATCACCTGGGGAATTCACCTGTTTTGTTCCTGTCTGAACCAA
Organism: Chiloscyllium plagiosum; assembly: GCF_004010195.1. Taxonomy (NCBI): domain Eukaryota; kingdom Metazoa; phylum Chordata; class Chondrichthyes; order Orectolobiformes; family Hemiscylliidae; genus Chiloscyllium; species Chiloscyllium plagiosum. The sequence continues at coordinate 64,037,634 of NC_057715.1, read as the reverse complement.
GGCAGTAAAGAGGCCAGGAGTTGAACGGTCCTGGTGGAACTCTACTGAACATCGTTGAGCAGGTTACTACTAAACAAGTGCTGCTTGATAACACCAGTTGATGACACCTTCTGTCACTTTCTCTATGATTTGAGAGTAATTCAACATGAAGGAGCACTGATTCATCAGCTGAGGGAGGATGATGAATGGTGATCAGCTGGAGGTTTCTTTTATCCATCTTTAACCTGTTGCCATAAAAGAAATGGTGGAATTGACCAACAGCCGAGTATTGTGTTTGGCAGTACTCCCTCCTGGCCAGATTGGAGTTGTCATGTGCCTCTTGGAAAAACTGCTGGTTTTTGAATTAAGCAGAATCAATCCAAAAAGAAGAAAGAGAATGTACGCTCAACTATTCACACTCCATATTGAGTTTGCTTTGCCTCATTTTTGGTTATTAGATGTGCCCTTAAGCTCTGAACCTGAGTGACAATAAAAAGAAATAATCTCTCCATCACCACGGCAGCTATCACCTTTTGAATCTTTTTAATAATCTATTCCCATGGATTCGGCCCCCAATTATGAGCACCACAATGGTTCCCTTGATCAAACTCTACTGCCAGTATGATATGGTCTGAGTGCATCTATATATGTTAGTCCATGTGACATATACTGGGTTCTATGTCTTGAAGTTCATTAACAACACTAATAATTTACACTGATGTAAGATTTTATAATCTATAAGCACAGAACCCAGATTACATATAGCAAATGCACAGTCGCTGTAATACCAATAATAGTACTTGCAACAGGAGGTGAGGCACTTGATACTAGAATGTCGCATATGATATCACCTAACTGTTTGTACACCAGTTTCTACAATAAACAATTCTGGCATTTCTTTTGCTTTGACAGGTGGTGACAGTGGAGAAGATGGAGGACACTAGCCTCCTGCCCAAACCAATTATTGTCAGCATTAAAAGTAAGAGGGTATTTCAGTTTACAGAAATTGAAAACAGAGAATGCCTTGTGGAGCAACTGAGCCAACGTCTTCAACTTCTAAAAGGTGGAAAGCCAGGCTGCACTCGGAAGTCTGGAGTTGAAGAAGAGGTTTGTTGACATCTTGCATTTAACATTAATGGCAACACGTAGCGCAGAAGTCCGAACTATGTAAAATGTAAGTAACGGTTTAGCAAAAAAATTATTTCTTCGAAGGAAAACAAATTATCTGCATGTAAAGCAAATAATATGGTTCTATAGAGAAAGAAATGAGTGAATATTTAAGGTCACGAATACTTCAAACGTTTTATTTTCTCTTTAAATTATATTCAAAAATTTACGAGAATTCAACCACAATTCTATGACTGAAAATAATACGGTGCCCCATGTAATCTCAAGCTAATCTCCATGGCTCACTGTCTGCTAAACTCCAGCTGGAACAGCAGCTAAAACAGTGCATGTAGGCAAGGCAGGGGTTTAAATAAAAAACATGACTGTGTAGTGAAAGGTTTAGTTTTGTGTGTGTGTGTGTGCGCGCGCGCGCATGCACGTGCGTGAATATATGTGTAGGGAATCAGATTAGTCTGTTGCCTCTTGCTCTTGCTGTCTCTTTAACACCTGTTCTTTTGGTCATTTTTGTGCATTTTCTCTGACTTTTCTCTTATTTTTGTAGCCCCCCCCATCCCCCATCCACCATATCAGAATATGCTTTGGTGAAACTTAACTGTTTGTTCGGTCTTGGAGGTTGACTGTCATTGGATGGATTTCTAGATCTGTGCATACTATTATCGACTCTCTCGTGACTACTATCCTTTTTTCAACAAAAGATCTGAAATCCAACATCATTACTAAAACAAAATGAAGCCATAAAACACCATAATTTAAAACATAAATGTTTGCTGTGCAAGAGCCAATTCACACAGAGGGCAGTACGGGTATGGAATGAGCTACCAGAGGAAGTGGTGGAGGCTGGTACAATTGCAACATTTGAAAGGCATTTGAATGGGTATCTGAATAGGAAGGGTTTGGAGGGATATGGGCCAGGTGCTGGCAGGTGGGACTAGATTGGGTTGGGATATCTGGTCGGCATGGACGGGTTGGACCGAAGGGTCTGTTACCATGCTGTACATCTCTATGACTCTATAAATATGATCTTAGATGACCTGCTTTACTTTTATAACTCATTCAACAGAAGTTGGATGTGAATTAACAGACAAATTGAAAGTCATTATAAACTATAAATCACACCGTGTGAATTTGCTGCTCAGTCCAACCATCAGTCACTGCAGCAATGGTAGTGTCCCTGCCTCTGAGCCAGAAGACCCAGGTTCAAGCCTCCACCTGCTTCAGAGGTTGGTCAAGAAATATCTAGTCCTTCAAAACTTTGTCTTCCTTTTTATGACTAATTTCAGCTCCTCCCTTTCTCGGATGTAGCCTGTCTTCAGCAGTTTGCAACACACAAGCAACCCATGTTTCACAGATCTTCACCAAAAATGGCACACGTCCACTGAACCTCCTCCATTTGGTCTGGATGAGTGTAGAGCTCACTGATCTTAATCTCAAGTGATAGAAGGAGCTGCTACAACTTATTTTAAACTTCTGGATTCAAGTCATGTCATCTTCAGCATGCCTATAATGTACTTTGAATTCCTCAACTCTTTCTGAGAATGATGGCTCGTTGTCACAACATAACATAGCCTTGCCCAGAAGTTTTTCATACAAACCTATTTTGTTCCTGTTTTGATGGCCTCCCCAGTTATCGAATCATAGAGCACAGAAACACATCCTTCGGTTCAACTCATCCATGCCAACCAGATAACCGAAGTTAATCTAGTCCCACCTGCCAGCATTTGGTCCATATCCCTTTAAACCCTTTCTATTCATGTACCCATTCATATGCCTTTTAAATGTTGTAATTGTACCACCCTCCACCATTTCTTTTGACAGCTCATTCCATACACGCGCCACCCTCTGTATGAAAGAAGTTACTCCTTAGGTTCCTTGAAATCTTTTCCCTCTCACCTTAAACCTATGCCCTCCAGTTTTGGACTCCCCTACCCTGGGAAAAAAGACCTTGACTATTCACTCTATCTGTCACCCTCGTGATTTTATAAACCTCAACTTCCAACACTCCAGGGAAAATAACCTCCGCCTAATCAGCCTTTCCCTTATTGCTCAAACCCTTCAATCCCAGCTGAATCCTTGTAGATCTTTTCTGCATCCCCATAAGTTTAACAACATCTTTCTTATAGCAGGGAGACCAGAATTGGCAGTAATCCAAATGTGGCCTAACCAACATCCTGTACAACATCCTGATTCCTGATGAAGGGCTTTTGCCCGAAACGTCGATTTTGCTGAAGCTCCTCGGATGCTGCCTGAACTGCTGTGCTCTTCCAGCACCACTAATCCAGAATCTGGTTTCCAGCATCTGCAGTCATTGTTTTTACCTCTTTTACAACATCCTGTACAGTCTCAACATGACCTCCCAACTCCTACACTCAATGCACTGACCAATAATGGCATGCGTACCAAATGCCTTCTTCACTATCCTGTCTACCTGTGACTTCACCAACGTTTTTATATAGTTTTCAATAATATTATAAAATTGTGTTCAAAATAATACTGTGAAATGATCAGTACATGCATTGCAATAAATTATCTTGTGAAATTTATTTCCACTAGTTTGATTGCTTTATTTGAGTGCTCCTCATTCAGACATGGAAGGAGTGGATCACAAGGATTCACTGTTTTGCCAGCAGATTAAAGGAGGTTTGCAGTTGTCAAATGGAAATGTGGCATTTGAACTGGTGGCACTTCAGCAATATTAGATTAATATATTTCCATATGAGCTTGACAAAGCCAGCTAACGAGATGCCGGGTGCTAATTATGACAGAGTATTTCCTGTTGTGTATATACTAACCTTTGAAAGCAAAATTAATTGCAGGATATTTGACTTGTTACCAAACTGTTTAAATACTGGCATACTCCCAATTCCTTAGTTGGTGAATATGAAGTTTTGGGGAGTGGGGATGAGGTAATGGGAGAGGTAATGGAGAATGAACAGATCACTAATGAATTAGCTTTGCACTGTATAGCCAAGTCAGATCCACAAAGAGGGCTGTACAGAATATGTCAAGCCAAATATTTTCTGTGTAATTTCCTCATATGAATTTCAAATTACCTTTTTGCTTTTCTAAGAAATAGTTCTTGTTGGAAAAGTTTGTGTTGCACATTCTTGTGTCCCTTAATTTTTGCATATTTATGTTCTGTTAAATATTATTAGTAAAACTGATTAATCTTTTCAATACTTGGATTCGTTATACAAATTCATTATACAGAAATTTCATAAGCACAAACCTATTTTATTCATCGTAATAAATTCTTTGCTGTTCTTTGAATTTAGACACTAGTTTTGACAAAGTTACTTTCAGAAGCACTATTTATAACATACTGAAATATTAAACCATGCTAATAGCATAACTTGACTTACACGCAAGTGTCATTTTGACCCTGGTGGGGATAGCCTGCATTCTCTATCAGAACGTTTTGGTTCAAATCCTACTGTAGAAATTGAGTGAATAACCTAAATGAACAATCTACAGTACATTTAGTTTTGGATTTTTGTCATTTGTATTGGTGAAATATGAAACTGTCTGTTCTAATGATTGTGCTGCTCCTTCATCAGGTGGTTGTGGAGTGTAAGATCACCTGATCAACCACCTGATGAAGGAGCAGCGTTCCAAAAGTTAGTGCTTCCAAATAAACCTGTTGGACTATAACCTGATGTTTTGTGATTTTTAACTTTGTACACCCCAGTCTAACACCGGCATCTCCAAATACTGAAGGAATGATTCATTGTAAATGCTGCCTTTATGGTGAGATGTTGATGCTCCAGTATGTTTACCTGGTTAAAAAGAACCGGTGGCATTATTTAAGAAAAGCATGTCCTGACCAACATTTATCCCTTGTCAAACTTGACTGAAATAGAGGTAGGAGTAGGCCAATCAGCCTCTCAAACCTACAGGATAAAAACAATGACTGCAGATGCTGGAAACCAGATTCTGGATTAGTGGTACTGGAAGAGCACAGCAGTTCAGGCAGCATCCAAGGAGCAATAAAATCAACGTTTCGGGCAAAAGCCCTTCATCAGGAATACAAGCAGAGAGCCTGAAGGGAGGAGAGAAAAGACCCTCAAACCTACACCCCATCATTCAACAAGATCATGACTGATCTGCCCTCAACAACTCTTTTGTGCCATTGCATTACAAGCTTGAACTCCCTGATTTTATATTTTAAAAAAATCAATATATTATTTAAATACTTGCAGTGATCTAGCCTTCACAATTCTCTTTAGCATTCATTACAGTCTGGGAGAAGAAGTTCTTGCACAATTCTGTTTTAAATCCCTAGTTTTGTAACTGTCCCCCAGTTTAGGACCACCCCAACTAGGGGAGACATTTTGTCAACACCTCGCTTGTCAATCCCTCTCACAACCTTGTAAGTTTCAAAAAGATGACCCTTCATTCTTCTGAACTTTAATAAATAAATGCCTAACCTGTTCAGCTGCTTTTGATAAGTCAACTCCTACAAACCAGGAATCGGCCTATTGAACAGCCTTCAATGCCAGTAAATGGTTTTCTTTTTAAAAATATGGGGACCAAAATGCTACACTTAATCCAGATACAACCTCACCAGCACCCTATACATTCCCTGTTTTTTAAATTTCAATCCCCGAGCAATAAAGGCCAAAATTTCATTTGTCACCTTAATTACTTGCTGCTATGGTGCATTTTATTGGAATCTCTTAGTTTAAATAATAGTCTGCCTGACCTGTACATCTTTGGATTATGGGAGGAAACCAGAGCACCTAGAGGAAACCCATGCAGACATGGGGAGAATGTGCAAACTCCACACAGACAGTCATCCAAGGCTGAATCAAACCCAGGTCCCTGGCGCTGTGAGGCTGCAGTTATAACCACTGAGCCACATAGCCTAGGATTGAATCTTTGTGGCATTCCACTAGTCAAGACTCTCCAAGATGCAAAAAAGATTCATTGATCCTGACTCTGTCTTCTGTGTTTTAACTAATCCTCACACTAAGCATTACCCCCTCAATACTGTGAACTCCTGTCTTGTGTCATAACCTTTTAATGTGGGAACCTTGTTGAATGACTTCTGGAAATACGCTACATCTACTTGGTGACTGAACTGGTGCAGGCAGACAGCCCAAATGGCCGCCTCCTATACCATAGGAGGAAGTGAAGACTGCAGATGCTGGAGAGTCAGTGTCGCAAGTGTGGCGCTGGAAAAGCACAGCAGGTCAGGCAGCATCCAAAGAACAGGAGAGTCAACATTTTTGGGCAGAAGCTGTTCATCAGGAAGGGCTTATGCCCGAAACATTGACTCTCCTGCTTTTCCAGTGCCACACCTCCTGTATCATAATGATTCTGAGTTTCTAATCCCAATTATCAACTACTTGTTATGTCCTCAAAGTACGTTAGCAAGTTTGTCAAATATGATTTCCTTTTCATGAAACCATATTGACTCTGATTGTGTTCAATGTTTTTTTCTAAATGCTTAATAATGGACTCTGTCACTTCCCAATGACAGATATTACACCAACTGGCCTACACACTCTTGCTTTCTGTCTCCTCTTCTTGAACAGGGGTATCATGTTCACAGTTATCCAGTCCACTGGAATCATGTCAGAATCCTGTGAGTTCTGGAATATTTCAACCGATTCCATCAGCTATCTCTGCAGCCATTTCTTGTAAAGCTATTAGATGCAGACCATCTTGGCGACTTGTCTGCCTTCAAACCTATTAATTTATTCTTTACTTTATCCCTTGTGATTGAGATTCTTTAAAGATGTTTCCTCCTGTTAGCATCTTGCTTGTGTGTTGTAATTGCTCAGAAATGTTCACACTTTTCAAATGTAGTTTACTGACTGTAATGTGCTTATATCAATTATTTGCTGAATTGTAACATGGATTGACTCATTTTGCGCTTAATAAATTGTATCCAAAATAATTACTCAACTGAGTCAAAAATTGGGTCGGCCGAGGAGAGAGAATTGTCAGGCAATTGTTAAGAGGAGAAATCGTTGACGTAATGTTTAGTTTTTTGGACATAATTCCCTCCTAGCTTCTGAATGAGAATATCTCGTGTGTCAATGTTTTTTCCTTTATTGATGTGCTGAAATGTCTTTTCTATGTCAGAAGCTTCTGACTCTATCATTGGCTCGGGAATTTCAGGATGTGGGATTTCCTACCTCTACCTGTGGTCAGCTCTCATTGAGACAATTTGCAATAATTGCTATTGCTAGATTGCCTGTTGAGTTTCCACAGAAGGCACTAGGGAATACCACAATAGAATCTCCAGAGATGGTTTATATACAAAGTGAAAATGAGATCTCTACTATCCTAAATCACCTGAGAAAGGCCGTGTGGCTCCACTGATCTCTGTTAGTGATTATCAAAGTTGGGTTTCATTCTCTTCTCACCTTATCAGCAAATCTTCCTCTCTGATGTATTTATCAAGCATGCCCTTAAATATGTTTAAGGGGGAGGCAATTGTCTAGTGGTTTTATCACTGGACTGTTAATCCAGAGACTTAAGTAATGTTCTGGTTCGAATCACAGATGGTGGAATTTGAATTCAGATTTAAAAATGAACTCTGGAATTAAGCATCTAATGATGACCCTGAATCCATATTGATTATTGGAAAAGCCCATCTGGTTCACTGATGTCCTTTATGGAAGGAAACTGCCATCCTTACCTGGTCTGGCCTACATGTGACTCCAGATCCACAGCAATGTGGTTGACTTTTAATTGCCCTCCGGACAGTTAGGGTAAGGGAAATAAATGCTGGCCTCATCCAATGAATGAATAAAAAAGCTACGCTCTTCACCTGAATCATTTCCTGTTAACTCTGCTCCACATTCTTATTGAAACTTCTGAGATGCAGAGAAGCTTGACAGAGTAGATGAGAGGCTGCTTCCTTTCATGGCTCATCTGGAACCAGTGACATTCTATGAAAGTAAGAGATCTCCTCTCACTTCTTCAAAACTGCATCAAGTTTTATTTGTCACATTTTTAGTGGCTGGATCTTTGAGTGCATTCAATTTGAAACAGAACTTTGATTGGCATTGGTTAAGGGGCAGGCAAGTAGGTGCATTTAAAATAAAGTTTGATCACCTTTGATCTTCTTGATAGCAGAGTAGATGTGAAGGCTTTCTCCTGCTCCAAATTGTTACATTCACGTTCTCACCAGTCTGAGGGAAAAGACTTCCCCTGAGTACTCCGCATTAAAATTTTATTCTCCATGCCAACCAAGTCATTTGGCAATAATCAAAATTTAATGTGCAATTTACAAAATATACTTGTCAACTTTTCTGGAAAGTTTGGATTTCTAAGGAGCAAGTACATTCAACATGTGTTGAATCATTTTAACACGATACTAGTCAGTTCTGCAATTTCTTGATATTAGTTTACTGCTTGTGCAATTACAAGAATTTGCTTTCCATTTTTTTGTATGAATAACAGTGAGTGACCGTAACACAATAAGAACAGGAGTAGGCCATATGGCCCCTCGATCCTGCTCTGCCATTCATTAGGATCATGACTGATCCGACATTCCTGGCCTTTCTCCATAGCCCTTGATTCCCCTACTGATCATGAACCTATCTATCTCAGCCTATCTAATATGCACAAATACTCCGCCCTCACAGGTCTTTGTGGCATAGAGTTCCAAAGACACACTTCTCTATGAAAAGAAATTTCTCCTCATCTTAGTCTTAAATTGGCACCCCTTTATTTTGAGACAATGCTTTCTGATCCTAGACTTTCTCATGAGGGGAAACAACCTCTCAGCATTCACCCTGTCAAGTCCATTAAGAATCCTGTGTGTTTCAAAGAGGTCATCTCTCATTCATCTAAACTCCAATGAATAAAGTCCCAACCTGTTAAGTGCTAACAGTTTTGATATTATTTCTGCAACAAAATCCATGTTATAAAATTTCTCTACAGAAGAACACACTAGCAGTTTACTGGCATTTGTGGATTTGGTTATGTGAAACTCATGAATAGGTGTTTAAAAACTTGATATTAATTAAATCCAATGTCTTCTAGGTCTCCTCAGAATCTACAGATTGTCCTAACCAAATCTGTACAACTAATACAGCACTAGATTCGCTTGTGAACACTGCAACTGTCAAAAAAGAGCCGAGACATTCATTAAACTCAGAGGCTTTAATGGCACACTTTCACTTGATTGAAACTGAAGATGGAAAATCTGAAATGGTATGTATACAGGATTCAGTTCTTATTTCTTTTACATTTTAACCTTTGTGTATCTCCCTCCTAGCTGTAGCATTTTATTAATAAACTTGCTTCTGAGAGTGAATTGTTCAGTGACTGGTCTAAGAGTTGTTATTTTCATGATCTTTGAAGATAATTTGAGTTTTTCAGTAACTCATTTATTCAGCTATATTATAGTTACACTTTCGGTGAGATAGATCGAAGAAGAAAAAAGTAATTGCCTGTTCTGGAGAAAGAAGAAACATAGTAAAATTTGCACCTTTCTCAATTTTTGCAGACTTGTAGTAATGGTAATGAGAGAAAATGCCACTTTGTTTGAATTCTGTTATTGAATAAGGCTAACAAGATATGGTGATAGGGGAGGCAAATAGAACTATGACACAGATCAATTGTGTTTGATTAGAATGCAGAACATTGGACTGTATGGCTTCTTGTTCTTATGATCTCATATAATTACGCAGGATAAATATACATAAAGAAAATTGGTGGACTTCAGATTAGGAATTGTATTACGTTTGCCATCTTAGAAAAGTTCCAACTCTGACAATCTTTTAAATATTTGTGCATGGAAGTGAAGTGGAGCACTGCCAATGTACCATCTAATTTCAGACCACTTTAGTTATAGGGGAGAAACTACCTAACAGAATTTAGGAGAGCCCTTTTGGCTCCTGCTACTGCTGGTTTGAGTGAGCAGATGCAGAGTTTTCACTCAGGGACAGGCTGTCATCTAATTCAGGCAAGGGCCATGTTAGTGAATAAATGGATGACATGGAGGGAAATTTGGAGAGGGCAGTGATTGTTTTCAAACCCTGTCAGAGCTTGAAGCTGATAATTCTGTCCCTTTTGATGTAGATATCAAACCACTGAACTAAGGGAAACATCAGGATAGTTGTAAATTATTTGTAGAAGTTGTATTGAGATGACCTTGTTCCTTGGGAAACGCAATATTTTTAAAACTGGCTGTGTTCTAAAGGTCATTAACTCTTTCAGATCTTTGGCATGTAAAGATCATAACACGGTAAGTTATTCAATGACCTTATGATTTTAATTTCTATTTGATGATGAGTTTGCAGTCTTTTATATGAAAGGGCAGCTGTTCAAAGGCTACTATTCAATTAGCTTCCAATTAATGGTAGATTTGCATCTTTAGAAAATGGAAAAAGCGAAAAATCAATTATGGTATGACCATTTTGTGGAATATGGACACACGGTCAGTATGTTTCGGACAGAGAAAATAAGAAAGCTGGTTGCAATGGGAGTTCCACAATGTCTTCGAGGACAGCTATGGCTTCACTTTTCAGGTGAGCATTGTCACAGACAAAAGGGAAATTTCCCATTTTAAGCCCATGACAGCTACATTTCTTTGTTATTCTCATCCTTAACTGAGGTAGGATGAAGTGTGTCCCCATATAAATCCTGTTTCATGGATTCCAATTCTTAAAGGATTTTGCTGTGGATTTATTTCAAGATGAAATGCAGATGAGATTTTTTTTGTTTCATCATCCCATCCACACCCACGCATTCAGGAAATCAAGAGCTATGTGACAGGAGAGGAGATAAGATTATCAACGACAGGCTTTTATAGATCCAGAGTTTTAAATTAGTTCACATGAGTTACATCAAAGTCAACAGCGATGAACAGAATCCAAGTGTGGATACTTAAATGATGCAGTTCGGACAGATTTCAGTCATGTGACAAAGACAAGTATTTCTGGTACTGAGAACCCATCTGGGTGGGCTAATTGGAAAGCCATTAAACTAACAATATAGATTCTTGAACGTAACAGAATTTTGCTGCATCTTCACACGGAGGTTAGGCGACCTGTCAGTAAAAATTCATGTCAGTTCATATAATTAAACAAAACTATACCGTGCATGGACAAATGTCAGTAAACTGAAAGTAAACATTCTCCTGCATATAAACACAGTACTAAATGTCTATCTATAGATGCTGTGACTGACTTAGCTTCATATCCTGATTACTATGCGAATCTGGTGGATGAATCTATGGGTAGATGTTGCATGGCAACTGAAGAAATTGAACGTGATCTGCATCGTTCCCTCCCTGAGCACCCAGCTTTTCAGAGTGACACTGGCATTGCAGCATTAAGGAGAGTACTGACAGCATATGCATACAGAAATCCCAAAATAGGCTACTGCCAGGTAAAAATGATTCACAATTATTTGCTTTAATTATATGTGAATCAATTTCGTAAGCGATTGCAATATGAATAAATGAGCAACATCTTTACAAAAATAGGGTTCCTCCAAAAGCATTTTTTAAAAACTCAGAATTCTACAGTTTGAAAGCCTTTTACATGAATTTTATTAACAAATGATTTCAAGCTTGCAATGTGAGAGGGTTGTGGTACATAAGGTGGGGATAGTGTTTCTATTTAGTCATAATTTGTTTATTGTGTACAAAACCAGTTTTAAGGTTTGCAATTTGCATTACTTTGTAAATGGATAAGCCATCGTATCACCTAGCCCATTTTATTGCTTGCTTGCATCTAGGAAATGAGCATAAAGTTTCGACATTTCAGAGCAGTCTAATGATGCAAAGCGGATTTGCTATATTGATAAAGATTGAGAATTTGGCAGAACATTTGCTTTAGCTTAGCAATGGAGTTTAATTGCACTAAATATTCATTATCTTCAATAATACAACTTCACTAAAGTACCACTTAGTTCTTGCAGGATCAGGTCACTACTATGCCCCTAAATGATGTATTCTTTTCTTCTATGCCCACAGTCTATGAATATTCTGACTTCTGTATTATTACTATATGCAAAGGAAGAAGAAGCCTTTTGGTTACTTGTTGCTGTCTGTGAGAAAATGCTCCCAGATTACTTCAATCGTAGAGTTATTGGTAAATATTTCTTTCACACCAATTAACTTAATGTTAGCACTAAAATGTATTGATATGCTTGGACTGTTAGCTTTGAACATCTCTGCTCACATTCCATTACTGAATTTGACCCAGGATTTAAGTTTGTCTGAAATCAGTGCTTGGTTAAAATGCAGGATAATGTTAGGTACTGTTTTATTTGCAGTAGTTTGCAGTAGCAACTTTATCTGTGTCCCTAAAAGGAAGCCCTGATATGGCTGTTTAGATTTATTCTTGGAGACCCCATTGTGTACTGTCTTGTTAGAATGCTACGTCATGTTTATATTTGAATTGATTTGATTAATTAATTTGTAAAAAATATCAGTGACTTAAAAATTGTAATGTGCTAATATTATGAGAGGGAAAAAAGAACAAACAAATTTTTACACTATTTGACAAAACAAAATGACTAGTTTTCTGTAGCTGCTCTGCAAAAGATCCTATGTTATTCTACAGATGTTGTATGACATTGAGCTGTATTGACAGGTATATAACTGTTACAACACAGTGATAGCAAGCCAAACCAAATCAGCCTCATTATCACTGAATTCTTATACTGTGCACTTAAAGCATTCAGTGTCACTCAAAATTGCTAAGTTGTTCCTAATCAGACTTTACAAATTACAAATCTTGGACACAAATTTATAGCATAAACAAAAACTATTTATTATTAAGAATGTATCTTTAGCAGAACACAAACTACATGCCAACCTAATTAATATCTATGATCTAAGCCCAATCTTCCTTGAGTATAAACCCTCACTCTCTCACCACCAGACAAATACAGTTAAGGGATAAATATTTAAATAAAGGAATCGTAATTTGCTAGTTCGATAAACATTTCAATGATGAATACCTGGCCTTCATGAATTCCTTGGATGATGGGTTATATTGTAGGCAGTCAGGAGTATAAGTCTTGCTTGAATTCCAAAGGTAGCTCAATGCAAATTGCTTCCTCAGATCTCTGGCGAGTCTTACTTTTTTCTTGCAGACTGGGTTTCTTTTCCCAGAACTTCCAACAAATCAGTAACTGGAGAATAATAGAGCAAAAGCCAAAAACAAAGCCCTCAATCCAGCAGTTTTCAAAATAACACTGCATCCTTCCTATGATCCAGTCAGATGGTTCACTCTTTCTATCTTGCTTTTACAACATTTTCTGTGGTTGACTGGCCAGTGCTGGTTCTCCCTTGATTGACCAACCCGACTTCCAACCAGCTGCGAGTCCCTGAGCATAACAACATCTCTGTGCTGAATCATTTACAGTGTTCTCAGAGCAGTAATTAACCCCCAATGGCAAATATCAGTCTTTTGTTCTGTTTATTGAAAGAAGCTGCTGTTCAAAGTCTTTTGTTGTTGAAAGTTTCAATTTCAAATGCAATTCTTGATTGCAACTCATAGTCCCAAACTGAAAATCAGATAAAAGAAGCAAAATAGTTGAGGGTCTCATTGTAGCCTATAAACAAAATGTTGCTACATTTTCTCGGAAATCCTATCAAGAAAAAGCTGATTTAAATTTGTTGCATTTTAACTGCACTTGCCTGATAATGAAGCTCCATTTTGTATCTACCAATTTTTCAGATTCTTTTGCAAACAAACATTTGAGCTCCAAACCATTCTACTGCATTCCACATTGCTACAGATTTTGCTTTTGGATTGTATATATTAAAACATCATTTAAAAAAACTAGGAACAAAATATATGACCTTTTAAATTTTGCACTTTAAACTTTGGAGACTCTGACCCTCTAAGTCCACTTCACAAATGCGAATTAATCTCCTATTGTGTTCATATTGCCACTGCCATAACAAAATTTGTTTTGTTTGTATCCTAACACTTATCACCATTATAGCAAACATTATGCATATTTTATTTAAATATAGAAAATTTTCATAGCATATTGAATAAGTGCAATGAACAGTACTATCTTTGAGGAATTGTGTGTTGGAAAAATGGCAATTTTATGAAAGCTTATATGGTTGTGGTCTATTGGTGTTAGTTCCATTTATAAACTATCTTCTGTTGCAATTCACAGATACTGTACACCCTTAAAATTCCAAATATTACAGTAATTTACCTGCAATAAATAGAAACCCAAATATATGAGCCAAAAAATGTGTCTTAGTCTGTCAATATACGAAAGATGGATAGTTAAAATTGCTTATTGATTGACCATTGGATTAAGGGACACATTGTGAGGAAATTGATGAGTTTGACCCATGTTACTAGAGTCAGACAGATGTACAGAATGGAAACAGACCTTTCAGTCCAACTCGTCCATGCTGACCAGATATCCTAAATTAACCTAGTGCCATCTGCCAGCACTTGGCCCATATCCCTCCAAACTCTTCCTATTCAGTCTTGTCACAGAGCAGCATCTGGCATCTAAGAGATATAGTTTTGGAATCTTAATGTACACGTGCGTTGTGATGAGAACCATGCTTTGCCAAAGGACATGACCACCATACTGTACTTTTAGAAGGCTGTTGATGTAAAAATAAAATCAAAACCAACAATGAAGGGAACATGGCTTGAAGTGCCCATCATTGTTTTTGTCACAATAAGATTTCTGGTCCAGAGAGTTTATATTTATTTTGTTTTAATCCAGTTGTGATTTCCTCTTGAGTCATTCGCCTTGTCGTATCCCATGTTTTCCAGGTGCTCAGGTCGATCAAGCTGTGTTTGAAGAACTTATAAAAGAACATTTACCAGAGCTGGCTGAACATGTGACAGACTTGTCTTGTTTAGCATCCATTTCCCTCTCCTGGTTTCTGACTCTGTTCCTTAGTATTATTCCCCTTGAGAGTGCACTAAATATTGTTGACTGTTTCTTTTATGATGGAATAAAGGTGATTTTCCAAGTGGGCTTGGCTATACTAGATGCCAATACACAAGAGTTGTGTAGCTGCACAGACGATGGACAAGCCTTGATAATCCTTAGCAGGTGTAGTGGATTTGTTCTTCATAAAACTGCAACATTTTGATTTGATTTTGAAAACGAAAGCAATTCTGAAGTACACAACTAATGAAGTACACTTAATCTCTTCTTGCAGATTTCTTGATAATATCACAAACAAAGAGAGTCCATTGCCCCAAATTTCTCAGCTACATGTCTTTAGTGATGATAAAGATCCTGTACAACAAGTGGAAATATCTGATCTAATAAGAGACTCCTATGAGGTGAGTATCTGAGTGTTGTAATTTTGTCATAAGCTTCGGAAATCCGCAATATTTAATAAAGTACACAAAATTGATGTTTAAACGTATAATGGCAGAGCTGTTTGAAGTCATTTAGCCAAATATATTCTTTCAAGTGCAGTGTTCCTGCCTTTCCATACTTAATAAAAAATGCAGAGAATGACATAATGAAAGTTTAAGATAGGTTAAGCATTCAAGCCTGTAAAGAAATTATGTTATAATTAACTATTCAACTTTTGTAGCATGCTCCATGATTCAATAGGATCATGGCTGATTTGATTGTTGTCTTAAATTCACTTCCTTACCTGTCTCCAACCCTTGATTTCCCTGTTGGTCAAGAATCTACCACAGTCAGCATGGTATATATTCAATGACTGATCCTCATTTGCTATCTGGAGGACAGAATTCCAAAGCTATGATGACCCTGTGAGAAAGTGACCTGATGAGTAAAGAAATTCCTCCTTTTCTCTGTTTGAACTTAGAGACCTTCTGCCTCCAGTTCTAGATTCCTCCACAACAGGAAAGGGAAATGCTCTCTCAGCATGTTTTATTGCCGATTACCAGTCATTCTTCCAAACTCGACATATGGCCCTAAATTGCCCAACCTTTCATCATAAGGCTACCCCTTCATCCCAAGGATCCCTGCTTTATGAGCCTTCCCTATATTGCTTCTAAAGCAATTATATCCTGCCTTATGTAGAAAAGCAAAACTATACGTAGTTCTTAAGTGCAGGCTCAACAGTGCCATGTAAAGTTGTAGCATGGTTTCCTGACTTTAATTCTCCATCCCCTTGTATTAAAGGACAATATTCCTATTGCTTTCCTAGTTTTTTTGCAGTGTCTGCACGCTACCTTATTGTGGTGTATTTCTAAGGACATCAATATCCTTCTATGGCGTAGCATTCCATAGTGTCTCTGTCATTAACTATCAAGTGACTGTTGACAGCCCCAAAATGCTGTCAATGCATGCGCAAAATGTACATTGTACTGCACTGTGCCCTTGCCAGTATTGTTAATGATATAATTCTATTATGTTCACTTATACATAGGATCCTGTGTGTTTATTCCTGCTAAAATGGGCAACCTTATTTTTCCACATTATGCTTAGACTGCCAGATTTTGGCCTCAATTAACCTTTACAGACTTTTTGTAATTTCCTCACCACTTGCTTTTCTGCCTATGCCTGTATCATCAGTAAATTTGTCTAAAAATCAATTTGCCTTTATCTAAATTATTAATATGGATAACACAGTCAAGACACCAGAAAATCCCTGCAGCGCAAAACCCACAAGTTTGCCAATCTGAAAATAACCCATTTATATCTGTTTTCTGTTAGTTAGCTGATATATATTTTATATATATATATATATATATATATATACACACACACACACATATACTGGTAATATATTACCCACAACACCATGAGTACTTACCTTATGCAACAAGTTTATATGCCTTTTGAATATGCTGCATCAACAACTACTCCTTTATCCACCCTGCTTCTTACATCCTGAAAGGACTCTTAACAAATCTGACTTTCAGAAAATTGTGCTGATTTTGCTCAATCGTATTTTGATTTTTATGAATGTCCTGTTACTATTTCCTTAATAATTTCCCAATGTCAAATGTTAGGCAAACATCCTGTTTCTTTCTTTTCTCCAATTGAAATATTACATTTGTGGTTTTATAATCTGCTGACATTTTCCAGAAGCTAGGCATGTTTGGAGATTATAGCTGATGCATCTATTAACTGAGTAGCCACCTTTTTTTTAAGATCCTATGATGCAAGCCCTCAGTTCTATGAGACTTATCAGCCTTTAATCCTACTTGTCTTCCTAGAACATTTTTCTGTAGTAATCATGATCCCTTCATTTTCTCCTGTGGATTTTCTATTCTTCATGTTTTTACATCTTCTTCTGTGAAGACAGATCAAGATATTTCATGAAAGATTGACATTTCCTTGTTTTACATAATTAATCCCCAATCTCACCCTTTAAGGAACCAGTGCTCACTTTAGCTCTATTTTGTTCACATAAGTTTTTGTTGTATGTACTATTTTTGTCTCCACTAAATCTTCCCTTTGAGAAGTCATCCCTGCCTTCCTTTCAGCACTCTGCCTTTCTTTCAACATGATACCATCCTTCACTTCCTAGTGAGCTGCACATGTTGCAAATTTGTCTTTGCTTATCCTTGTAATTGCCTTTTTTAAGTTTGATTTTAGTTTCAGACCTACAGTTCTCACTCTCAGACAGAATGTGAAATTTTATTGTACATACAAGCATACGAATTAGCTGCAGAAGTAGACAGTTTGCCTCTTCAGACCTGCTCTGTTGTCTCACCAATCCCGGGTATAATTGAAGCATAATATTCTCACTTTTCTTTGTTACTTTCTAGGATTGCATTCTATTAGTCAACCTACCACTTGCTGTATCAAAATTGGTCTGTGACCAGAAACTGAAAGGTTTCACTGACAGTGAGGCAGGTATAGGGATCTAGAAAGTGTCATCAGAGAGGCCTCAGCCCTTGCAGTTGTCCAGGAAGTTTGAGGTTCCTACAGTGGAGAAGAACAGGGACTTCGAGGACAATGAACATACTGACTACAACACTGGTACTGTGGCTTCAAGTGGCAAGTAGTAAAAAGAAATGTAGTTGTAGTATGTGACAGTCTCATTAGGGCATAAGTACTGTTCTCTGCAGCTGAGCCCAAAGGCTATGTTGCTAGGGGCAAGGACATCTCCAGACTCAAAGTCTGGAATGAAATCTGGAGTGGAAGGGCAGTTGTTCTGGACGACATGCTACCAAGTACATCATGGGACAAAGTAAGAGATTTTGCTGAGGGAATAAACAGCTAGTTGCTAAATGAAAAGGCATAATGACAAAACTAATAACCTTTGGATTATTTGAGCCACAAGTAAAAAACTGGCATAGATTAAATAAGATCAGAGTATTAAATGTGAGAGAAATGGGTTTTGATTCATGGGCATTAACACCAGTACTGGGAAAACAGAAGCTATGTTTTGGGATAGTGGTAGCTGTGAATCACACAGAGATCCACCAACATACCATAGCTGCAACACATCACCCGCCCTGCCATCTTTGTTTTATTTAACTATTTAGGTTTCAAGTTAGAAATGTTTTTCTTATTCACTTATGGGATGTAGGTGTTGCTGGAAGAGGCAGCATTTTTTGACCATTTCTAGTAGCACTTCAGAAGGTGGGCGTGAACTGCCTTCTTGAACTGCTGCAGACCTATGCTGCCATTAGGGAGGAAATTCCAGGATCTTGACCCAGTGACAGTGAAGGAGTGACGATATATTTCCAAGTTAGGATGGTGAGTGGCTTAGTGGGAACTTGCAGGTGGTGGTGTTCCCATAAATCTGTTGCTTGAATATCTGTAGTCACATTATGGAGTTTAACTAGTTTGCTATAAATTGAATGAAATATTCACGTTGTCATGCTTCTGGTTTAAACTATCATCCCTGTCCAGAGAAAAAGAAAACTTAAAACTCAGTAATCAGTCACCTACCTGCTCACCTAAGTAATCAGTACCTGATGGAAGGAGTACCACCTTCCATCAGGTTGCTTTCAACATGAATATCTCTTTCTTTAATTGAGGATTCTTGTTCCTCACCTCTCCCCAGCCCAATTGTGGTTGACATGGCCTTCAGACCTTTCCGATTCATCTCCGACATTTCTATCCCCCCACCCCTTCCCCTCCTTCCCTGAACAACAATCACTTGTCCTCATTTCACACCCTACTCGTCTCTACATTCAAAGGTTCACCTTTCCTTGTTTCTGCCACCTCTAGCAGGATGCCATCTAGCAGGTTTTTCCCTGCCCTCCACTGTCAGCATTCTGGAACCTCTGTGACACCCTGATCCACTCCCCCATCACTCCTAATGCTCCCTCACTTCCTCATGACAGCTTCCTATACAGTTACAGAAGGTATATCACCTGCCCATTCACTTCTTTGCTCCTCACTGTCTGGTGCTGATGTTGTGGTCTCCTTTATGTTGGCAAGACTAAAGGCAGACTGAGTGACCGTTTTATTGTCAGTCGGAATGACCCTGACCTGCCACTTGCTTGCCTTTTCATAAACCTCCTTACTGTCATGCTAGCAGTTCTGTTCCAAGTCTGCTGCAATGTGCCAGTGAAACACAATTCAACCTCAAGGAGCAACACCTCATTTTGCACTTTGCTGCTTTACAGTTTCAAGATCTCAGTATTGAATTCTCAACTTCAGAGCCTAAACATTTTGTGCATTCTCCAGTTTTCTTACATCCTCTTCTCTCTACAAACTCCCTCCCACCACTTCCCTGCAGCCATGTTTTTGTCTTGTTTACTTGCACTTAGTAGCAAGGACTTCCCTTCACTTTTTAATTTCTATCCTTTTTTTTTTACATCTTTTTCATTCTCCACTATAAACAATTTCTTCTCTTTTGCATTGGTCACCTTTCCACTTCCATCTTCTCTTCATCAGTCAAAAGTATAAAATTAAACCTATTTTCTAACACTGCTCAGATATGAATATGTCTTCTGTTTCTCTCTCCGTCTGTGGTGCCAGATCTGTTGAATTTTTCCAGCATTCTGGTTGTTTCAGACTTCCAGTATCTGCAGTAATTTGTCTTTATTCACCTCAGTAATAGGTTTGTTAATGGGTTTGTCAGAGGTTAGTGCATTCAGTGTTATCTAATGCTTCCTGTACTCTGCCCCAACACAGTACCAACCACAAAAGAAATGCTCCCTAACCCAAAAAAGTTCTCCCTATTGCATTGATGTTGACCTTTTTCTATTTCCTACATCAGTCATCTTATGTTCTTTATCTGAGATTGCCAGTGAGTGGAAATTAAAAGCTGAATTTTTCTAAATTTGTTTTGATGATGAACTAATGATATAGCCAGGAAAGGGATTAAGGATCTGAAAAGTGACTACAGAGAGCCAAGTTGGAAGCTGAAGAGCAGGATGAGTAGAATAGTGACCTCAGGTTTGCTACTGGTGCCACGAGATAGTGAGGTGAGGAACAGTCAGCGAGTGCAGCTTAACACATGGCTGTGAGGCTGGTGCAGGAGGGAGGGCTTCAGATACCTAGACCATTGGGCACCAATCCTTGTGGCACTCCACTGGTCACAGGCCTCCAGTCTGAAAAACAACCCTCCACCACCATCCTCTGTTTTCTATCTTTGAGCCAGTTTGTATCCAAATGGCTAGTTCTCCCTGTATTCCATGAGATCTAACCTTGCTAATCAGTCTCCCAGGGGAACCTTGCCGAACGCCTTACTGAAGTCCATATAGATCACATCTACTGCTCTGCCCTCATCAATCTTCTTTGTTACTTCTTCAAAAAACTCAGTCAAGTTTGTGAGACATGATTTCCCACGCACAAAGCCATGTTGACTATCCCGAATCAGTCCTTAACCAGTGGAGTGCCACAAGGATCGGTGCTGGGTCCTCTACTTTTTATCATTTACATAAATGATTTGGATGTGAGCATAAGAGGTACAGTTAGTAAGTTTGCAGATGACACCAAAATTGGAGGTGTAGTGGACAGCGAAGAGGGTTACCTCAAATTACAACAGGATCTGGACGAGATGGGCCAATGGGCTGAGAAGTGGCAGATGGAGTTTAATTCAGATAAATGCGAGGTGCTGCATTTTGGGAAAGCAAATCTTAGCAGGACTTATACACTTAATGGTAAGGTCCTAGGGAGTGTTGCAGAACAAAGCGACCTTGGAGTGCGGTTCATAGCTCCTTGAAAGTGGAGTCACAGGTAGATAGGATAGTGAAGAAGGCTGAGGGGTGACCTTATAGAGGTTTACAAAATTATGAGGGGCATGGATAGGATAAATAGACAAAGTCTTTTCTCTGGGGTCAGGGAGTCCAAAAACTGGAGGGCATAGGTTTAGGGTGAGAGGGGAAAGATATAAAAGAGACCTAAGGGGCAACATTTTCACACACAGGGTAGTACGTGTATGGAATGAGCTGCCAGAGGATGTGGTGGAGGCTGGTACAATTGCAACATTTAAGAGGCATTTAGATGGGTATATGAATCGGAAGGTTTTGGAGGGATATGGGCCGGGTGCTGGCAGGTGGGAGTAGATTGGGTTGGGATATCTGGTCGGCATAGACGGGTTGGACCAAAGGGTCTGGTTCCATGCTGTACATCTCTATGACTCTATGTACAGGTCCCACCTTCCCCAGAAGGTATCCCAATGGTCTAGGTATCTGAAGCCCTCCCTCCTGCACCAGCCTCACAGCCATGTGTTAAGCTGCACTCGCTGACTGTTCCTCACCTCACTATCTCGTGGCACTGGTCAATGCAAACAGCTTCCACAGATTGTTGGATTGTTTACAGAATCCCAACAATGTGGAAACTGACCCTTCGGCCCAACACTTCCCCACCCACCCCTTACCCCATTATCCAACATTTATCCCTGCACCTAATGCACCTAACCTACACATCCTTGAACGCTATGGGCAATTTAGCATGGCCAACTTACACTTGCACATCTTCAGATTGTGGGAGGAAACTGGTACACCCAGAGGAAACCCACGCACACACTTTTATTGTGTCTTACAAACCGGAGTTCTTCTCTCCGAACTTTCGATAACTGGAAGATAACTAGAGAACAACCAAAAACACTGTCTTCTGTCCAAACCATAGTTCAATCTATGGTTTCTCTTACTGTATTTACCCCAACAATCTCATTGGCTGGCTGGCACTGGCCTCCCTTGTTTGCCCCTTTTAACATCCAAGCAGTTGATACTCCTTCAGCATAATAAATCTCAGTTACTGAAATATCTACAGTTGGCTTAGAACAATAATTAACCTACAATTAACTTTCCTGGCCAGTTCATGTGAACAAATATCAGTTTGTTTGCCCTAAGCATTGTTTGATTTGAAAGAAAAGAGCTGCTGCTGAAAATCCAAACTTCTGCTCACGGTTCCAAACCAAAAATGAGAAAAACAAAAAAAATTAGTGATGGTCCTGACAAGGTAGATCAGTTGGTTAAGGCACTTTATGGTGTGCATGCCTGCATTAGTCAAGGTATTGAATACAAGAGTAAGGAGTTTATGGTGGAGCAGTATTAATTTTAGTTGAGTCTCACTTGGCAGACTCTATGCAGTTCTGGTCATCACACTTTAGGAAGGATGTGATCACACTGGAGAGTGTATGGAAGAGATTCATCAGGATGTTACCTGGGCTGGAACAATTCATTACAGAGAGCAACTAGATAGGCTGTGGTGATTTTCTTTTAAGCAGAGAAGGCCAAGGAGATCCTGACTGAGGTGTGCAAAATTAGAGGCGCATGGACAGAGTAGATAGGAAGAGCCCTTTCTCCTTAGGAGATGGCTCAGTAATCAAGGGCCATAGATTTAGGATAATGGCAGGATATAGAGAGGGGATTTAATGAAGATTTTGTTTCATTTAGAAGGTGGTAGATATCTAGAAACCACTGCCTGAAAGTGTGGTAGAGGAAGAAACTGTCATAATATACAAGAAGTGTTTGGAGAAGCACTGTAGTATACAAGGATATGGCCCAAATTCTGGAAAATGGGACTAAAATAAATAGATGCTTGATGACCAGCATGGACAAGAGCTGAAAGCCTCTTTCTGTACAACACATGCTATGAAACTTTGAGTCTCTATAATTAAAATGGCTCATGCCCCAACCCACTGTAGAATTCACTTTTAGATATAAAAGCAAAATATTGCAGATGCTGGAAATCTTAAATAAAAGTGCTGGTAAAGTTCAGTAGGTTTGTCAGTGTCCATGGAGGAAGAAATGGTTAGTTAACATTTTGGGTCAAATTGACCAGACATGAAATGTTAACTCAATTTCATAGGGCTGCCAGACC
Organism: Chiloscyllium plagiosum; assembly: GCF_004010195.1. Taxonomy (NCBI): domain Eukaryota; kingdom Metazoa; phylum Chordata; class Chondrichthyes; order Orectolobiformes; family Hemiscylliidae; genus Chiloscyllium; species Chiloscyllium plagiosum. The sequence goes on along the minus strand of NC_057715.1, from coordinate 64,014,396 downwards.
TGCCAAATTTAGCATTTTCTGTTTAAGTTCTAATTTCAGATATGTTGATTCTGCTTTTGTTTTTGTTCCAATACCATTCTGTTTAGAACATGAAAATATTGAATTTTACTAGAGGGCTAATTTAAGGCTAATAATGGTTAATGGTAATAACCAGATTCTAGCCAAAATGCGCTCTGATAGAACTATAATACAAACAATACAAACCAGCATGTAGTGACATTTTGGGGTTATAAATTGAACCTACTACAGCAAATTGTTAGCAAAAAATTCAACTTATGATCCTATTATTAGATCACAGATTGGTTTTGTAGTGGATCATTTATTAGATATATTCTTCATAAATGGGTGTCAGTTTACATCTTTTATTTGTATCAGACATTACAAATGTGGAAGTTGAGATCAGTTTAGATTGTAGAAATATTTTGAATGTCTGGGTTCCCAGCAGTAGCTAAGTGCATCCAGGATATTATGAAAGATAATGCTGGTGAAAGATTCCATTCTATTCCTTTCTCTCTCCACTCTTAGACATGAACTTCCACGTAAAATACTATCAGGAACCACTTCCTGGTGAAATGTTACGTAGCATTCCATGACTATTGCTAACAATAATTTCATATCAATTGGAATATCTATATTTGTTTATAATCTTGGGGACAGTAACCTATGATGACGGCTGTTGGAGAACTTTTGAAATAAATTGTAGTATTTTGCTTTGTGCCATATTTTAATTATGTAAATCTATTAATGAATCCACAACAAAAATCTAAAGTTCAGCCAAACACTGAAACAGCGTGACCTTGATCATGTTGAATGGGTTTGCTCAGTTGGTGACTAGTACCACACCAGACACTTCATCTGAGTGGGCTGTGAATTATAAAATTTATACAATTGCATTTCTAATTTTTTTTTGTTCTTGGGTGTTTCAATTGATATATAACTAGCAGCACATCTCAATGCTTTAAAAGAGATCAAAGTTATTTAGTACAACAACTGCTGATAGTTAACTTTATCAAATTGTACTTAGCCAATGTGCATATTTAAAGCAAGGGCGAAAGTTACATGTGGAGATGAAAATGAGATCAATCTCCATGATTTTTGCTGCCTTAAAGATTCTCTTTCCAAAGTTAAGCGTTTGAAGACTTGAACTCGGATTCAGCAGCTATGTTGGCTTCAGTGGTCAAATAGTTCCTCTGAGAGGTGCTCTGAACAGAACAGGCCCAGGGAGTGAGTGAGTGAGTGTTGTGTGCTTCACTTTAATGGCACTGTAGGTTATAGCCTTTGGTAGCCTCGTTCATTACAGGAGAATTTGGGCACTGCTCTTTCTCTCCCTTTTGAGAAATAGAGACTGATTCAATTTATTTCTCTTGGGGTCTCTGTACAAAATCAGAGCAATTTTTGAGAAGATTTGTAGCTCAGGTTGATTATAAGTATGTAAGTTTACAACAGGATCTTGATCAGATGGGCTGAGAAGTGGCAGATAGAGCTTAGTTCAGATAAATGCGAGGTGCTGCATTTTGGGAAAGCAAATCTTAGCAGAACTTATACACTAGGTCCTAGGGAGTGTTGCTGAACAAAGAGACCTTGGAGTGCAGGTTCATAGCTCCTTGAAAGTGGAGTCGCAGATAGATAGGATAGTGAAGAAGGCGTTTGGTATGCTTTCCTTTATTGGTCAGAGTATTGAGAACAGGACTTGGGAGGTCATGTTGCAGCTGTACAGAACATTGGTTAGGCCACTGTTGGAATATTGCATGCAATTCTTGTCTCCTTCCTATCGGAAAGATGTTGTGAAACTTGAAAGGGTTCAGAAAAGATTTAC
>NC_057715.1:63994249-64012469 GCF_004010195.1 Chiloscyllium plagiosum | reverse complement strand
AAGATATAAAAGAGACCTAAGGGGCAACTTTTTCACACAAAGGGTGGTACGTGTATGGAATGAGCTGCCAGAGGAGGTGGTGGAGACTGGTACAATTACAACGTTTAAAAGGCTTTTGGATGGGTATGTGAATAGAAAGGGTTTGGAGGGATATGGGCTGGGTGCTGGCAGGTGGGACTAGATTGGGTTGGGATATCTGGTCGGCATGGACGGGTTGGACCGAAGGGTCTGTTTCCATGCTGTACATCTCTATGACTCGCTGATTCTAAGTTAGTTCGCTGAGCTGGAAGATTTGTTTTTAGACGTTTTGTCACTATACTTGGTTACATCATCGGTGAGAGTCTCTGGTGAAGTGCTGGTGGTATGTCCCGCCTCTTTCTTTATAGGTCTTGGTTTCTTAAGGTGGGTGATGTCATTTCTTTTTTCAAGGGAAGGTAGATAGCATGTAAATCGATGTGGTTATTGATGGAGTTATAGTTAGAATGCCATGCCTCTAAGAATTCTTGTGTGTATCTTTGTTTCGCCTGTCCTAGGATGTGTGTGTTGTCCCAGTCAAAGTGGTGTCGTTCTTTGTCTGTATGTATGGAAACTAGTGATAGTGCATCATGTCTTTTGGTGGTTATTTGGTGTTTGTGCATCCTGGTGGCAAGTTTCCAGCTTGTTTGCCCAATGTAGTGTTTATTACAGTTCTTGCATGGTATCTTGTAAATGACTTTAGATTTGCTGGTAGTATCTAATGGATTCTTTAGTTTCATTAGTCACTGTTTAAGTGTGTTAGTAGGTTTGTGGGCTACCATGATGCCTAGGGGTCTAAGTAGTCTGGAAGTCATATCTGATATGCCTTTGATGTAAGGTATTGTGGCTATATGTCTTTGGTTGCATTGTCTACTTGTTTGGCTTTGTTTCTGAGGAATTGGCAGATTGTGTTTATTGGGTACCCGTTTTTCTTGAAAACCTTGTATAGATATTTTTCTTTGCTTTTTGTAGTTCTTAGGTGCTGCAGTGTGATGTAGCTCATTGAAACAATGTCTTGATGCAGCTCCATGTGTGTGCGCTGGGATGACTGCTTTTGAAGTTCAGTACTTGGTCTGTGCTTGTTGTTTTTCTATAGACACTGGTTTGAAGCTCTCCATTGACTGTGCGTTCAACTGTCACGTCTAGGAATGGGAGTCTGTTGTTGTTCTCGTCTTTTGTGAATTTTATGCTTGTTTGTTATTGTTGATGGAGTTGTATGTTGCCTCTAATTTGTTCCGTTTTGTGATGACCACGGTGTCACCCACGTAGCGGACCCAAAGTTTGGGTTGGATAGACAGGAGGGCTGTTTGTTCAAGTCTCTGCATTACTGCTTCTATGAACCCTGATATTGGGGATCCCATGGGTGTTCTGCTGACTTGTTTGTAGGTTTTGTTATTGAATGTGAAGTGGGTGATGAGGCACAGGTCCACTAGCTTGAGGATGTTGACTTTGCTGATGAAGTTGGTGCTGTCTGGTATTTATGGTCCTGGGTTTCCTAGTAGTGATGCCAGGTCGATTGTTAATTGATGTGAAAAGGCTGTAACATCAAAGGATACCATTATTTCATCCTCTTTTATCTTGGTGTCTTTGGTGTTCAGGAATTCTTGGGTGGAGTGAATGGAGTGGCGTGAATCTTCAGTTAGGAGTTTTAGTTTTTGGTGGAGTTCCTTGGCTAGTCTGTATGATGGGAGACTATGGGTTTGGGGGGGGGGGGCAGGTTTGTGCATTTTTGGTAATCCGTAGAAGCGTGGTGTGTTGGACCCATCTGGTTTCATATTTTGAAAGTCTGTCCTGTTTAATTCTCCTGATTTTTTTAAGTCCTGTTAGAAGGGATGAATGTTAGAATGGTTGCTCACAGTCTGACCTTTCTATGCATTCTAACATTGTTGCTGTCCCAAAAACACTCCAATCATGCATCCACATTACATAGTGGGTTAGCCCAGATCAACGGCATGTTCACAACACTGGTAATGGACCTGGGAATATTTGGTTTCAGTACAGTGTATTTGGAGAGTTGAAAATTGATCTCTACAGCCTCTCTTCCTTCTGCTCTCCCTTTCTGCCCATTTATCTTGAATACAAAAACTATTTTACATTGCACACTAATTTCTTTTGAATCTGTTCTTATTGTACATTCAGAAATTTGGAGAGCTTCACGTAGGACAAATCGAGCAAATGCGCTGCAGACACAGAATACGAGTGCTACAGAACTTAGAAGATACCACTAAACAAAATGTGGTAAGTTTACACCATCAATTAGTGTGATTTAAAAGAAAACTAGAGTTGTTTTTTTTATGCATTGCTTCTGTGATGATCATTTCTTGAATATTTAGTCATTCAAGTCATTACAAAAAGCAGATAAAAACCGAATCTGGCAAGTTACTGATCCATCAGTCTTCACTTGCTCATGAACAAAGTGATGGAGTGTGTCATTGTTTTAAAAAATTCTCAAGGTCAGGTTCGTAGGAGAGTAGTCTGACACAGAACAAACGACCAAGAGGCGAGTCTGCTAGAATATGAGCATTTTATTCCCCGCAGCGCCGCCACAACCAGGTCTCATACTTACAACGGGTCTGGCTTATACTCACTCTACATGTTACCGGAACTGGGAGCCGTCAGTTCTCGTAGAGCGGTTGCCAACAACCCACGCTCGGCGGTTAAACGTAACCCCGGAGCAGACTCACCGAACTGGAGACTTTTCCAGCTGATATACTCTTTTCCAGATATAAACATTCATGTGAACAGCAGAGCAAGGCTAAAAAACACATTCCATTCTGGTTACATACAGATAAGAAGATTCACACGGGAAGGTGTATAACAAGATTCACACGGGACTAAGCGACACCTTCCATTTTCGGTTAGAGCAGAGCAAGGCTAAAAAACACATTCCATTCTGGTTACATACAGATAAGAAGATTCACACGGGAAGGTGTGTAATAAGATTCACACGGGACTAAGCAACACCTCCATTCCGGTTAGATTCACACATGTATTGGGACATAATTTTTAACCGTTTCACCACATTCCACTGCTTGGCCCAATACATGTGTTACATTAAGATTCACACATGTATTGGGACATAATTTTTAACCGTTTCACCACAGTCATTGACAGAGCTATCAAGTGGAATTTGGATAACAATAACCCACTTACTGATGCTCAGTTTGGGTCCTGCTGGATCACTCAGTTTCTGACATTATTGCAGCTTTGATTCAAACGTGCAAAAGAGCTAGGTTGGAGATGTGAGGTGGAAATGACTGTCCTTTGCTTCAAGGAGCCCTAACAAAATGGGAGGGGATGGGGATGGGTAAGCCTCTTCTCTGTTTGGAGTCAGTCCTGATACAAAGGGAGGTGATTGTGGTTAAATGCCAGTGATGTCAGTTCAAGGACATCACTGTAGTGGTTGCCTCCACCATCTTCAACTGCTTCATCAATGACCTGCCCTTGCATTATAAATTCAGAACTGCAATGTTCGCTGATGGTTCCACAGTATGCATTATTATTTGAAAACTCTCAGATATGGCTGTACTCTGTGTCCATATGTAGTAAGAATTAGACAACATCCTGGCCTGGGCTACTCAGTGGTAAGTAACATTTGATAACAAAACTATCTCCAAAAGAGAGAATGTGATTTATCTTCTCTTAATGTTCATGTCACTGAATCCTCTACTATCAAAATTCTGTGGGTTACCATTGAGCAGCAACTGAACTGAACTAGCTAAATACATACTGTGGCCACGAGGGCAAGTCAGAGGTTAGGAACCTTAGGAACTCACCTCCTGACTCCCCAGAGCCCGACTACAATCTTCTAAGCACAAGTCAGGAATGTGATTGAATATACCCACTTGCCTGGATGACTGCAGCTTTGACAACATACTTCACACCATCAAGGAATAAAGCAGCGCACTTGATAAGCACCCTGTCCATTCCCTAAAGCGTTCACTCCTTATAAATCTGATGCAAAGTGGCGGTAATCTATGCCTACCTGAGGTACACTGCAGTAACTTGTCAAGGCTCCTTCAATAGTATTTTTAATAACCTCCAACCTCCACATTTTTAGGACAAGGGCACAGATGTACGAGAAGGTGACTGTCTGCTCTCCATTTCATAAGATCCGCAGCATATCTGATTGTAACCTCAAATTCACACTTGCTCCTGATCATCTTTCACCCTTTCCTTACCAAGAATCTATTAACCTCTGCTTTAAAAATATTCGACTCTGCTTTGTTCAGCTGTTTCAGGAAGAGTTCCAAAGAGACACGGCCCTCATGATTCTCACTTTGCTTTTCTGACCAATCTCATTATTTCCTCCTTTATGCTTCACTCTCATTTGGTTACCATGAAACTGATTACTTGTCATTATCATTTCTCATCTCTGCCCAAACTTCCACATCCTGTTTTTTTCTGAAATCACATCATCCCTCCATTACAACCATTAACTAAGAGTCAACACTCTTCCTTTCCCAGCTTCCTGTCCTTCCTGAAGTACTCGTCAATACCAGGTGCCAATCCATGTCATCCTGCAGCCTCCTAGATCATGCATTATCAGAATGCATGAAGAACAGATTATACTAATTGTTGAACAATGGAGCTAAACTAAATAAAAAATATAAAGGATAAAACAAATCAGTTGAAAGGGATAGTGCATTTGAGTTTTCTAAGCGTTCCGGACATTTATTAATGATTTTAAAAGTTGTTTAGCCTCTCAGTTAATGGAAGGCCATGGGGCTAATTTAACATCTTCAATATAATTTTGCAGCTTAGAGTTGTGGCACCAGAAGTTTCATTTAGTACTGAAGGGCTCGGAGACCTCTATGACCTTTTCAAGGTGAGTTTTACGGGAGCTGGTAATTTCAAGTGACTCAACCAGATGTTCAATTCTGAAGGTTAATGAGTTCTTCCTGAATCTTCTGTGGTTATAGTTCTATATGGACACCTTATAAAATAAACATTGGTGGCATTTTCTTCACATGCATACTAATTCTGAAGTGTAACTAGGCCCTCTGCTAATGAGCTGAAAATGTGTTGCTGGAAAAGCGCAGCAGGAATTCCTGAAGATGGGCTTATGCCCGAAACGTCGATTCTCCTGTTCCTTGGATGCTGCCTGACCTGCTGCGCTTTTCCAGCAACACATTTTCAGCTCTGATCTCCAGCATCTGCAGTCCTCACTTTCTCTTCTGCTAATGATACTTAGTTACTCATAAGAAAGTATTCAAGATTGAGAGACCTGCTGTCATTTTTATTGTAGAAATTAACAAACTGTATGGATGCTTGGTTGGTTCCTGTTGGATTTACCTGATAATGTTTGACTGCAATGACCATTTCAGTACCTACAAAGAATGCCACTTGGAAAATAGCCTCTTTGGTAATGAATGTGGAATGTTTGCAATGGGAACTGGCAAAAGAAAGAAATTGCATTGCAATCTTTAGTTAGAATGGAATAATTTGTAAAAATATGTTCTAAACTGTACCTCTTACTCTGCTTTTAAACTGTATATTTACCTTATTTTTTCAACTAGAGAGAACATCTTTTAAGTTGTTACTGGGGTGGGAATGGCTCAGCAGTGTGGCATCATGATCCTAGCCTCCCATATCTGGAACAGTACAGAATAAATTGTTTCCAGTTCAGCAACCTCTTCTGTCTTCTAAGCCCCTGGACGTGGGGTACCCATACAGATCTTCTAGCCCAGAGAACATTCCGCATACTAGATGAAAATGAAGATTCCCTAATTGACTTTAAAGAATTGGTCAGTTGTTTAGGTAACTACTTTTTAATCTCTCTCATGCAGAGTTAATTAATGTAGATATGTATGAACTGTCTGCTTAAAATCTTGGTATCATTTGTGCTAGTTACAAAATATTCAAGCTGCAAAAAAAGTTTGCTTTGTGTTAACAGTACGGAGAATGCAGAAGAGAAGATCTTGATTGAATAAGTATTTTACTTTTATATCATAGAAATAATGTACTATGGAGACTTCAGTGAAAAACTCAGATTGTTGTACAGGCTGCACATTCCACCAGGTAAAGTAATCCTTAAAGAAAAGTTAGTAAATTTGTTGCTGAAGTTGTTAAATGCACATCAGTGCAGTTAGTAAATTCCCTGTTTGAGTTTAAATTTTATACCTGATTTTTGTACTGCTTGCATGATATTAATGAGACGTTGGCTTTCATTTTATTTGTACTTGCTATGATTTATTAGTTTGTAAATGTAGATGTGAACTTAAGATCCTCTAAATCTTTGCTTATCTTAACCTGTTCCACTTACCAATCACCTTTGTCATTGATTTTATTCATTCATTGGAAGTTGACATTGTTGGGTAAATTAGAATTTGTTGCCCAATCCTAATTACCCTTGAGAAGCTGGTGGTAATCGTCATTTTCTCGTCCTCCTGTCAATTGGACGAGATGTTAATCCTATCTGTCCTCAAGTGAGTGTAAAACATCCAATAGTGCTATTATTAAGAATATAGGAGTTATTCCTGATTTCCTGGTCAACATTTATCCCTCAATCCTCCTTCAAAATACAATATTGGTTCATTTCCGATAACTGTTGATCATGAAAGACAATAGTTGAAGCAAAAATTTACTTTGTTCCCCATCTTTTCCTGAACTGCTGCAGTCTGTGTAGTGAAGTTACTCTTACATGCAGTTAAGTTTGGAATTGCAGGATTTTGACCCAGTGATGTTAGTCGAATTTGAAGTCAAGATGGTGTGAGATTAAGAAGAAATTTGTAGCTAGAGATGGAACTATAACTGCATCTATTGTGTCAGAGGTTGCTGTTGAAGCACCTTTGGCATTTTATAGATGGCATGCACTGCACCCTGCTGGTGGAGACAGTGAATGTATGGGTGTGAAAAGCAATGGATGTGGAATCAAATAGGGCAACTTTGGCTTAGAAAGTATTGTCATGCTTCTGACCTTTCTTGTAGATAATGGAAAGCTTTGGGTTTTCAGGAAGTGACTCACGTACCACAAAATGTCCACTTCTTGTTGCCCTAGTATTTACATGTTCAGTCACCAGGATGCTGACTTCAGGAGATTCAGTAATGACAAAAACCATTGAACATCAAAGGGAATTAGATTTCGTTATTGGAAATGACTCATGCTCAGCATTTGTGTGCCATAATTGTTACTTGCCAGATTTTGACTGTTGTCCAGGCCTTGTTGAATATGGGCAGTTACTGACTGAGTATCTGAGGTGGTGAGAATAGAACTCAGCACTCCAATTTTGGGAAGCTAATTGATGAAGCAGCTGAAGATGATTAGGCCTAGGATTTTACCTTGAGGAACTCCTGCAACAATGACAATATCAAAATCAGAAATTGTTAGAAAAGCTCAGCAGGTCTGGCAACATCTGTGAAGAGAAATCAGAGTTAAGGTTTCGGGTCCGGTGACCCTTCCTCAGAACAGAGTTTCCAGTTCTGAGGTAGATAACTGGACCCGAAACTTTAACTTTGATTACTCTGCACGGGTGCTGCCAAACCTGCTGAGGTTTTCCAGTAACTTTTGCTTTTGTTTGATTCAGTTCTTTCAGTTTTACCCTGTAACAATATACTGGTGCTGGGATAATTGACCTTGAGCAAGTATAACTATCTTCCTTTCTACTAACTGGAGAGATACTATAGAGTACCAACTCTTCCTTCATTTCCCACGACTTCAAATTTACTGGACAGCCGTAACATTGTCAAATGCTGCCGCTATGTTCTGGGTAGTCACTGTGACCACAGCTGTCTTGGTTTAGACCAAAGCTGTACTTGGATCTGGACCAAACTGTCACAACGATGAACGGTGTGTGTTGGTGAGCAGGTTATTGGAGAGAAATACTGTTTTAATAGTATTATCCTTCATCATTTTGTTATTGGATGAACGTAGACCAATGATGCAGTGGTTGACCACATTAGGTTCTACCCTGATTTTTGTGGGGAGGATAAGCCTGGGTAATTTGCTTCTTTGCCTATATTTATAATTGCATCAAGTTTTTAAAAAATCTTATCCTTGTGGTTAAATTCTTTCATTGTCTCACATGTCCTTATCTATCTCTTTTCATCCAGCCATATAATAGATACCCTTCCCCACAAACTCTGTTCCTCTAATTCTGGTCTTTTATTGGCCTCTGGGTTTTCTGCCATCTAGTCTATGCTCCCCACCTCTAAACTCCCCTGTTTCCTTTTGTCATCAGTGTTTGGTCACTAATCCTAAAATCTATTCCTTTAGCTTATAGCCATATAGCATGGAAACAGATCCTTTGGTCCAACTAGTCCACACCAGCCATGTTCCCAAACTAAACTAGTCCCACTTATCTATGTTTAGCCCATCTTCCTCCAAACTTTTCCTCTTCAGGTACTTATCCAAATGTCTTTTAAATGTACTGTGCCTGCGTCCACTCCCTCTGGCAGTTCATTCCACATACTAACCATTCTGTGCAAAATAGTTGCCGTTCATCTCCTTTTTACATATTTCTCCACTCATCTTTTAAAAAAATACCCCCTGGTTTTGAACTCCTCCACATTAGGGAAAAGACCTTCACTAATCAATTTCTCTAAGCCCCTCAATTTTATATAGTTATGTAAAATCACCCCTCCAACTCCTTTGCTCCAGGGAAAAAAGTCCCAACCTATCCAGCCTCTCCTTCTAACTAAAACCATCCACTCCCAGCAACATCTTGGTAAATCTTTTCTGTAGCCTCTCCTGTTTAATAATATCCCTCCTATAACAGGATAACCAGAACAGCACACACTACTCCAGAAGAGACCACACCAAACTCCAGTACAACCTCAATATTAGATCCCAACTCCTTTTCTCAAAGCAATAAAGGCAAGCATGCTAAACACCTTTTAACCATCCTGTCTACCTGGACAAATTTCAAAGAATGATGTACCTGAACCCCTCGGGCCCTATTAACTGTATAAGTGCTGCTCTTATTTGTTTCACCAAAATGCAATACCTCACATTTAAACTCCATCTGCCACTCCTCAGCCCATTGATCCAAATGATCAAGATCTCTTCACTGTCTTAGGTAATCTTCTTCAATGTCCACTATACCACCAATTTAGGTGCCATCTGCAAACTTACAAACTGTGCCTCCTATATTCTCCTCCAAATAATTTATATAAATGACAAACAATAGTGGACCAGTACCGATTCCTGTCGAACACCACTGATCACTGACCTCCAGTCCAAAAAGCAACCCACCACCACCACCCGCTGTCTCCTACTGTCAAGCCAATTTTGCATCCACTTGGCTAGCTCGCCCTGGATCCCAACTGGTCTAACTTAACATCAAGGTTTGTTTCCCAGAGGGGCCTTAAAATGCTTTGGGACATTTGCTTCATGTAAAGTGCTATGTAAACACAAGTTTTTTTAAGTTGGTAAGTTAACAGTAAGAAATCTGCTGAGAAGCTGATTTTTAAAAACTTGTGGCTTTGCATAGTATTAATTGCTCAATTATTTTTTCCCCACTCACCGTTAATTATTGTGCAGGTGTTCTGCACTGAGAGCGTCTTGAAGGGATGTTACTTAATTCCTTGCCTACCTGGGATGTTCACTGGTGAAAAACCACTGAAGCATATTTAGGTTGTTGAGACATTTTGGGGAAAAAGCATCAAGTTTTTTGTTCTGTTATTTCGGTAGTTCCATGACTGTGGAATTTGGAGTCACAAATGGGCCAGATTTCCTTCCTTAAATGACATTAGTGAAGGCTTTTTATGACCAACCATGGTTATGTAGTTGCCATGAGGCTAGCATTTTGATAAATTCAAATTTCACCATCTGCTATGTAGGATTAGACCCAGAACATGAACCTGCGTCTCTGGATTACTGGTTCACTGACATTACCACTAATCCCCCCAACTCTCCTGAGAGTTTGTTTGGAATGTAGTCTTGCATTTTATTAAGTTTCCACATATGTCTGTCATTTTCAATTATATGCAACATTGAATTTTAAATGGGGGCAGTTTGATTCATTTAAATTTATTCTTGCTTTTGTTTTCCTAGCCTATAATGATGATGACATAGATAACCTATCCCCTCTGAGGACTACCTTCGTTTCCAGCGTCCAACCTGATTACTTCAACAAATCAAACTGCAAGTGCATATTTACTACTCAATGCAAAAAAATGAAGCTTTTCTCTAAACTGTCATTCAAAGTTATGAAACAGAAATATTACTTCATAACTCAAAATTACTGATGGGGAATAGTCTATACTTTGGATCCAGTAGAGTGTGTTTTGGAAGGACTGGGAATCGAGAGTTGTTGTTTGAAAATACAGCCAGTTGCATAACCCTGCCAAAATGGCACACAATGAATTTAAAAGAAAAACTCACCATATTAAACAAGAATACAGGCCTCTATAACTATCGTAGAATTCCTACAGCATAGAAAGAGGCCCTCAGCCCAACAAATCGACACAGACCCGCTGAAGAGTAACCCACCCAGACCCAATTCCCCTATCCTATATTTACCTGACTACTGCACCTAACTTACACATCCCTAAACACTATGGGTAATTTAGCATGGCCAATTTACCTAACCTGCACATCTTTGAACTGTGGGAGGAAACCCACACACAGCGAAAATGTGCAGTCACCTGAGGCTGGAATCAAACCTGGGTCCCTGGCACTAAGGCAGCAGTACTAACCACTGAGTCACTATGCCACCCCCTAATACAGAAGAATGCGAGGCAGGGACTACTTGTATTTGACACAAGATGAAGGTTGATGGAAAAATGCTTTTAAAGGGACATTTGTGACAGAGCAAAGGCTGGAATTTTTATTCACTGGAACAACACGAACAACAAATAGGTTTGGCATCCAGGTATGTGGCCTGTGAAAGCATGATTTTATTGAAGTCTTGTGAATGACAAACCAGGCTCCCCTCGACTGCCTGGGGGTTCTTGCCAAGAATAGGAATATAAAATGTCGAGATGGCTGTTAGTATTCAAATAGTGTTGTTGGGGTTGTATATTTCCAGTGTTATGATTGGAAATATTGGACAAAGAAGATTCTAGAGTGAAACCTGGGCTTAATAGACTAGCTGTCAGAACAAATATGCAAAAATAAAACTAGAGAATTTCCTTGAGCTCTCAAAATCTGGAGACTATCCTCATTGCCTAAAGATTTTTACAAATGAGAAGTCATACCAGCAGAAGGACCATTTCTCTTTTCTAAACCCAACTTACTAATTGGCCCCTGACCATCTATTTCCATGTAAGTCATTAAAACCTCAACTTTGCAGTTACCAATTAAGCTCTCAGCTGATAAGTCATTTAACTTAAGTGACATGCTGTCTTGGAAATGTTTGAACTTACAGATCAAATTTGACTTTGACCTGTTTTTACTAAGAAAACATTACCTCTGTAAACTGAAACCTAAAATCCATCATTAAATAATTATTACAAACCTTTATCACAATCTACCTTAAAAACAAAGTTTCTACTTATGGTAAACCTGTAGCTCTTGTATTATTTTTATGTGGCTGGGGCTGTTCCCAACAATACCAGGTCTAAGAGGTTAAATTTTGTAATGAGCATCTTTGAAATGGTGAAACCCCATAAGTTAATCACAACAGTGGTAATGTCTCTACCCTTGGGTTCAAGTCCCACATGCTCCAAAAATGTGCAATAATATCTCTGAACAGGTTGATTAGGAAAATGCTACACTGGTTAGTTTACACTTGATGTGTATAGATGCGTGGACTAATTAAACAACTATTATTTAAAAGGTGGAGCAACCAATTACCGACACCAATTGAAAAAAATGCTTGAAGATTTGGTTAAAAGAAAAAAGGAAGCCACAAAAGATCTTCCGTTGATGAACCAGGTATGTTTGTCATTTAATTTTCAGAAATCTAAACCTTGTAAAAACAAAAGTAAACTTTTCTATGTAGGCAGTGCCAGAATACCTTTAACTCAGGGACAGTGGGAGTGACAAGACTTGCACTAGAGGAATGGGGGTAGCCACAAAGACAAAACCTGAAAAGGAATTAATGTTTATGCAGGTACACCCCCTTTAATCCCAATATTATTGATTTCAATTCTTGCTGCACCCAATCAGTGGACAATGTATCATTTGCATTTTAGTGCCAACAACTGAACTCTGCTAATTTTCAGAGCATTTACATTATAGTAAAATTACATCATTTTGTATTTCCAATGTGTCTTTTTGACTTTTTATCCAATTGCTTCTTCTCTGCCAAAATATGAGCCTGATATCACTTCAACCTCCACCAAGGGTACAAGACAGTAGATCCAAAATCCACACCAGCTGGAATAGGGACAAAACTGTGCAGTTACCACTAATGTCATCTGTATTGGCTATAGTCCCAGTTGTTGTGATAATGCAAGTTTCATGTATGTGTTGTACTGCCAAGCTACAAAGTCATGGCAGAGGCTCCTAATTTCTTTTCACCATGTGGCTGGCAAGGAAAATCAATTGCCTACCATTGATGTATGTTGTAAGGATTTAAAGATTGATATTAAATATATTTGACTGTCCTATGAACCTTGGCCAATCCACTAACATAGGGACGCTGATCTATAGGTACATCTGCTATAGTTTCATTGTTACATTGCAACTATATGTTCCTGTCAATACACTACAGTGCGTGCTTTCACCCCAGTTTCTGCCTGACAGATCTAAAAATCAGAAGTACAGTAAGAAGTTGCTTCATTGGTTACACAGATCAGCAATTTGTTATCATTAAAGTAATTTATACTGAAATTGGAATTGACTGATTTCAATATCTGCAACAAATGAAAATGCGACCAAATACTTGAGAATATTAACTGCTTTGTCTATTATTCCTACCAACCCCCACTCCCACAAATTACCTGTTCAAATTGGATTCAATTTAATTTGATTTGAATAGTAGCCCAGGAATTGCAGGTTAGTATTTGAGAACAACAAAACTCTAGTACATAAGTGTGCAAATACTTACGTTATGTACTTGGCCTGTTGAGTTGTGGATTTGGTGACTGACTTTACAATAATTTAGTTTTTTTAAATATAATCCCATGCAGAGAGAGTTCATCCAGTTTTGCAAGACATTATACAGTATGTTTCGAGAAGACCCAGAAGAGAACAACCTTTACCAAGCAATTGCTACAGTCACCACTCTCCTCCTTCAGATTGGGGAGGCAGGACAAAGGATACGTAGTTCAGGAAGTATTTCCGAACTGCCGGCAAGTTCTAAAGAAACTGAAGCACTGACACCTACAGATGGAGTAGATGCTGTGTTTGCAGAAGCAGATATGGATCTGAAAAATAAACCTACATCTTCACAGCCTGGAGAGGATGACTGGAGTGTGTCTTTTGAACAAATTTTGGCTTCCCTCTTGACAGAACAATGTTTGGTGAACTTTTTTGAAAGATCAGTAGCTGTAGAAAGTAAACTCCTTCACGCAAAAGCAAATCAGTATCAACAGAGAATTAATCAGACAATCCACTAGCCTTTTGAATGTATATTCGTTTCAACGCTGGCAGTTGAAACCATAATTCTACTGTAAATAAATCTCCATTGTTCTAAATGTTTGGGTACAATGTCAAGTTTACAGATTGTATGTGCAATTTTGAATAAATTCATTTGAGTACTTGTGGTAGTTTAAAGTGTGTAATCCATGAAGTTTTCCCAAAAACGTGTAGTTATTTTTAACTTTATTTTTAATGAAACATTTACAATTTAATTTTCATCAACGTTGACTGTTTGCAGACCTGTAAAACAAAAAAAATTAAATGTTAATCTAGCTGCCTTTCTAAATTGTACATTTTGACAACCCAGGCCAGTTCCAGGTTATGAAAATTCCATCAACTGGAAGATCACCATTTAATACTGGCACCAGCCAACTCCAACTATTGCAACAGACTTTGCGTTGGGACTACAAATACCATTGAAAAAAAGCATTGTTCAACTTGCTTTCAGACAGCATCAAGTCTACCACAATAAACAAAACTGATGCTAGAAATCAGAAACAAATTGCTGGAAAATCTCAGCAGGGAGGCTGCAGAAGGATTTAGACAGGTTAGGAGAGTGGGCAAAGTGGCAGATGGAGTACAACGTGGGAAAGTAGGAGGTCATGCACTTTGGTAGGACGACTAGAGGCATGGATTATTTTCTAAATGGGGAGAAAATTCAGAAGTCTGAAGTGCAAAGAGACTTGAGACAATAATGAATCAGAACTCCCAAGATAAAGGTGCAGGTTGAGTTAGTAGTTAAGGCGGCAAATGCAATGACGGCATTTGAGAGGACTTGAATATAAAAGCAGGGACATACTTCTGAGGCTCTAGAAGGCTCTGGTCTGACCATAGTTGGAGTACTGTGCATAGTTTTGGGCCCCATATCTCAGGAAGGATATACTGTCCTTGAAGCGTGTTCAGATAAAGCTCACAAGAATGGTCCCAGGAATGAACACCTTAACATATGAGGAACATTTGAGGACTCTGGGTATATACTCAATTGAGTTAAGAAGGATAAGGGGGGATCTAATTAAAACACACAATGGCCCATACAGAGTAGATGTTGGGAAGATTTTTCCATTGGTAGGAAAGACTGGGACCCAAGGGCATAATCTTAGGGTAAAGGGAAGACCTTTCAGAATGGAGATAAGGAGAAAAAAACTTCAGCCTGTGTAGTGAATCTATGGAATTCACTGCCACAGAAGGCTGTAGAGGCCAGGTGGCTGAGTATATTTGAGACTGAGATAGATAGGTTCTCAAATATCAAGGGTTATGGGGTTCAGAAACATACCAGCCATGACTGAATTGCAGAGCAGACTTGATGGGCTGAATGGCCTAATTTCAGCTCCTTTGGTGTGGCAGCAGAATTGAACTGAAGAATCACTGGACCCAAAACTTTAACTCTACTTTCTCTCCACAGATGCTGCCAGACCAACTGAGTTTTCCTAATAGTTTTTGTTTACATTTTGCCAAAGTGATGTCTTAATCCACACAACTGCAAGACTGGAATAACTGAATTTAAAACAGCTTCCTTCTAATCCAAGTTGTTCACAGGATTGCTAATTTTTTAAACTTCAACTACTGGAATAGGCCTTTTCCTTGGGAGCAAGGAGGATTAATTTCAGGGACTAGTAGCTTTATATGAATTAAAGCATCATTGATAGGTCACTTGTTCCTATGAATAGAACCATGGAGAGAGAGATTCATACAGCAAATTTTAAACAGGGAATTATGGAAGGTATTACAGAATGAATCAACAGGAGTGGGCTTTTAAAAGCCACAACATAAAAGTTCAACACAGGACTTTAGTGATCTGATGGAACTATCTCAGACATAAGAACGTGACGGTCACCCCTGCCTTCAAAGCAAAAAGACTTTACTTCAGGATGGTAGGGTAACTATTGTAGCAGTGGTGGTTGTAACAATTGGGTTAAAGCCCATTCTGAGGTCATGTTGTATAACCAGGAATACAGAGTTGCCTGTTACAAAGCAATCTCCAATATGTCAACAGATTTCAGTGGGATCTGAGGGTCTTAAAATTAGGTCACTTTTTAACATACTTTTATTGAACTGGTTACCGTTTCATGTGACACATACTGCTCTTAAAAGAACAGATATTTCTTGTACAAAGAAACCCAGATCAAAAGTGTATTTTGCTGTTCCAAAAAAGTCTACAAATGACCCAAGAAACAATGCACTGCAACTGAACCATGATAAACAGGATCAGCATACAAGTCAGCCGCACATTAATTTGGGTTATAACAAAGCTATCCCTTCCTCTTTTATCTGATATTTAAATTTGCTGTAACTTACCCTTGTAGGATGTTACAGGAACATAGGTTACCAACGTGTAAAGTTTGTTAGGAGAATCCTCATCCTCATTGCGCTTTCTGGATAAACGCACACGAATGCGATATGGGACATTCCTGGAAGAAGTTTAAATTTTTGAACTTTCATTGCTTCATATTTTAAGCATAGAACTTAAGAGAACGTAGAACCTATTACGATTACCCATCAAGCCAAACTTGATGTATTATAATTGTACAATATGAAAATTAACATTTAATATACAAGCTTTCATGTTTGTTATCCAAATTATCTGCTGAAACCTTAATCTGAGTTATTAATCTTGTTATTTTTAAACATTAGCTTCAAGGTGGTAGAAATTGGCTACAGTTAAGGATATGTGTTAGGATCATAATTGTATACAATTTAAATTAATGACCTAGACTTTGGAATACAAAAATAAACACAGGTTTTGGCGGTTGTACTATATTCATTTCTAAGGTGGATTTGACAGAAATCAATCTTTTCTCAGTATAAATTCCATTAAACATTCTGATCAGCGCAACTGTTTAAAGTTGAGATTTTCAACCAAACTTAAGATTGCATTTTACATCTCGAATATTGAAAACAGATCTGACCCATTATGTTTAGCTTTAAAAGGTAAGTCCGAGAGGCGGCCAGGTCTGTCAATCAAGAGTTGGCGTGGAGGCAGAGCGGAAGAGTCGGACATCGCACAGAGCCATGGTAATAGGGGACTCCATAGTGAGAGGAACTGACCGGGGCTTTTGTGGCAGCAGACGGGACTTGATGGTGTGTTGCCTTCCTGGTGCCCGGGTTAAAGACATCACAGACAGAGTGCAGGAAATCCTCAAGGACAAAGGTAAAGAGCCAGAGGTGGTGGTACATGTCGGCACAACTGATGTTGGGAAGAAGAGGAGGAACATACTACAGCGGGACTTCGGAGAACCAGGAAGGCGGCTGAAAAGCAGGACGTCCAAGGTGGAAAGCAGGATCTCCGATTTGCTTCCAGTTCCTCGGGCTGGTGAGGCCAGAAACAGGGAGATAATGGACTTGAACGTGTGGCTGGGGAACTGGTGCAGGAAGCAAGGATTTAAATTCTTGGATCACTGGGGTATGTTTTGCGGTAAGCAAAAATTCTACAAGAGAGACGGTTTGCACCTTAATAGGTTAGGGACCAGCATTCTGGCAGGCAGGTTTGCTACTGCAACACAGCTACATTTAAACTTAGCGGGGGGAGAGAGAGAGAGGGGACAAACTGGATGTTTAAGAAGGAATTTGGAGGGAAAATTAGAACAAGGGAAGTCAAGAAAGACAACTATATCAATGAGGCAGAAAACTCAAAGGAATCATGCTGTAAGGTTGAGTGAAATAGGAGTTGATGGGAAGGGTGAGGGCATTAACAAATTAAAAATACTATACATGAATGCGTGAAACTTTAGACATAAGATGGATGAGCTTGAGGCTCTTTTGGAAATTGGCAGATACAATATTGTGGGGATAACTGAGACGTGGCTTCAAGTGGACAGGGCCTGGGAAATGAATATTCAAGGCGACACGTGCTATCGTAAGGACAGACTGATGGGCAGAGGGGGTGGGGTGGCCTTGTTGGTAAGGGATGATATTCAGTCCCTTGCGCGGGGGGCCTAGGAATCAGGGGATGTAGAGTCAGTGTGGATAGAGCTGAGAAATACTAAGGGCAAAAAGACCCTCTTAGGAGTTATCTACAGGCCCCCAAACAGTAGGCTGGATGTCGGATGCAAGTTAAATCAGGAGGTGAAATTGGCCTGTCGCAAAGATGTTACTACAGTTGTTATGGGGGATTTCAACATGCAGGTAGACTGGGAGAATCAGGATGGTATTGGACCTCAAGAAAGAGACTTTGTGGAGTGCCTCAGAGATGGATTCTTAGAACAGCTGGTGCTGGAGCCGACCAGGGAGAAGGCAATTCTGGATCTGGTATTGTGTAACGAACCAGAATTGGTCAGGGACCTTGAAGTGAAGGAGCCATTGGGAAGTAGTGACCATAATACAATAAGCTTCAATCTGGAGTTTGAGGGGGAGAGGGTACAATCGGAAGTGACAATATTTCTGTTGAATAAAGGGAACGATGGAGCGATGAGGGAGGAGCTGGCCAAAGTTCAATAGTGCAATACCTTAGCAGGGATGACAGTGGAGGAACAATGGCGGATATTTCTGTGTATAATGCAGAAGTTGCAGGATCAGTTCATTCCAAAAAGGAAGGAAGATCCTGGGAGGAGGTAGGGGTTGCCATGGCTGACGAGGGAAGTTAAGAAACATATAAAGTTAAAAGAGAAAAAGTATAACATAGCAAAGAAAAGTGGGAAAACGGAGGACTGGGAAGCTTTTAAAGAATAACAGAGGATTACCAAGAAGGAAGTACACAGAGAAAAAATAAGGTACGAAGGTAAACTGGCCAATAATATAAAG
>NC_057715.1:63972853-63993486 GCF_004010195.1 Chiloscyllium plagiosum | reverse complement strand
TACCTCAGTGGAATCAATTTAGGTAAAGGGGCAGTACAGAGAGATCTGGGGGTTCTTGTACACCACTCAATGAAGGTAAGCATGCAGGTACAGCAGGTAGTGAAGAAGGCTAATAGCATGCTGGCCTTCATAACAAGAGGGATTGAGTATAGAAGCAAAGAGGTCCTTCTGCAGCTGTACAGGGCCCTGGTGAGACCACACCTGGACGAGGTCAATTCCTGGAATGGCGGGACTACCTTATGCTGAAAGACTGGAGCGACTGGGCTTGTATACTCTTGAGTTTAGAAGACTGAGAGGGGATCTGATAGACATATAAGATTATTAAAGGATTGGACACTCTGGAGGCAGGAAACATGTTTCCGCTGATGGGTGAGTGCCGAACCAGAGGACACAGCTTAAAAATACAGAGTAGACCATTTAGGACAGAGATGAGAAACTTCTTCACCCAGAGAGTGGTGGCTGTGTGGAATGCTCTGCCCCAGAGGGCAGTGGAGACCCAGTCTCTGGATTCATTTAAAAAAGAGTTGGATAGAGCTCTCAAGGATAGTGGAATCAAGGGTTATGGAGATAAGGCAGGAACAGGATACTGATTAAGGATGATCAGCCATGATCATATTGAATGGTGGTGCAGGCTCGAATAGCAGAATGGCCTACTCCTGCACTTATTGTCTATTGTATTCACAGCTGGTTCTACAGTACAGCACCCACAATAGTAGCGCTTGTTGGGAAGCAAGTGATCTCAAGTGAGCAAATATGATGCATCAACAGCTAATTGAAGGAGGTCTTCGATCTCATCTGGAAGGCTCCAGTGCAAAAACAATTAGCCATGACAGAGGTACCAATGCACATTTGGATAATCCAACATTCAATCAAACCCAGCTTTAAATGTTTCTTCTGAATATATTGAGAAACCAGCATAGGAAGAGACTGTCTTCTTAAGAGAGATTGAATAGGTCAGGCCTGTATTTATTGGAGTTTGGAAGAATTAGAAGCGACTTTACTGAAGCATTCTAGTTTCTTAGGGGAATTGACAGCATAGATGCAGAGATGTTGCCCCTTCTGGGACAATCAAGAACCACAGAGCATAATCTCAGAGTTGGGAGTCGCACATTTAAGACAGATGAGAAGCAACTTCTTCTCCAGGGATAGTACACAGGCACAATTCTTTGCCAGAGAGGAATGTGGAGGCTGGTTCAATAAGTGTACCCAAGATAGATATAGATTTTTATTCAGTATGGGAATTGAGGGCAATTGAGTCAAGAAAGTGGAGTTGAGGATTATCAAAACTGCTGCCCCCTGTCTAGAAGACATCTTCAGTGCTTTGAAATTTCCTGTAAAATGCTGCTCTACTGTATCTTCTGGAATTTATTTGTTTCCGTTCCTGTTGCTTCCAGTTGTCAGTTCTGGTAGCTCATTGTAGTGGCTGGTATATTGGATCTAGGCCTATATGTTTGTTGTTGGAGCCCATGGATGATTGACTTGCTTCTAGAAATTCTCTGACTGCCCTTTGTTTAGCTTGTGCTACGATCACTGTGTTGTTCCAGTCGAATTTGTGGTCCTTGTCACCTGGGTGATTGGTTACTAAGGACAGCTGGTCATGGCTAGTTGGTGTTCGTGGATGCAGATTGCTAGTTATCTGCCTGTTTATCCTATACAGTGTTTCATGCAGTCTTTGCATAGCATCTTGCACATGGTGGGTAAACTGTCTTTTGTCCGAGTGAGTTGTCTGAGCACGGCTATCTGTTTATAGGCCATCGCGAATCCAAGTGGTCGGAGAAATCTGAGTTATTTCTGAGATGTCTATTATATAAGTTAGCATAGCTAGTGTATTAGGTCGTGGCATGTCCTCATCGCGTTGTTTGTTTGGTAGACATCTGCAGATAAAGTTGTGGGGGCACCCATTCTTGAAGACTCTGTACACCTTGACCCAATATATCAGTCACTACAATGAAGTAGCAGAACCAGTAACTGGAAACAGCAGGAATGCTACCAAATATTCCACAGGATACAGTACAGCAGCGCTACACAGGAGGCTTCAAAGCACAGACGATGTCATTTAGACATGGGACGAAACATCTGTAAACCAGCTTCCCAGCTCACCGAACGTACCCACAACCACGACAACCAGCACCCGAGCTACAAATCTTTACACAAACCTTGAAATTAACAGGTATTTGGCATCTGTCTTTACAAAACAGAATGCAAATAACATCCCAGCCATAAGTCAAGAAACAATAGATAGGAATACCATCCCAACTGAAGTGGTACTGAGGAAATAGGCATTTGTGAGCAAGTTAATGTTGTGATGGATTTCAACCCAAGGTCTTTAAAAGTAAGGAACTGGTTTTAATATTTGAAACAATTTGATTTTGACATGTTCTTATTGAATTGGAAGATCGTAACACTTATTCAAAAAGGAGAAACAGAAAGCAGAAAAATACACGGCCACTAGCTTAACATCCATCGTAACGGAAATATTACAAGGTCTTATTAAAGAAATTTTGGCAGGGAACTTGTACAAGTTCAAGGTAAAGAATCAAGATTGAGTTCACAAAGAGAAATCATGTTTGAATAATCTGTTAATTTGATGTATGACATACTGTAGATAAAGAGAAATTGTGGACGTACACATCCCAGAAAACACTCCATTGTGTTGCTTCAAAAGTTTTTGCAGAAAATAAAGCTTGTAATATAGGGGATAACTGATTGGTATTGATAGAAGATTGGCTAGCTAACAGGAAGGCAAAAATGAAATTCTATCAGATTGGCAAATGTAAATGATTTGCCACAGGAATAGGTACCAGTACATCAACTGTTCACAATTTCTTTATATGACATAGTTAAGAGGGTGGAAGGCATGGTTACCAAACTGGCTGATGACACAAAGATAGATAAGCAAAGTAAGTTGTGAAGAGGAAATAAAGAGACTAGAAAAAGATATAGGAAGGTTAAGTGAATGGGATAAGATATGGCAATTGCAGTACAAGGTGGGAAAATGTGAAACTGACCCTTTGGCAGGAAAGGTAATAAAGTATATATTCTAAATGGTGAGAGATTACAGTACACTGGTGTTTCAATGACTCATTGAAACTTACAACATCCCGAGGCAGCTTAACAGAATAGATGTGGACAGGATGCTTTATTTCATGGGAGCATCTAGAACAAGGAATTACTGTTTAAAAATCTATTTGCCCATTTAAAACAGAAATGAGACCAACTTTCCTTTCCTCTCAAATGGTCATGAGTTTTTGGAGCTCTTTGAAAAGGCAGTGTAAACAGGGTATTAATTTTTTTTAGAAAAAGGCTGAAGTGATTGATTCTTATTAAAGATGAAAGATTATGAGAGGTAGGCAGGACTGATTGAAGATACAATCAAATTAGCAATCATCTTACTGAATGAAGGAACAGACTTAATGGGCCAAATATCCTACTCCTCATCTGTGTGTTTTATGACAAAAGATATTGTCTGATTTGCACCTGACAGAAGCATGAAAATAAAGAGAAAAGTCAGCAACATGGGAAACAAATCTTGAACATCCGTCATGCTTTCTATACTCAATAAAACTAATCTTTGCCAATCATCAGGAAATGCTTTTTAAAATAAAGACATTGAAAGATTTGGGAAGTACAACTAATTGGTCTTGCACATTCTATCTGTCCTGAGATACTTGTGAAATACAAGTAAGAATGTTAACTTTAGAAATGATTTCCTGTCCATTACATACCTTACACCTTTAGCCCAAACAGCCTTGTTCAAACGAGTATCAATGCGGACATCAGGAGTACCCATTTCCTTCACTGCAAATTTACGGATCTCCTTAATGGCACGAGGAGCACGTCTCTTAAAACCCCTTTATAAAAAAAAAGCAAATCTAAGTTTTTATTTTGTCAATCACAACACTGACTTCTTGAAGATTAAGTCTTAGCAGATACATTGCAACCAAATCAAGGTAGAATTTTTGTAAATGCTACCCTTTAAAGTAATATCTGCATTCTAAAACAATCAAGAGAAGCGCTTTCATTGCCCATGCACGTTTGTGAAGAGCTTCTCTAAGAGAGGGTTACACAGCATGGATAGATAATTGAGTGATAGCCAATTTAACTAGACATCAAGTCTAATCCCACTACATAACACCAGGTCTGCAACCTTGTAGGTTACAGCATGTCAGGAGCAGCTCCAAATGATTTCTGCCTCAACCATTAAACTGGGTAGTAAATTCCAGACACCCTCCACTCTTAGTGAAAACAAAGGCTTTCCTTATGTCCCTTCCAAGCCTTCTACCAATCATTTAATTTTGTAACTCCAGCAATTGACCTCTCCACTGGAGAGAGAGTTGGTATTGCCTATATACTTTATCCAACACACTGTACAACACAATTAAGTCATTCCCAGC
This sequence comes from Chiloscyllium plagiosum, assembly GCF_004010195.1. Lineage (NCBI taxonomy): Eukaryota > Metazoa > Chordata > Chondrichthyes > Orectolobiformes > Hemiscylliidae > Chiloscyllium > Chiloscyllium plagiosum. Next base: position 63,989,092 of record NC_057715.1, on the reverse strand, counting down.
TTCCTCTGATTAAGGAAAACATCCTTAGCTTATCCAATCTTTCCTCTTATTTGCATCCAGTGTCTTCAATATCTTGTTCAATGAAGGAAAGCATCCCAGTTGCCTTCTTTACCACGTTCCTATCTGTCCTATCACCCTCAGTGACAATTATAGACACGCATCCAAGGTCTCACTTTCACCAGTCCTCTCACATTTCCTCCCATTTAATGAGTATTCCCTTCCTTTGTTTGCCAACACAGTTCTCCAAAATCTATGAACTCACATTTCTACAGACTGAATTCCAATTGTCACTTTTCCTTCCACTCAACCAAATATTGATATCTGTCTGCAATAGGCAGCCACCCCAATCACTATCATCTCGCCAATCTATTTTTGTGCTATATTTCCCAAACATACCTCCCAAGTCAGTCTAAATCATCAATACATTCTGCAAACAGCAAGAGATCCTAGACTGGAACAACACTGGAATCATTGGCAAAAAAATTAGAGCATTTCACTGACAAAATTAGGTGCACTAACTCCCACAAAAGATTCAATAAGATTGAAACTGCTGATGGTTTGTTAACCTGAGCATGCAGGTAAGACACAAGACTAGTTGATTGGAGGTTCAATCTTGGTAGACAACCAGTGGGAGCTTGCCAAATACAATTAACGGTCTAATCATTTTCTGATTTCAAATCTAAATCCCAGTTTTAATTTATTCTGATATTGCTCATGATAGCACTGATGCCACTGTCCTTTTCACCTACCACAAACTGTGTTCTCTAAGAAGATTCCATTGTTGCAGTTTCTGGTTGAACCAGGTTGTTCTTATGACCATAAGTAGTGAGAACAAGAGTTGGTTGTTCGGCATCTTGAGCTTGCTCTGCCATTCAATAGGATGATGACTGAACCCACTTTCCTCATAACCCTTGATTTCTCTACTGATCAAAAACTATTCAGCCTTAAATATACAAATCCTTGATGGCCTGCACAAATACAGCTTCTGATCCCATACCCTCCCTGTAACCAGACCCATCTACTTCTGTATGAATAATACCATTTGTCACTGCCTGAGCCTCAGCCCAATCTGGTGAAATCCAAATCCATGCTTCTGTAATAACCAGCTCAATTATTCCATTTCTCTCCTGTTCAAACTATATTTCATATGCTCAAGTCTCCTTAAAACATTACTTCCCACATTTTAACCTGCAATAAATACCATTCACCCATATTCCTACTGACCTACACTGGTTCCTGGTCCACCAGCACAACATTTCAAGTTCACCCCATGGTCTCAGCCTCCCTCTCTTGCATTCAAAATTATAATATATAAAATACTTTGGGCATTTGGGTAGATGTTAAGAAGCTGATTGAAAGACATGGATTTTAAGGAATACCTCGAAGCAGGAAAACAAGGAGAGGGGATCATGGACAGAATGCCAGAGCTAAAGGGACAACAGAGATAAAGGTATAGCCACCAATGGTTGAAGTGTTAAAATAGTGAAAGAAGCTCAAAAGGTCAGAGGAAAGCAGTACAGATAGAATGGAAGCTTGGCTGCTGGACTAGACTGTATTGATAGGGGGGATGGAACAATAAAGTGATTTTACAAGTATAGCATTTAAAAAATAGAGATAATGCTAAACCAAAAGCTAATGTAGATCATCAAGCATACAATGACAGGACAAGTAGAAGCTGTGCAAGTTAGGACATGGGAGCAGACGTTTAAGTTTATGGGCGAGCAGAAAGTAGGAACGTGTTATAAAATGTAGAAGTTTAAAACAAAAAGAGGTGGGTGAGTGGATTAACTGGGACAAGAGCAGTGCTGGACAATGTCACTGAGTTGGAAATGACTGTCTTAGTGATTGTATGGACATTGGTTGGAAGATCATCACAGGTTCAAATATGACATCAAAAGTGCAAGTCTGGTTCAGCTTCAGTCATTTTTCAGAGAGCAGTCTAAATTACTCAGGAGTTTGGTTTCTACAACAAACCTAACAGAATGCTCTCCCAGTATTTTGAGTAAACTTCTGCTCATCTAGGGAAGGATGCTCGACAAGTAATTTGCAACGTAACATAGGATTTCCATACCCATATGGAGACTGAGTTCTCAAATGATATTACCAAGGAGCTGAAGATAGATGAGAAAGAGAGAAGTGAAGAAGTCCTTGGAGACACAGAGATTATGGTGTGGGAATGAAAGAAAAGCCTTTGCAAGTGCTGTATAACTGTGAAGAGTTAAGGGTGTAAGCTTGCAATTGTAAGCCTGTCCAGCTGGACAATAGTGAAGATGCTTAGGGAGGAGAATGGTGTGATTGACAATGTCAAAAGTCACAGACATGTTGATGGATAGTTTACTTTGTCAATCACTTGGAATGTCATTTGGGACCCAAGAGCCATGGTAAAGATGCGATACAAATGAATTAGATTCCACATACAACTGATTAGGACTTCAACTGGGGCCTAATATTTACAAACGCATCAGGATTTACTGTTCAAAAATCCTGAAGTCCACGGCATCACTGTCATAAAAACAGAAAACAGAAGCGGGGTAGGCCTTTTGGCCCTTGGAGCCAGCTCCATCATTCAATAATGACCATGGCTGAACATCCAATTCAATACCCAGTCCCCCTCTTTTTCCACATACTCCTTCATTCATTTAGCCCTACTTATAATCAATATCTAACTCCTTCTTGAAAACATTCAATGCCTTGGCTTCAACCACTTTATTTGGCAGAGAATTCCAAAGGCTCACTACATGATTTGCAAAGAAATTTCTCATCTCAGTGCTAAATGTTCCACCAATGTCCTTAGACTGATCCCCCAGTTCTGGACTCCTCAGTCATTGGGAACATCTTTTCTGCATTTACCCTGTCTAGTCCTGTCAGAATTTTATAGGTTCCCATGAGACTTTCCCCTTCATTCTTCTAAACACCAGTGAATATATAATCACAATCAACCTAGTCTCATCGTATATCAGACCTGCCACTCCAAGATTCAGTCTGGTAAACCTTTACTGCACTCACTCCATAGTCAGAACATACATCCTCAGATAGTGACATCAATTGCAATGCAAACATTTCCGTGGTTTTCATTTACAGAGGAACCTCTTTTATCCAGCATTTGATTAAGTGAATTTCCGATTTTCCAAAAAAAAATCGCAAGGTCCCAATGTTTGGCTAACTATGTTACCGGCATTCAATTAACCGAGTGAAATACTCCCCTCCTGTGTCCTTCGGATAATCGCTGTTCCTCTGTACATTTAAACTGTGACCTCCAGTCTTTGGGGGGGGGGGGGGGGGAGAAGAGTGGTGAGGACTTGGAAGTAGCAGACAAGGTTTTGATGAGACCACACCTGGAGTATTGCGTGCAGCTTTGGTTTTTTTTAATTCACTTTTGGGAGGTGAGTGTCACTGGCTGGACCCAGCATTTATTGCCTGTCCCTAGCTGCCCTTCAGAAGCTGGTGATGAGCTGCCTTCTTGTACAGCTGTACTCCACAAATGCTATTGGAATTCCCTCCCAAACAACATTTGGAACTTTCTAACAAGGATTTTACAATGCGACACAAATGCTAGCAATTAGATCCCATGATCTGTTTGCTACTTACAAATCATCAGCAATCCAAAGCAAGGACAGAGTTTACTGCTTTAGGGTGTAACTGAAGACCAAGTAAACCGTCTTCAGTTGATGTTGTCAGGGTTCTGGAATTTGGGTCTATAAAAGCAGATTTAGCAAAATAAGCCAAGGTAAGGTGAGAATAGCTTTCTTTCTGTGCATCAAGTGGTTAGAATCTGGAATGCAATACTGAATGGGAGAGGGAGCAGGGGCTTTCACAGTGAAACTGAATAAGCATCTAAAGATTTGAGAGAGATAACTGAAAAAGGTTTGGGAGTCATACTAATCAAGTTACTCTCTACAGAGCCAACACAGATGCAACAGACAAAACAGCCACCTCCTTTCCACATAGAAGGAAAGTGCGGCAATTGCTGGAAATTTGAAATAGAGACAGAAAATACCTGAAATGCATAGATCATCATCTGTGGAAACAAAAAAAACTCTACCAAGACGCTGCCATATCTGCTGAGCATATTCAGCATTCCTGTTTACTCTCCTTTCTGTGTGATGGAATGCCCTTCAGCCATCTGGATAAATGCAGCTCAACAATGCAAGAAGCTTGACACTGTTCAGAACAAAGCATGCCATTTGATTTGTCACCCCATTCACCATCTCAACAACCATGCTCTTGATCACCAAACCATAGTAAACTTTAAGTCAGCACAATCACAGAGGGCCCTTGGGCTCCTCTAGGTTTAACTTGAGGGTACGATGCTCAGGGAAGGTTGAGAAGGTGGAACCTTCAATATAACCTCAATCAATATGGGAATTGAAGCCAGTGTTGGCACAATTGCGCATTGCAAACCAGCCATTCTGCCAACAATTCCAGAAAATACACAAGTCTGTAGTAACAGCGTATACACTGTCTGCAAAACACACTGCAGCAACTCACCAAGTCACTATAGACAGCACCTTCCAAACCTATGGGCGGCACGGTGGTACAGTGGTTAGCACTGCTGCTACACAAGTCTGTAGTAACAGCGTATACACTGTCTGCAAAACACACTGCAGCAACTCACCAAGTCACTATAGACAGCACCTTCCAAACCTATTACCACCCTGGGAGGAAAAGAGTAGATGTGTGAAAACTTATTACCACCCTGGGAGGAAAAGAGTAGATGTGTGAAAACTCCAGCATCTCTTGTGGTTGGAGGGTTCCTAGGCGGAAGATGAGGCGCTCTTCCTCCAGGCGTCGTGTTGCCATGGTCTGGCGATGGAAGAAGCCAAGGACCTGCATGTCCTTGGCGGAGTGGGAGGGGGAGTTAAAGTGTTCAGCCACAGGGCTGTTGGGTTGGTTGGTGCGGGTGTCCCAGAGGTGTTCTCTGAAATGTTCCGGCACAAGATTTGTATATTTTGCGGTTGCAGGGAAAGGTGCCGGGAGTGGAGGTTTGGTTGGTGCGGAGTGTGGAGCTGACGAGGGAGTCGCGGAGGGAGTGGTCTTTTCGGAACGTTGATAGTGGTGGGGGGGAATATATCCTTGGTGGTGGGGTCTGTTTGGAAGTGGCGAAAATGATGAAGGATGATACGATGTATCTGGAGGTTGGTGGGGTGGTAGGTGAGGACCAGTGGGGTTCTGTCCTGGTGGCGATTGGAGGGGCAGGGTTCAAGGGCAGAGGAGCGGGAAGTGGAGGAGATGCGGTGGAGAGTATCGTCAAACACGTCTGAGGGGAAATTGCAGTCTTTGAAGAAGGAGGCCATCTGGATTGTTCTGTATTGGAATTGGTTCTCCTGGGAGCAGATGCTGCGGAGGCGAAGGAATTGGGATTATGGGATGGCGTTTTTACAGGGGGCAGGATGGGAGGAGTGTAATCTAGGTAGCTGTGGGAGTCAGTCGGTTTATAGTGAATGTCCGTGTTGAGTTGGTCGCCTGAGCTAGAAATGGAGAGGTGTAGGAAAGGGAGGGAGGAGTCTCAAACGGTCCAGGTAAATTTGAGGTCGGGGTGGAAGTGTTAGTGAAGTGGATGAACTGTTCAACCTCCTCGTGGGAGCATGAGGTAGCGCCGATACAGTCATCGATGTAGCGGAGGAAAAGGTGGGGGGTGGTGCCAGTGTAGCTGTGGAAGATGGACTGTTGCCAGTGTAGCTACCTGACCTGCTGCGCTTTTCCAGCAACACATTTTTCAGTTCTGATCTCCAGCATCTGCAGTCCTCACTTCCTCCTTTTTCGAAAGTGAGGACTGCAGATGCTGGAGATCAGAGTCTAGAATAGAACGGTTCTGGAAAAGCACAGGTCATGCAGCATCCGAGGAGCAGAAAAATCGACGTTTCGGGCAAAAGCCCTTCATCAGGAATGAGGCAGGGACCTGCCTGACCTGCTGTGCTTTTCCAGCACCACTCTAATTACCATCTCAAGGTCAACTAGGAATGGACAATAAATGTTGGCACAACCAAAGATGTCCATATCCCATGATTAAATGGGAAAAAAAACTCGAGATATAAATGACTCCATCAGTATGAAACTACCTTAGGTAACAAAGAAACCTGGACAACACAAACTTGTTGAAAGTAGAACATTTGTCCTTTTAGGAGCTTCATAGAATCCTTAGTATAGAAGCAGGCCGTTTGGTGCACTGAGTCCGCACCAACCCTCTAAACAGCAACCCATCCAAACCCATTCCTCCACCTTATCCCTATAACCCTGCATTTCCCCATGGCTAACCACCTCCCCAGCCTGTACTTCCCTGGACCCTATGGGCAATTTAGCACGGCCAATGAACCTAACCTGCACCTCTTTGAATTTACAGGCGTAAGAGATATATTTCCAACCAATTAATCCAGATGATTTAAAATTCTCTTTACTTACACGCCATGGATTCGCTTGTGGACATTTATTGTATATTCCCTCGTAACCACCTCGTTGATAGCTGAGCGGCCCTTTTTTTTCTCTCCACCTTTCTTAGCGGGTGCCATCTATGAACATGGAAAAGAATAGAGTCTAGTTATAACGGATGAAATGAGCAGCTTCACAAAGTATTACAATCCAGTAGCACCGAATGAAGCCGTAAGTCGCATCCATTCACTCGCCGAGCTCCAGCGCTCTGCTCGGTGCTGAGTAACCTCAGCCAAGGCTCCACACAAACAGCGGGTCACATTCGTGAACAAGCCGAGCCGGGGGTTGCCCAGTCAAACAGATCAGCCAAGGACAGTGGTTCTTAGACCGGGACGGAGGCGGACATTAGGCCCCAGGACCAGAGACCCAACATTAATTTGAATTAAACACTCCGACAGTGGGTCGGGAAGAGGAAATAAGCCCAGTAGCATGTTATCCCCTCCGCCTAGATCCGATTCCCCCACATTGTTCCGCTCTGCGAGCTGTACAACAACAGGATGGAAACGGATTAGTATCGGCTCTGCCCAGAGTAAACTCCTCACCTCGTCCGAAAAATGTCGGAAAGGAAGGAACGGTGCATTGTGGGTGGTTCTTCAGTAGGAAGTACTTCCGGAGCAGACCCAGAGCCTTCAAACCTCCTTACAGAGACTGTCAAGTGTTGTGATTTACTTTTATAGATACTCCAATCTCAAAATTTAATGTGTATTTTGTAATAGTACACTGTTGGTTCATTATTGGGGGTAGAGGCAATGGCCTAGTGATATTGTTGCTGTAGTAGTAATCCAGAGGCTCAAGTAATGTTAGGGGTTCAAATCCTGCAATTTGAATTCAATAAAAATCTGAATTTAAAATTCTAAATGGTGACGATGAAACCATTGTTGATTGTCATAACAAAACTTCTGTCCTTGCTTAGTGTATCTGTGATCCGTTTATCTGACTGTATTGTTTATCCTTTAATCAGTATGTCTTATTTTCTCTAACTTATATTGCAAATTCAAAGTTTGTGAGAAGATTTGTAACTCGGGTGCTTGTTGCTGTGGTTTTTTCGCCGAGCTGGAAGTTTTTGTTGCAAACGTTTCATCCCCTGTCTAGGTGACATCCTCAGTGCTTGGGAGCCTCCTGTGAAGCGCTTCTGTGGTGTTTCCTCCGGCATTTATAGTGGCCTGTCCCTGCCGCTTCCGGTTGTCAGTTTCAGCTGTCCGCTGTAGTGACCGGTATATTGGGTCCAGGTCGATGTGTTTGTTGATGGAGTTTGTGGATATATTGCAAATCCTTGTACGGTAATGTATGCTTTTTCTTCTTTATTTCTTGATTTTTGTATCTATGATTTGTACCTAGGTACTTTGTGCCATGAGGGGCGACATTGTAAGCTTTACATTAGAATAAACCTTCTTCTGCTCTAGTTTCATTTACTATACATGTGACTCCAGATCGAGAGCAGTAATTGACTTCTAACTACCCTCTGAAAAAGCAAATCACTTAGTTGTATCAACTGCTAGAAAGCAAGAAAGGGAATGAAACCGGGCAGACCACCTGTTAACAACCAAGGCACTAGAAACAACAATGGCAAATACAGCCTGTCAAATCTGCAAAATCTCCTCTAGGCAAAGATAAGTTGTTGGTACATGAAGGGACAGCAGTAGTGCAAAGGAGTATGGTTGACACAGAGAGCTGGAGTTAAAAGAAAATTGAAGTCACTTTATCTGAACATGCACAGTGTCCACAATAACACAGACGAACTGTTAACAAAAATAGAAATAAATGTTTCAGACTGAATTGTCATTATAGAGATATGGTTACAAGTTGGGAAATAAATATTCCAGGGCACAACACATTTTGAAAAGTAAGGAAGAATAGCACTGCTAATACTGCCTTGATGACAGCTGCAGTTCTGAGCCATTGTAATTTCATGCATAACTCATGTCCAAAAGATTGCAACCTTTTTGGCTGCAGTTTTGCTATGGACCTTGATAAACTGAGCGTTTGAGCTCAGATGTGCAGAAAATTATATTACACTAGATTTGTGAAGAACGTGTGTGAAGGTACACAGCTTACACTTTGGGGTATATACCAATGATTTCTACTATTTATTCCACATGGTCACTGACAAAAAAAGAGCTATGAAATGGATTGATGCATTTTATACAAAATTAGACTAAAATTCACTTTTGTTGCAAAGAATCATTTATACTGAAATAACTCATATATTACAGTGTCCGTCTGATCGACAGTTTCTCATTTTTTATTTAGAGATTTTTATGTAACAAATGCAGTCTTAATAAAACATATAAATCAGAAAAAGTGCATGTGTTTGAAAATATACAACACAAAGTAAACAGTTTCCTTTTAAACATCCAGTGTTGTAGAACTGATCCATTTCAATTAATGATTATTCTGTTGAATGTGACATTAAGAATTTGTCCAAAGTATATGTCCTTGAAGAGACCTAGTAGCCAGTATCCAACATCGGCTGTCAGGTTGTAATAAGTGTGCCAATTTAGCACAAGGAATTATAAAAGATATGTTGATTACATAATAAGAACAAGGTTACATTGCAAACATAATAGCTGATTTTGTGCAAAAAGCTAGGTACATCGTTCCCAGTTTTCTGTCATGCTTGAATCCATTTAGGTTTAAGTCATGGCACGTAAGGGTGCCATTCAGCCCATCAAGTCCATGATGGGACTCTACAAAACAATCCATGCAATCCCAGTCCACATTCTATCCTCAAGCCTGCAAGTGTGTTTCCCAGATGTTGACTGATAGCAGCAAACTTAGAAAGTATAAAAGGAATCTGAGGTGCGTGCCTGCCACATCTGTACATATAAGGAATAATTTCCTGACTTTATATTTTTGATGACAAATTCTTCTGGTAAGAATGTGCAATGAAAATCCTGGCACACAAAGCTCATGTCTTTCTGACCTTTTAAATTAATAATTGGACAATCACTTAAAGAGCACCAGAATTTCTGAAATATGGTGCTGACAAGCAAGTCTTTTCCAGCTGTACAAAGTTAGAAAATTACTGGCGTGATGTGTTTTAAAAAAACCCAGCTTTGAACTATTCTAACTTGGATCATGCTAATGAGTTACATCACAAACTTAGTAATCATTTTAAAACATCCCTAATGCTGCTGGTGGTTCAATCCATTAACCAGTAGTATATGTGGCCTTCTCACATAAAAATAATCGGAATTTCAAAATTAGATGAGAACAGTAAAGATTTTTTGTACCTACAATGCCAACTTGTAGCTTTCAATGTGCTATTCTTCTCCCATTTCCAATTAACAATTATGTAATTAAAATGTTACAATAAATTTTGTGAAGCTTTATATTTTAACACCTGATGGAAACAGTAAAAGTGTAGCACATTAGCTGCAATTTATTAAAACGCAAGGGTGAATATTGCTTTAAACAGGTTTTTATAATTTATATTTCTTAACCACTGAGAGGCTACTGGGTGAGTTAAACATTTGATGATTCAGAGAGGCGCTGTACATGTGGTCTTTGCTGAGATTGTGGGTGGTATCCCAGAATGTCCTGTTGCTGTGGATAAGGAGGAGGGAGAAGCAGCAGCTCCGGTTGTTCACCTTGCAAGGAACTGGATGTTTGACCCTGCTGGAAAAATCAAAACATATTATTGAATGGATTATATTTATTCAGTGTGAAATTGACACATTTTCTAACTATATATAAATGATCAGGGCGTAATCGCTGGTTACACCAAGTGGTCATAAATTTAGTGCATTGTAAAATGTTTACATAGGAAATTTGGTGAGATTTTGAATTTGGTCCAGAAAGGGAAGGAACAATACATTTGGACAGTTGTAAGTATGGAGTAACAATTGTGGAGTAACAATTTCCCCAATTCAGCTGCTGTGTATATGTGCCATTCTTTATTCAGTCCCAGGTATTTTTGGGACACCCTGGCTCACATGGAATCACGTATTTCTGTTGTTTTGCCCGTGGTTCTTTGACTGTGTGTGGTTCCCTTTTCTCACTATCAGTTTGTCTGCATGGGAACTGCCCTGGTGTCATTTAATTCAGTAAGGCAAGGCTTGGCCAATTCGATTTCAGGCTCACTACCTTCACTCTATTAAAATCTACAAATTCTTTATTGACACATTTTAACTGTATTGGCCAGCTTTCAGCCTTCTTGCCTCTGCAGAGCTTTGCTGAAACTGTTTCGTTTGTACAAACTCTCTAGGTTGTCTGCTGGGCTCTATTCTGAGTCCTTTTCACTCTAAGCTCTTTCTTGGCATTTTGAGTTCAGTGGATTCTATCCTGACCCTTTTAATCCAGCTAGCTCTGTTAGACCCTTTTTAAACTCCTGTGAATTTTTGTACTATTTTCAAAATATCGAAGGACATTTTCATCCCTTTCAGGATATTTGTGACCTCTTCAGCTCTCTGCAACTAAAGAGAACCTTTCCAGTTCCCATCGCTCTTTGTCAGTTCTTTGTACTGCTCTGGTTTTTTGGGCTTAGTGCTTGGAGCTTGCCAAGCCTTTTCCCAGTAATAGAATTGATTCCCTCTGTTTCATTTCTACTTTTAATTTAATCCCCAGCATCTTTTCCTGAATAATTTGTTGTTATTTGTCATGAAACTTGAGTCATCTTTTCCTGTTCTCCAGCTTTATCAGTCATTTTTCATTAAGGTAATTAATCTGGGTAGGGTAGTTCAAGCAGTCTTCAGTTCTGACTCTCTCTTAGAGAGTCCAGATGTGGAAAGCAAATAGTTTAATGCAGGGTAAAAGGAGGACAAGAGTGAGGCAGTTTTGTTACATTAGCATATTAATATGACCATACTCACTTTGCATACACTTAAGGAAGCATAGAAATTGTACATTGAAGGTTCACTAAATTGATGTTCAGAAGAAGAATCACTGGACTGTAATGTTAACTCTGCTTTTTTTCCACAGATTAGACTTAGATTTAGATTAGATTACAGTTGGAAACAGGCCCTTCGGCCCAACAAGTCCACACCAACCCGCCGAAGCGAAACCCACCCATACCCCTAACCTAACACTACGGGCAATTTAGTATGGCCAATTCACCTGACCCTGCACATCTTTGGACTGTGGGAGGAAACCGGAGCACCCGGAGGAAACCCACGCAGACACGGGGAGAACGTGCAAACTCCACACAGTCAGTCGCCTGAGGCAGGAATTGAACCCGGGTCTCTGGCGCTGTGAGGTAGCAGTGCTAACCACTGTGCCACCGCTGAGGTTATCCAGCAATCTCTGTTTTTGTTTCAGATTTCCAGCAGTTCCTTGTTTTATTCACTAGATTGATTACAGGGAAGAGAGAATTGTCCTATGTGCAGTGGTTGAGTAGGATAAGCCTATGATCTTTAGAGTTTATAAGAAAGAGAGATGGATTCATTGAAATATAAGATTCTGAGCGAGCTTTACAGGATAGATGCTAAGAAGCTGTATTCCTTACCTGGGAACTTAAGAACTAGAGTGTATAGTTTCATGATAGGGAGTCAGTCCTTTCAGACTGAGCGACATTCTTCTTCGAGGATTGTAAATCTTTGGAAATGTTCACCATAAAGGGCTGTGGAGGTATTGTCATTAAGTGTGTACATGGCTAAGATTGATAAATGTTTGGACTATAAGAGAATCAAGGCACAAAGGACCAAGATGTTTTACGGCTCAGAAAATAATGTCCCCTCCTCTGATTCTCTGGGTTCAAACCCCACGTCAGGACTTTTAGGCCATTGGATGACCATCCGTAATGCTATTTAACAGGCTGATAATCAACCTGGGTGGAGTGGCTCTGTGAAGCAGCAGTGCTAACCGTTGAGCCACCGTGAGATTGATGATTGTGTTAATAGTGGAGCAGACTCAGAAAAATGTATATAGTCTATTCCTCCCTCCATGTCTTCTGTTCAGACAATAAACTATCATACTTTAAAATGTCATATTTCAGAAGTGGTGTCCTCTGCATATCACCTCATAACACACCAGCAATGTCACAGGGAAGAGAGATTAAGCAGATTATTTTCTAATCAATGGAAAGGAAAATTGTACAGGATGTAACATGGGAAATCTTTTGAAGACCATCTGAATAAGAAAATGAAACTTTTTAACATCTCATCTCAGCCTCTTGTGGAGGTGGTGGCACTGTGGCAATACCACTCACCAGTCACCCAGAATCCCAGACTAATATTTAGGATGTAGGTTTGAATTACACATAGCAGATGTTGAAATTTAAATTCAATGGAAGTCTGGAATTAAACACTGGCCTAATGGCAACCATGCAACCAATGATGATTGTCAAAAAGACCCATCTAGTTCACTAATGTCCTTCAGGGAAGGAAATCTGATCTGGCCTATTTATGACTTCAGAGCCATAGTAATGTAATTGACTCTTAACTACTCTCTGAAATCTCCCAGAAAGCCACTCATGAGCAAATTGTAAAAATTTACAACATGTCACCTCAGACACGGCAGTGAAATGAAGCGTCTAGTAAAATTGGGTGCTCAAATATTGTAATGGAACTTGGATTCACAGTCTTCTGATTCAGAGATAATTAACTGTATGTGTAGAGGAAGAAAGAGACACATGAATTTGGTACAGTAAGAAAATATGATAAAATGACTCAAAAGTAGTCATCAGATGTTGTTGGGAATGTCATCAGCCATTTTTGCTGTACTGTCATGGGGCAGCCCTAACAATCCCATAAACATAAATACATTCTATCGGCAAGATCCATCAAAAGGGACCTACCTGTAAGTAGTGTTGTGGCTGCTGTTGTAGGTGCATAGTTTGCTGGGATAGAGGTGGCTGTGGTATAGAAAATCCTGGAGTTACTATTTGACCCATAAGTACTGTATTGGAGATCATTGGTACACTATTTCTAACTGGCTGTGGTACCAGATTTTGGGGCAGCTGTTGTCTTTGTGAGTACCTGTCAAGGAAGATTCATGCAATGAAATATCATATCAATATCAGCATCATTAAAATTGTGCAAACAAACCACATTAAACAATCATTACTTGTAGTTATTTGCTACATAACTAAATGCCAAGTAAATGTAGATGGCCAATGTTGTCACTGGTCATTTACAAGAAATAAAAGTTAAATATATCCAAGGGTATTTGAAAAGCTTTATTAATACTGAAGACAGTATGATCCTTCACCATGGATGGAGGTGAGACAGGGGAAAGATGCTAAGTAATCCACTTTGATCAGCCACGAAACAGGGATTCAACTTTCCAATTTCTAGTTTGTTCGCAATACAAGAGACAGCAGAAGCAGGCGTTCAAAGTTAGTTTGCCAGATCTGCTGACAAATGTAGATCAAGGCGCAGGTCAATTTTTTTTAGCTTAAGGCAAAGGGTGACCAGGATCATGTGTGACAATGCTACTCCTTTAACAAGGTTATGTTGTCTTTGGTTTTTTTTTAGAAAGGTTGTAAATGCAGAGTTGCCAAGGTTGGGTTTTAGGGCCAATTTGATTATAGCTAACAGATACTGCCTCAGACAAAAATCTTTCAAGCTATCAAAAATACTTGTACAATGAAAGGGGAGTGGCCAGTTCTCCTAGCTCAGCTTTACCCTGGTATGGTTTTTAAGCAGTCTGGCTGTTCAGTTTAAGCTGGTCAAAGAAATATCTACATGGAAGAAGGTGTTCCATGCTGAATTTCTCTGCCATCTCCCTCTCTTTCTCTCTCTCCTGTCAGACCCATTGTATGATTTTACTTTTTTTGCCAAAGGTGTTTATGGGAATTGTTGCAGGAATTTGGAACACCATCATTAACAGTCAATAAGTGTGGCACTGGAAAAGCACAGCAGGTCAGACAGCATTCGAGGAGCAGGGCTTATTTCTGAAACATCAACTCTCCTACTCCTCAGATGCTGCTGGACCTGCTGAGCATTTCCAGTGTCATACTTTTCGACTCTGATCTCCAGCATCTTCAGTCCTCTCTTTCTCCTAACAGCATCTTTCATTTGGGATTATCTGTTGGGTTTTTGGATAGGTTAAGTTATTCTATATTCTGTTCTCTTTTGTTTGTGTTTCATTTGGTAAAGTTGCTAATAAATTCTGTTTTATTTAAAACTATGCGGTTGGGCCAGCTGCATTGCTCCTGGAATATCCACTATACACCTGCTTAAAACAACTAGCAAAGTTATGGTCCAGTCTACTTTCTGGAAATGATTTGGGGGGGTTCTGGCCAGGTCTGTAACATGTAATACTAAGGTCAGAGGACAGTGAACAGAATGACCGAACAATAGTCTTCTCAACCATCAGGTCACAAACACTTGCTTCCTGTTTATTCAGACAGCCCATGTGGTCATGATTCTGCTATTGTTATAGAACGCCATTGCTGTCACCATGCTATGATATGATCAGATCCCTAGATATCAATTACTTGGAATTGGGTAGAATACTGCCACCAATTCTTCCTTTAATGCTAGTCAATAGGTTTTTAGTAGTCTATGGTCAAGGATGAACAACAAATATGAGTCAGCAGAAGTCTGAGATAACAGCGTGCATTTCTACACACAGTAACTATACACAGGTTAATTTAACTGTTAGGCATATTAACAATAACTATCAAAAGAAAGGGAATACACGTGTGCCTCATCAGGAGCTTGTGCCAATGTCCAACAGCTACATGTTCTAACTGTCCTGCCAATGGCTATGATATATATCAGAGTGGGTCAGACTGGAATTTAGCTCATTGATGAATATCCGTTGTCTTATAGAATATCTTGCCCCAAGATTTTTCCCACTTAGTTACATCATTATACAATAGCATAAACACTATATTATAATTATCATTACCCCCTACTCACCCCAGTCCCCGCAGGTCTTTAACTTACAAATTTAATTGATCTAGCAGATTCGTTATGCTTCCAGAACAAAATCTTTTGGACTTTAAAGATCGGTAGTTCATAGGCTTGAGGATTGTTGACCTTGATTCTGATTCGTATTTTGAGTAATCTATGAAACATTACTATCCTGACATTCCTCACTGAATTCATCAAATGTAGCATCAATAGATGAAACAAAGAATCTGTGGTTTCTCCATGTAACTCCCTCTGCCGTATGGACAATGTATGATCATCGCTGGTCCTATGATGCTTGGAGAACTGCACCAACCCGTTAAGTTTCTTTAACTGTACCCATTACCCATGGCCCTGCCGTAGTGACATCTATTCTGGTGAGTTAACTGTTGCTGTCAATAAAATGGCTCCTTGCCAGAAAATCTTTTTATATTTCATTGGACTCAACTGTGGAATCAGTCTCTTGGTCCGACGAGGAGATGAATCTTCATATTTCTTCCCAGCAGTATTGCTGATGGCAATAAGCCACATCGGACTGGGGTGGACCACTGTTTTAACAAGACTATAGAATAGTATTGGGTTTTTTTCCAAAAAGCATTTAACTCTCTGTACCTCATATTTGCTTCACCCTTTGACTATAGACATCTTGGCAAACGTCTTACAGAGGAACCTTGACTGTCCGAATATCAATTACCTGAATATCGGATTATCTGAAGGAGCTCTCAAGGTCCCGATAGAAACATTACATCAAAGATGTGTTTCCAACACTGATCGCGTCTTTTGTATATAGTGATTAAAAATGAACTCGGCTTACAGAAATGCTGCCGAGAACATTCCTGGACATTGATGGGAGCCCCAGGCACCGTCTCAAAATGACTGACCTCCTGTGCGCTCTCTCTCTCCCCACACTTTTCCTGGAGTTCAGGGGGGCAGGACGGAATGTGGGTCAGGTCGGATGGGAGTCAGGGTTGGATGGGATCGGGGTTGGGGAATATTGGATGGGGGGGCATGATTGGAC
>NC_057715.1:63951970-63972848 GCF_004010195.1 Chiloscyllium plagiosum | reverse complement strand
GGCGTGGGCAGGGTTGGGGGTGTCGGACGGGGGCGTGGCTAGGGTGGTTGGATGGGGGCCAGGTTGGGTGGGCGGTTTTGGACAGGGCAGGGGTCGGATGGAGGAGGTGGGGGCTTGCACACAGTGTGCTACTGCCTAGTCTCCTGAATGGGGGGAACGGACGTAGCAAGTGCTCGCTGTGTCAATTCCATTCAACTGATGGGGATGGTGTGGGGGTGGGGGGGGGGGGTGTGGGAGGCTTCAGCAATGCTACAGATCCCTTATACACAAGTGTGTCTCTGCTCAGAAACGAACCCTGACACACAGAGAGGGAGCAAGGCAGGCTGAATGAGGAAAAACGAAACTTCAGAAAACTCTGAGCCCCAGAGGAGAGGCATTGAATCAATTAACCAAATAATCAATTATCTGAACAAAGTAGTGCCTGCCCATCTCATTCAGATAATCGAGGTTCCTCTGTACATGCTGAATTTCAAAAGTGACTGTAAATCGACTGAAAGGCTCATCAACAAAGTCTCGTCTGTTGTCAGATCGCCAATATCATGGATCCCATACACAATCAAAATTTCATGTAAAACTCTGAAAACTACACCCGCCATTGTGGTATGTACATTTTAAAGTGAAAAATAGTGCAACGGCAATACGGTAGCGCCATCCATCAACTTAAATATGTTTGCTCCCATTGTCTGCTGGGAAATGTATAAGTTTTAGGATACAATTTAAACTCAAATCCCAAATTTTATTTGTTCATCTGAGATTTTACTTATTTAGGCAAAAGGAGGCAGTCTGGTGAGGTAACACAGGAAACTTAAATTGTAAATGAATACCTATCAAAGTAGAGCAGTGACTTTATGGGGGTACTACAAATGGGGTGGCACGGTGGCTCAGTGGTTAGCACTGTTGCCTCACGGTCCCAGGTTCGATTCCAGCCTCGGGTGACTGTCTGTGTGGAGTTTGCACGCTCTCCCTGTGTCAGCCTGGATTTCCTCCCATAGTCCAAAGATGTGTAAGTCAGGTGAATTACTAAGTTGTCCACAGTGTTAGGTGCAGCAGTCAGAGGGAAATGGATCTGAGTGGATTATTCTTCAGAGGGTCGGTGTGGACTGCTTGGGCCGAAGGGCCTGTTTCCACACTATAGGAAATCAAATCTAATCTAAAACTCTTGGCTTAGGGCAGAAATTGATACTCAGTTTCTGGTATTTCTCCTACATCTCATCTCCAGTGTCTTCTGCTTCTGATTGGACAACAAGCTCCACAAATCTCCATTTCCTCTGAAAATTACATGTAGCCAAGTGTTGGCTGAGCTGTTTTACTGGTCTTAATCTTCTTCTTCAGTGGATCAATTGATGTTGAAATTTGTTTCAAATTTCCAGATAGTCCAGACATCAAGATAAAGTTACTGCTCTGTTTAGAATTTTGTAGCTGTATCCTATGACATCCATTCAAAATTGCAAGCCAGCCACTACTCATTTTATTGGTAAATATGTTCATTTTGTTTTCCAGATTCCCAGCCTGGGAATCTGGGTTTTTTTAATTATACAGCTATAGTATCTACCCTTTTCACTTAAGAGTTTAACATACTGCTGGAGCTCAGAAATCCAATTGTACCTCAGCTGACTCAAATTGTATCTGATTTGGATTGGCTCATAGTGTTGTTTCACTGGCTTTTTCTGCACTTTTTCTCTTCTGGTCTGGCTGACGTTTTGGCGCTAGAGCAGCTGATAACAGTTACAGTGTCAAGGCCCTGCGCTGCCTGAGGTGCATTTAAATGCTTTCAGCTTCTGATGAACTGGTTAAGCCTTTCTTAAAGAAGAAGGCAATTAAATTGGCAACACTTCTCTGCAAAAGAAAACTTTCCTCTTTTCCTTTACTTTTTCTGGGTTTGTCCTCCTCACAATGGAGCCAGATCTGCACCAGTTATGTGTTGTAAAGGTCATCATCACCAGGTTATATAAGATGCCTGGACCAACAACTTGTAGTTGAGACAGAGTGCTGCCAATAATCCCCCTTCCTATGTGAGTCATAGAGTCCTAAAGATTTACAGCACGGAAAGAGATACTTCGGCCCATTGTGTCCACACTGGTCATCAAGCACCTATCCATTCTAGTCCATCTTCCAACATTTGATCTTGTATGCTAAAGTACTTCACATGATCATCTAAATACTTCTTAAATGTTGTGAGAGCTCCCATCTCTACCACCTTTTCAGGCAGTGAGTTCCCGATACCGACCACCGTCTGGGTAAAATAATTCTTCCTTAAGTCCTCTCTAAACCTTCTGCATTTTACCTTAAGTCTATGCTCCCTGCTACTGACCCTCTAAGGGGAAAGGTTTCTTCCTGTCTGCTCTATCTATGCCCCTCATAACTTTATATATCTCAATCAGATCCCTCCTCAGCTTTCTCTGATCTCAGCAAAACAAACCCAGTCAGTCTAGTCTCTTCATAGCTGAAATGTTGCAACCTAGATCACATAATGGTGAATTTTCTTTGCACCATCCTTCATATAGTGTAGCATTCAGAACTGCACTCCAGCTATGGCCTAGCTAAACTCTTAAAAAGCTCCTTATATTCAATATCTATTATATGAAAAGAAAATACGCCGTATGCCTCATTTAACCATCTACCTGTCCTGTTGCCTTTAAGGATCTGTGGACATGCACACTAAGGACCCTCTGATCCTCTGTGCATATGATCTTTGCACTCATTGTATACTCAATTGTCTATTGATCCTCCCAAAATGAGTCACCTCACACTTTTCAGGATTAAATTCCATTTGCCTCTGTTTAGCCCATTTGACCAACCAATCTATATCATCCTGTAGTTTAAGGCTTTTTTCCTCACTATTTACTAACCACCAATTTTTGTGTCATCTGCAAATACACTGATCAAACATTTTACATTCATGACTAGATCATTAATGTACACAACAAACAGTAAGGGACCCAACACCAAACCCTACAATATGCCATTGAACCCAGGCTTCTTGTCATAAAACAATAACTTTCAGCCATTATCCTCCGCCTCCTGTCACAGAGCTAATTTTGGATTCAATTTGCCAAATTGCCCTGGATCCCATAGACAGTTACCTTCTTGATCAGTCTTGCATGTGAGACATTGCCAGGTTTACTGAAGCTCATGTAGACTAAATCCACTTTATTGCCCTCATCCACACATCTCGTCATCTCTTCAAAAAAACTCAATCAAACCTGTCACACATGATTTCCTGTTGAGAAAGCCATGCTGACTATCCTTGATTAATCCTTGTCTCTCCAAGTGGAAATTGATTCTAATAGTTTGCCCACCACTGATTTTAGACTCACTGGCCTACAGTTCCCTGGGTTCATTCCTACTATCCTTGTATGGTACCACATTAGTTGTCCTCCAATCCTCTGGCACCACTCCTGTGCCCAGAGAGGATTTGCAAGTTAACTTCTGAAATCGTGTTCCTTGATTCCCTCAGCATCTTGGGATACAATTCATCCAGGCCTGGGACTTATCTAATTTTAGGCATGTTAAAACCATGATAATATCCCCTCCCTCTCAATTGTAAATTGTTAATGTGTATCACAGTATTCTTCCCTGATTTCTATACCTACCTTGTCCTTCTCTGTTGCGAATACAGATGTAAAGCATTAATTTAAACCTCACCTACATCTTCCAGCTCCACCTTTGGTTTTCTGATTATGTCCATAATAGGTTCTCCTCTTTCCATGATCATCTTCTGGCTCCTATTATATCTACAAAATGCCTTTCGAGAGTCCTTTATTTTATCTGGCACTGTTTTTTCATGCACCTCCCCTCATCCCAACTTTGTTTGTCTAATTTAATTTTTAAGTAACTGTCTGTACTTTCTAGGGCTTTTGGTATTCTGATGGTTATCTACAATAAGACTCACTTTTTTTCCTTGAACATTCCTTGATATTCAGGGTTCTCTGAAATTTTTAGTTCTATTCTTCACCTTTACAGGAATATGTTGGCCCTGCCCTTCCACTATTTCTTTTTTGAATGACTCTCACTTCTCCAATGTAGATTTTCCTACAGGCAGCAGCTCCCAGGCCATAATGGCCAGGTCCTGTCTAATCATATTAATATCAGCCTTCCCCAATTTAAAAATCTTTATTTCTAGTCTATTTTTGTCCTTTTTAATGACTACCTTAAATCTTACTAAGTGTGATCACTTCTAACAGTTGACCAACTTTACTCTCTCAAATTAGTTCCAGCGCTGCCCTGTCTTTGGTGGGAGTTTCTATATGCTAATTTCAAACGCTCTCCTGGATAGATGAAACAAATTGCACCCTCTATGAGACTTTAACACTTTATCTATCCCAGTTAGCATTGGGAAGTTGAAATCCCCTATTATTGTCGATTGCATAATCTTGCTAATTGTAAAATAAAACAGTTTATTCATTTGTATGTACTGTAATTGCACTGAAATCTTTGGCAGCTTGTGTTTTAGAAGATTAGAGAAGTACCTTTGAGGGCATAGAAGGAATCACAACTACATTTCCAGATCTTACTTTTGTACAACAAGACAGTCGGCGCTATGGTCAAGTACCTGAACATAAAGAATGCAGAATCTGCTCATAGGAATGATTTTTGTCAGTGAAATGGAAGTATGCATTTCCCCGCCAGGCAGAAAAATTGCCAGGTGTCAATGCACCTGAAACAAGGAGACCTGAATGAGGAGAAAGTGGGACTTACACACCTCTATGGGAGGAAGCATAACATCTAGGTCTGGTGATTCCAACAGTCCAAGCAGCAGCAGAATCTGGAAGTGTTCATTGCCAGGTCTGCAAGGAGGCCCATGATAAAAATGGACAAAGAGCCAGGTGCGTTGGGCTTAGTGAGTAGGGTCTGGAGTTGGGCAAGATGGGTTGTGGAGGGTAAGTTTTGGAGGGGAAGCAGAAAGGAATGATGGGTGGATAACATTTTTCAATCAGGGTTGCCCTTGATGTACACAGACCCCCCATGATTGATATGCACCCCATTCTTCTTGCCTTTTTTCGATTTGGGCTAAAACACTGGATGACTCACTCCTGCCTATGCCAACTTTATGATGGTTTGATAACAAGGTCAATTAGCCATTAATTATTAATCTAAACATGGGTGGATAGATGGCTGATTTTGGTACTCATTAGTTACTGCAGTAAAGGGACAACTTGGAAGGTGGTAGACTGGACATACCTTGTATTGTATGTGCTCCGCTCCCCCCCCCCCCCAACCCCCACCACCACCCCAGTGTAAGCATGCTCAAGACTATAAAATGCATCCTCAGGAGAATATGTAGAAAAAACATTGACAACACCAGAAAACAAATTTAAACCAATAAATCAACAATATTTTAAGACTTATGGGATTTGATTTCTTCAAATTGAAATATTTTGAACTTGATAAGTAGAGCAAATTTGTCTGTTCCACCAATGAAGAGTGTTGAATTAGGTAAAATGGGTCTTTCCATCCACAATATATAATACTTTATCACTTTGAGTTAATGTAAAATGACATATAATTTTGTTAAATTACATGCGTATCCTGTAAATTAAACTTGGGATTGCCACATGTGAATGTTTGGAACCATAACAAAGAAAATTTTACAATGAAGAGAACTGTGGCATTTAGATCCCTAAATAGTTTTGACATACTTAGCTTGTTGTCCAGTGGGAGTGAATTCTGTGGGTTGTCTGTTGTGGCACGTAAGAGGCATCAATGGTTGAATGGGTTGACTGAGCAGCATCCTTAAAAAGAAAAATGCAAACCATGAAAAAAACTCACATTTTCACATTAGCATTTACTACAATCCAGCTTGTATATAATATCTATCACAACTGATCAATGAATTGTGCTTAAAAGCAATATATGTGCTGCATACCTACTTTTTGGGCATGAGCCCTTCTTCCTGAAGAAGGGCTCATGCCCGAAACGTCGATTCTCCTGCTCCTTGGATGCTGCCTGACCTGCTGCGCTTTTCCAGCAACACATTTTCAGCTCTGATCTCCAGCATCTGCAGTCCTCGCTTTCTCCCTGCATACCTACTTTCTAAAGTATTCCCTGCAAGTCTACAGATGTCAGAGGATTACATTTATGAGACTGGTAACCTTAATGTGAATATGATATATCTAAGTCTGAAGTTAAGCCCCATTCAGAGTGCAGTTTATTTTTAAAGGATGTTATATCACCATGTTGCAGTAGATAAATGATCACATTGGTTATGCCCCATAAATAGTAGTTGTTGACCAGAATCATGGATGAAAATTATTTACACAATCTACATCAATGGACAAAACATCTGTCTCAGAAAGTTACTTTCAGAAACAGTGAGAACCCCATCTTAACATAATAATGCAGCTGAGGTAACATTTGTAGAATGCAGATTTTTCTTCCAGGATTTCATGTCAGAAATAGACTGACTTACAAATCTATTCATAGGCATCCTTGGCCCAGCCTTCGCAAAACATCAGCTGCAATTGTTACGGCAGCTTTCCAATTCTCACTTTGCAAGTTCTGTTTTTCTGGTGCAGGGTGCTTTTAGCACATTACAATAAAAATATGTTATGGAATTCACATGGCATTAATTCACATTGCTCCGTGGAATTTTTCTTGTAGTCTCTCCTTAATTAAAATTCTCTTTAAAACCTTCATTATAAACAGATAAAGTAGACATTAAACATGAACCTTCTACAAGGAACTTAAATCTGAACCTGACTGCTGAATTAAATTTGAGCTGCCTTATAGCATTTCTGGAAATAAGTGGGAGTGCCTGTGTGTAGGTGCAAGTCGCAAGGATAATGAGCACATAAGTGCCAATGGTGCAAAGCAATTGAAATGCTGATGGAATGGAATTTCTTCTGGTGAATGAAGTCTCCTAGCTGTTCTGCGTAAACCTTGATGGCCACAAACATATGTCCCATGATATCTCGCATCTGGGGGAGTCCAGCGATTATGCATATTCCTCAGGTTCGCTCAGCTTGATGGCCATTCAGCAGTTTGACAGTATATGTACTGTCTGACCTTTCTTAATAGGAACTCCACTACCACTCTGATGCAGTAATGTGTGGCTGTTTGGGAAATACCACAAATGCCTCCAATGGAATCCTGGATTGTGTAAGGTGCATAGAAATTCTGGGCCATGGTGACCACCCAATAAAACTGGAGCTCACCTTGTCCGTCATCACTGCAGAAAGATCTGTTATAGGCTCTTGGGAAAGGCTCAGTCTTGGTGGGCACAGTCTTGGCGGCATTACGTCTCCAATCTCGTGTGCATTTAGGTTTTGCATCACAAGTGATGGAAGTGCAAGCTGATGGCAGCATAGTGGAAAACAATATGCACTTGGGAATTAAGTGAACTGGAGATGGAAATGTGTGTCCTCAATCAATCCAAATGAAAGGTAGTGAAATAAACGACACAAGGACTGAGATAGTAATGTAAATTAGTGCAGGCAAACTCAATGTCAAATCAGATACAGAAAGAGGATTAAAGAAAGGAAGGAAACAATTGGATTTAGAAAGAAAAAGAGACAGAAAGGGAAAGCTAATGAAAAAAATAAACTTGGTATTTTTAAAATCTTCAACAGTTTGAAGAAATTAAGCTGCACGCTTGTATTTTGTCTAGGCAAGAAGGATATTTTAATTTGTAATTACTGGTCCAAAATCTTTGCAATAACTTTATTTTGTACCTAATTTGCAAATAAAACAACTGCATCAATTTTCAATGCATTTCAAAAGTGAGGCAGAAATATTGTTTTTGTAAAGTTAATAGTGACAAGGCACCTTTCAATATTTGTAGCTAGCTGCACATTTGCTTCTCTACTAAGTTGCTGCACTAGTTATGCAGAAATAACAGTGACCACCATTAACTACACAACAATTCTGACAAACAATTCTGGCCCAATCACTTAAACAATCAGTGTTTCGAGTTTGATTATAGTGAAACCGTCTCCAAGTATATCAGAATGAATTTCAGTTGGCTGCTGATACAGAAATCTTTATTCAGTTCATATATTCTTCATAGAGTCATAGAGTTATACAGGATGGAAACAGACCCTTCGGTTCAACTCGTCCATTCTGACTAGATATCCAAAACTAATCTAGTCCCATTTTCCAGCATTTGGCCCATATCCCTCTAAACCCCTCCTGTTCATATACCCATTCAGATGCCTTTTAAATGTTATCGTTGTACCACCAGCTTATAGCCTCCCCACTGTCCTGTACCGACGTAACATGACCTCCAAACTGCTATAATCAAAGCGCTGACCAATAAAGGCAAGTGTGCCAATTGTTTTCCTTACCAACCTGTCCACCTGCAACTCCACTTTCAAGGAACTATGCATCTGCAGCCTTAGGTTTCTTTGTTCCGCAACACTCCCAAGGCCCTACCATTAACTGTATAAGTCCTGTTCCGATTTGCCTTATCAAAATGCAGCACCTCACATTTATCTATATTAAACTCCATCTGCCACTCCTCAGCTCATTGGCCCATCTGATTAATGTTCCATTGTACTCTGAGATAAACATCTTCACAATCCATTACATGATTTATTTTGGTGTCATCTACAAACTTACTTCCATACCTCATATCTAAATGACGGAAAGCAGAGGACCACCACTGGTCCTTGTGACACATCACTGGTCACAGGCCTCCAGTCTGAAAAAAAACACTCCATCACCACCCACTGTCTCCTACCTTCAAGCCAATTTTGTATCTAATTGGCTGGCTCCCTCTGGATTCCATGCGATCTAACCTTGCTAACCAGCCTATCATGTGGAACCTAGTCGAATGCCTTTCTGAAGTTCATATAGACAGCAACTACCATTCTACCTTCATTAATCTTCTTTGTTACTTCTTCAAAAAACTCAGTCAAGTTAGTGAGACACAATTTCCCACGCACAAAGTCATATTGACTATCTCTAATCAGTCACTGTCTTTCCAAATGCATGTAAATCCTATCCCACAGAATCCCCTCCAACAACTTACTCACCATTGACATCAGGCTCACTGGTCTATGGTTCTCTGGCTTTTCCTTATCACCTATCTTAGATAATGGCAGCATATTAGCTAACATCCAGTCTTCCAGCACCTCACCTGTTGTTACCAACGATACAAATGTCTCAGCAAGGGGCCCAGCAATCTCTTCTCGAACTTCCAATAAAGTTCTGAGGTACACCTGATCAGGTCCTGGGGATTTATCCATCTTTATGTGTTTTAAGACATCCAATACCTCCTCTGCCATAATATGGACACTTTTCAAGACCTTGCTATTTACCTCTCCCAAGTTCTCTAGCTTCCATGTCCTTCTCCACAGTAAATATTGACGCAAAATATAAATTTAATATCTCACCTATCTCCTGTGGTTCCACACTTAGATGGCCTTGTTGATCTTTAAGGGCCCCTATTCATTCCACAGTTACTCTTTTCCCCTTAAAGTATTTGTAGAATCTCTTTGGAGTCTCCTTAACTCTTGTTGCCAAAGCTATCTCATGTTCCCTTTTTGCCCTCCGAATTTCCCTTTTAAGTATACTCCTACTGCCCCTATACTCCTCTAGGGATTCACTCGATCCCATCATATGCCTCCTTTTTCTTGACCAGAGCCTCAGTTTTCCTAGAGAGAAAGTGAGGGCTGCAGATGCTGGAGATCAGAGCTGAAAATGTGTTGCTGGAAAAGCGCAGCAGGTCAGGCAGCATCCAAGGAACAGGAGAATCGATGTTTCAGGCATAAGCCCTTCTTCAGGCATTCCTGAAGAAGGGCTTATGCCCGAAACGTCGATTCTCCTGTTCCTTGGATGCTGCCTGACCTGCTGCGCTTTTCCAGCAACACATTTTCTCCTCAGTTTTCCTAGTCATCCAGCATTCCCTACACCTACCAGCCTTGCCCTTTGCACTAACAGGAACATACTGTCTCTGAACTCTTGTTACCTAATTTTTGAAGGCCTCTAGTTTTCCAACCACCTTGGTGTATCCTCTCCCAAACAACTTTTGAAAGTTCCTGCCTAATGCCTTCAAAATTGGCATTACTCCAGTTTAGAACTTTAACTTTTAGATCAGGTCTATCATTTTCCATAACTGTTTTAAAATGAATAGAATTATGATCAGTGGCCCCAAAATGCTTCCCCACTGACACCTCAGTTATTTGTCTAGCCTTATTTCCCAGGAGAAGGTCAAGTAGTGCTCCTTCTCTAGTAGGTACATCCATGGATAGAATAAAAAAACATTTTCATACACAACTTCCTCTCCATCCAAGCCCTTAACACACTGGACATTCTCGCAGGAATAACATTCGGCTGTAATGTTATCCCTAACCAAAAATGCAACTCCCGCTCCTGTCTTGCCCCCTTTCTATCCTTCTTATTACAACTATATCCTGGAACATTAAGCTGCCAGTCCTGTCCCTCCCTGAGCCATATTTCTGTGATAGCTATGATATCCTAGTTTCTTGTTTACAATTATGCCCTAAGTTCATCTAACTTACCTTGCAGGTCTTGTGCATTGAAATAAATGTATTTTAATTTATCAGTCTAACCTCATTTTCTGTCTTGCTCTTGCCTGCTTTGACTATTTAACTTGCCCCTCTTCTCTACTATACTATTTGATGCATGGTGTAGTAAAATAATAAGTGCTGTAGAAAACTCAAAGTGTCCTAATTCACGATACTACATTAATTTTTACTATATTAGAATTGATAGAATATCAGATTTGTGGCAGTATAGATTATTGTTCTTCACACAAAATGGCACAACAACTTCAGGATAGGAAATGAAAAGTTAAATACAAATATCCAGAATATATTGATTGAATTGTCACTGTACCACCAGCATTCCAAAAACAGCATTTCACTGTTAGCAATTGACATTTTTTATATGTTAACAATGAACAATTCTTTGTTGACTAGCAAAACAGGAGAAACATGGAAGCCTGGATGGTCCTTTGTTACACTGCCTGAAAGTGGTCAGGGTTGTAGACGAAGAGAGATATTGAGTTCTTTGCCACGTCAACTCAATTTCCAATTCCACACCTAAGTCTGCCACATTCCGATTGCATTTTCCCCACCCACTCTAAGTAAATGCCAGTGGGAACCTGGCATCCCTGCTCCTGTTATTGAGTTCCCAAAAATTGATGTGGCGCAGCATAGTGGTGATAAATGCTTTGATTTCCACTGGTCAACGTTACAGATCTTTCTGCCAACATTTGCAATGATTGCAGGGAGAGACACTTCTCCCTCTTTAAGCTCCCTGAGTTGAAAGCTGTTGCAGCTCTTGTGAAGCAAGATCACTGGATTTCAATCCCTTGCATTTGTGAGCTGCCCACTGGCAACATAGAACATGCCTGGAACCCATCAGTTATTGTAATCAATGGCATTAGAAGGTGACTAGGCATTCTGTCTCACTGTTCCTTTGTTCCTAAAAGTAAAACTCAATTCATGTTTTCCCTTCACAATTATTTGATAATTGACTTAACGTAACAGAAAATTACTTTCGTTTTTTAGTCAATATATCAGCATCAATCATTCACAGAAGACAGATAGAGCAATCAGATATAACATAAAACACTCTTTTATTTTCCTCAGCATCATGTCTGAAATGGCACAACAATCACTTCTGGTGCAACAGTGAATGTTTTTCTTTCAAGTTGCAAACTTGGCCTTATATTTACTGAGATTGCCAACTTTCCCTGAAACATAGGTCTGTTTTATGCTATTAAGCCTCAATCAGTGAAAATTGGCACTGAAACCAATGAGGTTAATGATTAAAGCTTTTCTTCCAGAAGTAAAAGGGAAACATTCTAATTAGAACATAGAGAAATACAGAGCAGTACAGGCCCTTTGGCCCTCAATGTTGCGCCGATCCAAGCCCACCTAACCTACACTAGCTCACTATCCTCCGTATGCCTATCCAATGCCCATTTAAATGCCCATAAAGTGGGAGAGTCCACCACTCTAGTGAAAACAGCCCCAAGTGCCTCAGTCTTTCCTCATACGATTTTCCTTCCATACCAGGCAACATCCTGGTAAACCTCCTCTGCACCCGTTCCAATGCCTCCACATCCTTCCTGTAGTATGGCGACCAAAACTGCACACAATACTCCAGGTGCGGCCGCACCAGAGTCTTATACAACTACAACATGACCTCAGGAATCCGGAACTCAATTCCTCTACCAATAAAAGCCAGTACGCCATGTGCCTTCTTCACCGCACTATTTACCTGGGTGGCAACTTTCAGAGATCTGTGTACATGGACACCAAGATCCCTCTGCTCATCCACACTACCAAGTATCCGACCATTAGCCCAGTACCCCATCTTTTTGTTACTCTTACCAAAGTGAATCACCTCACACTTAGCTACATTGAACTCCATTTGCCACCTTTCTGCCCAGCTCTGCAGCTTATCTATATCCCACTGTAACCTGACACATCCTTCCTCACTGGCAACAACTCCACCAACTTTCGTATCATCCGCAAACTTGCTCACCCAACCTTCTAGCCCCTCCTCCAGGTCATTTATAAAAATGACAAACAGCAATGGTCCCAAAACAGATCCTTGCGGAACACCGCTTGTAACTGCTGCTATTTAAATTGCTAAAATTCATGTTTTTTCTGATAGATAATTCATATAGATAAGAAATATCTTCCTAAAGGTAATTCTTTAAGCTTGTTATTCATACATTTGATTGTAATTTATGAAACAAAATTGCTACTACCTTAGTTGCCTGTCATGACCAAAGTTGAGACCTGAATGACCAATGGTGCCATCACTTTGGATTGCCATTGACGGGGCCTGAGAGAACATCACAGGACTGCTGAAATGTAATGCCAGGCTTGCAGAGGAAATATTGGGCATTGAGGTCTGTACCACACATCCAGCATGTATCATTTTAGCATTCTACAAAAACATTAAAAACATCTTGTTGAGCAGAAAGATCAAAGTCCAAATATTCCGTTTAGCAAATAAAAACCTGTTTAGTGTGAAATGCATCAAACATTTGTATCAGCCTTACTAGAGACCTAGATAGTCATCTCCCAAAATTTCATGTTGTATTTGCACCTGACTATGCTCAGAAAGCTGAATCTTCCAGAAGCTTGTGGATTAGCTCATTTGTATATCTATAGTATAGAATTACTCCAAATTTTACAACAGAGTTAAGCTGTTTGTTAATGCTCCAGGCAAACCTCCTCTTACAGTTAAGCATGGGTTGATTCCTCAATTCCTTTCTCCTCAATGGGGTTAGCTAGTTTTCCCTTACATGCATCAATTCTATTCATCACAAGCACTCTAAGATCACCTCATGTAATATGGTTGCTTGTGAAAAACTTGTGAATCTTTAAAGGGGTGAGTTTAACTAGAGGTGGCATGGTAGCTCAGTGGTTAGCACTGCTACCTCACAGCACCAGGGACCTGGGCTCAATTCCAATCTCAGGTTTGCAAATTGGAGTTTGCAAATTCTCCCTGTGCCTATGTGGGTTTCCTTCAGGTGCTCCAGTTTCCTCCATGAGTTAGGTGGATTGGCACATCCTCCAGACCACCATCAATAAATTCCTCTCATAATATCTTGTAAAATTACACATACTCACCTTCACTAACTGCATTTTATTTGCTTTATTTGATGGGAAGAATTCTTACATGGCCTATGCCAAGCAAAATCATTAGTCTAAATGAGTTCACTGTTTTATTGGTTTGTTCAGCCCTGACTTACCACTTAGCTTCCAGTTTCCCATTCCTAATGCAGAGCCCACTATAATGATGGATCTGATATGGTGTTTCCAACATTTTATGTTTTCACTTTCAAAACTAATAATTTTGTTGGTTTGTGAGTATGCTTGGCGCTATTATGTTGATCCTATTGGTACCTGTTTATTGGGGAGATCATGCTCATGCGCAATAAGACCCAGTTGTTGCTGCTTTTGCTGCTGTGATTCTTGATACTGTAATGGACTCAGGCTGATAGACGTTGGCTGCTGCAGCAATAACTGAAAGGAGGAAAAGCAAGCTTTAAAAAAGATGTTCAACAGTTTGTTTCTGATTTTTAGATCTTAAATTCTATTTGAATTTTGTATTCCATTTATGAAATGTGAGAATCACAGCCAGCAATTCTTAACCATTTCTAAATTCCTTTGACAAGCTGATGGTAAGCTTCCTTCTTGAAGCACTGCAGTCCATATGGTGTAAGCACACTTCACAGTGCTGTTACTGATATTAACAAGTCAGCTAAGATAGTAACTTTTGTTATATGTCTGTGGGGTAAGATTCTAGTTTCTCAGGTTATACACTTCCCCTGTGTGCCATGTGTAAAAGAATTATAAACATGTGTCTGTAAAACTGGTTTGCAATTTCATACACTATAATCACGGATGATTAAAAAAAACCTGTCACTGAGAAAGTGAAGTTTTCTACTGCGTTCCTGCCAGATTTTCTAATCAACCTGTTCAAAGACATTAGCCACACCTCTAGAGCAGGTGGGAATTAAACCTATTCCTCCTAGGTCAGAGGTAGGGACAGTACCATTGCATCACAAGATCCCTCACTGCCTGTTTGCATGCTACCCCCTAATGACTAGATTCAGAAACTTCAATAATATAACTGCGTTCAATCCAGACACAGTGTCACCCTGTGAAAATCACAAGAAATTACATGTATCACAAGGCACACATCAGGAGTGAGATAGAATACTCTTTACTTGTCTGGATGAGTATGGTAGATAATAAAGCACAATGCTGTGGTTCTGTTCGCCGAGCTGAAAGTTTTTGTTGAAGAAATTACATGTATCACAAGGCACACATCAGGAGTGAGATAGAATACTCTTTACTTGTCTGGATGAGTATGGTAGATAATAAAGCACAATCACATTTGCTTTTGTCTAATATTCTCAACTGAACCTTCCCTTTTTCCTTGCAACTCCCCCTTAAAAGCTTTTGAACCTACAAAAGCTTAATAAGAAGCCAGAAACCTTTCCTGGGATTAACTCAAATGTCAGCCTCAGTTCTCCAAAGTTCCATCTGATTTTTTTTTCTTCTCAGTATTCTTGATATTCTCTAAGGAATGAAATCTCATGGGGATCCTTCCACTCGCTTTCAGTGAAACAATCGTCCAAATTTTTTCCAATCTGATGACCACAGATTTCTCAGCTCCAACTTAAGGCTTCACTTTATTCTTACTGAGAACTCCAGTTCAGAAACAGCCTAACAGCCCTCTGCTTCACATCAATTGTTCCTTTTCTGCTCATAGGGGAGGTTAACTTCATCTGCCTGCTGAACTCAGGGTTTACAAATTTACAAAGTTCCAAACCCCAAAACTTTCTGGAAAATTCCAGTAGACAATTTCCCTAATTCCTTTTCAAGGATCCACTCTGATTTACCCATCCCTATGACAACAGAGGGGTAAGTTGAGTTCAGAGATTGAATATAGATTAATTTATTTTGAAATTTCAAATTCAAATCTCTTGATTGGGAGGTCAGGATAAATAATATGGGAAACACTGCAGGCATGAAAACTGATCTATCTGAAGTGAATTGGGACACTAGGCTAGGGGATACATCCGTCGAAAAGCAGATGCAGTGGATATTTCAGTGAAGGTGATGGCATACTGGCAATATACTAGTGTACTCTGGACTAGTAATCCAGAGTTCCAGACTAATGTTCCTCACCAACTCCTCAAGGGCAACTAGGGATAAGTAACATTCTGCCCAGCCAATAACATCCACATCCTGCAAGAGAATAAAAAAACTCAAGGGGGACAGATGGTCAAATCCAAATTCAACAAAATCTGGGAATTAAAACAAATTAGCCTAATGGTGACCATGTAATCAAGGATGACTGCTGGGAAAAAAGCCCGTCCAGTTAACGAATGTCCTGGGGAAGCAAATATGTCATCCTTATCCCGTCTGACCTACATGTGACTCCGAACCCACAATGTGGTCAACTTTTAACTGTCCTCTCAATTGGGCCAATAGGTCACTTAGTTCAAGGACAATCAGGGAAAGGTAAAAAATGCTGGCATTTACAGTGACACCCACATCCCATGATAGAACAAAGGAAAAGTATTCCTGCTGCGAAGAAAATTTCAAAGGGGAGGAAGTTAAGGAGCTAACAAGAAGTTAAGAAAACTGCAGGAAAAAAAATCATATAATCACACAAAGATGATTGGCCGGAATATAAAAAGTGGCAGAAAATGACTAAGAGCCTTGATTCTCTTGCTGATTACAAGTCTCTCTACCTTAGCTGTGAATATACTTAGCAACATAGCCTATATAGCCCTCCACAATAATGAAATTTACAGTTCATCACCTTCTGAGAAATGAAATTCCTCCTCACCTATGTTCTAATTGGGCAACTCCCTAATCTGAGTTTATGCCCTCTTGCCTCAACTCTCCCACAAGGGGAAGGAACCTCTCCAAATCTCTCCTGTCAAATCCCAAAACAATTTGGTATGTTTCAGTCAGGTCTTCTCTCATTCTTCTAAACTCCAATGAGTACAGGTCTAAGCCACTCAACCTCTCCTCATAAGACAATCGTATGTACGCAGGATCAGCCTAGGGTGACTACTCTGGATTGCCTCTAATGTCAATATATGTTTCCTTACAAAGGGAACCAAAACTGTTCATGGTATTCCAGGTGTGGTCTAACTAGTGTCTTGTTTAGTTTCAGCAAAATGTTTGTTTTATTCATTTGTGGGATATGGGTGTTGCTGGCTAGCCAGCATTTATTGTCCATCCCTAGTTGCCCTTCAGAAGGCGGTGGTGAGCTGCCATTTTGAACTATTGCAGTCCACATGCTGAAGGTTAACCCACAATGCCCTTAGGGAGGGAATTCCAGGTTTTTGACCCAGAGACAGTGAAGGAATAATGATCTGTTTCCAAGTCAGGAAGGTGAGTGGCTTGGAGGGGAACTTGCAAGTGGTGATTTTCCCATGTAAAAACTGCCCTTATCCTTTTAGATGAAAGTGGCTGTGGGCTTTGGAAGGTGCTGCCTAACAGTCTATAATGAATTTCTGCAATACATCTCACAGATAGTACACACTGCTGCTACTGAGTGTCAGTGGTGGAGCAAGTGGATGCTTGTGGATGTGGTATCAATCAAATGCACTGCGTGTTCTGAATGGTGCGGTGTGTTGTTGGAGCTGCACCCATCCAGGTAAGTGGGGAGTATTCTAACACAGTTCTGACTTGTGCCTTGTGGATGGTGGATTGACTTTGAAGAGTCGCTAGGTGAAATACTCACTGCAGGATTCCTAGCCTCTGGTCTTCTCTTGTAGCCACTGTATTTATGTGGCAAGTCCAGTTGAGTTTCTGGTCGATGATAACCTCAAGGATGTTGATAGCGGGGGATGATAACACCATAGAATGTCAAGGGGTGCTGGTCAGATTGTCTCTTACTTAAAATGGTTGTTGCCCGATATTTGTATGGTAGAAATATTACTTGCCACGCATCAGCCCTCTAAAGGTCTGGGCAATATTTTGCTGGCAATTTACTGAAAACATCCTGAGTGTGACTTTCAGATGGCTTAGAACACACCAAATCTTAATGATATCTGACCTTTACCTGCATAAATACAACTGCACCAATTAATCTGAGGTTCCAGCATGAAGCCTGTATTCCGATAGCTAGGTGTTCAAGGTCAAACTCTCAGAAAGTCAGGGTCATACTTCCTGACAGTTCATTTGGCAGTTTATGCAATAATTTTTCAGTCTTCATTATTTTCAACGGATGCTGAAGCACCTGAGAAGCTCCACTCACAGGGAAATTATTCTGTTCTGACTTTCAAATAGTTATTAATGTTATTTTACTTTGTTTTTCAGAATTTGGACAAAAAATGGATCTTGAATAGGAAAGGCCTGAATACCTTTTGATCATAAACTTAAACCCTGAAGCTTCCAATCTATTACTGATTTGCCAATACATTTCAAGAATTCATTCTGTACTCTTACCTGTAAATTTGAGTCATCCACCATGCAAAGTTGCTCCTGAATTTTTTGGAGTTCTTCTTGCTGCCATGTGATATTTGCTTGCAGAATGCGTGTACGTTGTTCAAGCTGATCCTTTAGAGACTGAATCACGTCAAACTGTGCTGGGAACTGGACGTATAACAACAGGTATTTTTACAAATGCTGAACAGTAAATTCGCTACAGTTTAGTATGAACAGTCATGGCTAAATGCAATTATCAACCTAAATGCAGCATCCACAAGATTTTTGTTTCAGAACTATTCATAGTTAATTAAAGTTTCTACCATTCAGAGTTGCATAAATACAATGATGGAAAACAGGGCAGATTATCCTTTCAAAATCAGGAAACCAACTTAAGGATCATTTCTTGATCATTTGCCCAAATCCTTTGCATTGAACTTCTGAGAAAAGTTCACACTTTGACAGCAAATTGTGCAAGAATTTAGTTATCTAAGATCTTTCAAATGATTTAACTACCTTCACATCTGTTTGTTGCTGCATCTCTCTGCAACTCACACTTAATAAGGATCAGGACAAAGTTCTTTCGCTATCAGTATATTAACGATGCACTTGATTACAGCCATCTTCTCTTGCAATGTTTCCTTGTTCAGCTTCAGGTTTGTCTGATGAGCTCTCTCTAGCAGTGTCACTAGAAACTAATTCATGGTTTGAGATGGCTTCTTCAATTATATCTCCACATCCAGAGACAATAGGTTATCCGCTATCATATTCACTCATCGGCCATCTATGCTCTTTGCTTTAATATTCTTCCAGAGCACCAAAAATACCAAATGATACACACAACCACCTCTGCCTTTCAAATGATGTCCTTCAGAAAACTGGTGCTTTCACCAAATTCATTCACCAGTTCCCATCCTTTGCATCGAAGGTAAGTTGTGACAAATTTCTTCAATGGTTGAGGCAATTGAGTCTGGAAGCCTGTTTCCTGATCTTTTCTGCTTATGATACTAGGGGTGTGATGTTCCCTTCATTGCCTGAGTGAGTAGTCATCACTGTCCCTACAATGTGTGCACAGTGATAGCACCTATTTGCCACTGTCTCCGGGCGATTCTCCCTCCCATGGGACCCACCAAATATCATGGGATGGGCATAACCGCTGCTATGTTGCTCTCTCCAAGCACCTGTTCTGCACGGCCCAGTGTGCAGGTTACGCAAAATGTTAATCTGTGAGCTCTCCATGAACTGTCTAACTAGTTTAAATGATCTTATTTGTGAATGGCATGGTTTATAGATTTATAGAATAGAAGATTTATTGAGGGGAACAGCCGCAGGGGGTCCCTGCACTGGCTGCTTCCTCCCTGTCCCCCTCACTGTCACCCAGTGAGGTATTCTCGGAAGTATTCTTCCCCAACCCTTATGGAACTTAACAACAGGAAAACAATTGGCCAGTCCCTACCGAAAGGATACAAACTTGCAGTCAATAGTCTCAAAAAAATACCATTTTGGATTTCTTTAAGTCCAAATAAGTCTGCAAATAAGGAACTCCAGCAAATACAGACTTTTTAAAGAGAAAATTGAAACAGAAAATTAAAGGTGTACTGGTATTCCATTGTGATACGCCACTAAGTGCAATCACATTTTAAAATAGGACATTTAGGATCCTGTCCACATACAGGTTAGGTAATCCACACAGGAATTGAAGAAATAAACTCAAAAAAGTCACAGAACTTAATAACTGATAGGTGGCAAAATAAAATCTCTGGAAGAGACAGGAAGGACATTACTTACACACTCTCACAATAACAAAGTCAAGGCAGAGAATAGAGCAAACAAAAAATATCAAACAAATATTTATTAAAATCCTAAATTTGAAAGTATCATTAGACATGCTTTGTTAATTCCTGTCTGTCTTGTTTGTCAATTTGTTTGAAGATTCTAAACCAGATTTTAGGGAAATGGAAGAAAAGATAATCATAAAAATAAAGGAAGTTATTTATATTCTAACCTGTGCCATTGATGCAGGCTGACTAACCACAGTAGCCTGGGGCATCAACCCCTGTGATAGTAGATCAATAGATGGCTCCGATATTAAGGACTACAAAAGAAAGGTTACAGTTAGTTGGTATTCTCTCTGGACTGTTAACCTGGAGACCTAGGTAATGTTCTGGGGACCCAGGTTCATATCTTGCCATGGCAGATGGTGGAATTTGAATTTAGTTAAAAAACCTGGAATTAAAAGTCTAATGATGACCATGAATCCATTGCGGTTTGTAGGAAAAACGCATCTGCTTCCCTAATGTCCTTAAGGGAAGGAAATTGTTGTTCTTACTTGATTTGGTCTACATGTGACTCCAGACCCACAGCAATATGGTTGACTCTTAAGTGCCCTTTGGGCAATTAGTGATGAGCAATAAATCCTACTTAGCTAATGATACCAACATCCCGTGAAT
Source organism: Chiloscyllium plagiosum (assembly GCF_004010195.1). NCBI lineage: Eukaryota > Metazoa > Chordata > Chondrichthyes > Orectolobiformes > Hemiscylliidae > Chiloscyllium > Chiloscyllium plagiosum. The sequence goes on along the minus strand of NC_057715.1, from coordinate 63,952,513 downwards.
GAATAAAGAAAAGAAAATTGAACAAGAAATGACCAAATTGGACTAGAGCAAGCCACGATAACAGCATTCGAGGAGAAAGTGAGGACTGCAAATGCTGGAGATCAGAGCCGAAAATGTGTTGCTGGAAAAGCGCAGCAGGTCAGGCAACATCCAAGGAGCAGGAGAATCGACGTTTCGGGCATGAGCCATTTCTATCTCGGGCGACCGAATCAACCGACTCCCACAGCTACCTAGACTACACCTCCTCCCACCCTGCCCCCTGTAAAAACGCCATCCCATATTCCCAATTACTTTGTCTCTGCCGCATCTGCTCCCAGGAGGACCAGTTCCAATACCATACCACCCAGAGGGCCTCCTTCTTCAAAGACCGCAATTTCCCCCAGACGTGATCGACGATGCCCTCCACCGCATCTCCTCCACTTCCCGCTCCTCCGCCCTTGAGCCCCGCCCCTCCAACCGCCACCAGGACAGAACCCCACTAGTCCTCACCTACCACCCTACCAACCTCCATATACAACGTATCATCCGCCGTCATTTCCACCA
>NC_057715.1:63906562-63951528 GCF_004010195.1 Chiloscyllium plagiosum | reverse complement strand
GGGGAGTTGAAGTGTTGAGCCACGGGGTGGTTGGGTTGGTTGGTCCGGGTGTCCCAGAGGTATTCTCTGAAACATCTATCGCATTTCCAACGCCCCTCCCCCAAGTCCCTCCTCCCTACCTTTTATCTTAGCCTGCTGGACACACTTTCCTCATTCCTGAAGAAGGGCTCATGCCCGAAACGTCGATTCCCCTGCTCCTTGGATGCTGCCTGACCTGCTGCGCTTTTCCAGCAACACATTTTCGACTATAACAGCATTCACCTATTTCATCCAGTATAGTGAAGAATTTCCATAGAAACCAATTTGTGTCAAGCGCAGTGTGTAGTTTGCAGGAACAATGGGAAAATGTAAATTGGCAGGTCATGAATCTGAAATAATTATTTATGAACTGACAGAAAAATATAAGATTTCTGGAACAGAAATTAATACAGAAAATAAAAGATTCATTATTTTCAAATAACAACAGTTTAGTTTTATAATCTCATTATTCTGAAACCACAATCATTTTTATTTCACGTTATGTAATTACATTGTGCCTGTGTAATTCGATATGTATGAACTTCTATGCAAATATGCGAATTTGGAGGCACTTGGCCTTTAATCCTCTTGCATTAATCACTATGATCATGGCTGCTCTGATTTCTTCACACTGCTACCTATCCCAATACTCTTCTGCCCACTTGTTTATCATGAATTTTTCTTCCACTGCCTATTGAAAGACTTTGCTTCCACTGCCTTTTGAAGTAGTAAGTTCCAAAGATACTCTGAGAAAAGTTTTAAAATTACGCCCTGATTTCAACTTGTGGTGGGAATTAGGTGGGTGAAGGCAGTGGTGATCAGCAAACTCCACTTATTTTTCAGAATGTAGCCAGGGACATTTTAAATTCCAGACATCATCTGTGTTAGTTGGCGGCCCAAATCCAGTAGCATCTGCTGGGTGGGAGTACAGATGTCAAGTGGCATGAGATAACTGGCAAGTAGCAAAAAAAAGGAGTTGGTTTCATTTGTCTAAATTATGAGGTGGGAGTTTGTAGGAGGCTTTCGCCAAACAAATAAAAAGAGATATTTAAACTTTTCTTGTGTAATCTAACAGTCCTTCTCCTGGCGCCAAAGATAATGTCAAAAAAAAAAGTTCTCAGTCCATGAAGGTTCGGATACACTTTTAACCATGAATTCAGCAAAACATCTCTAATTGTGCAAATTCTTCTATCACTCCAGCAATTTAAATTTGGTCATTTTAAAATGATTGCTTCTGGTGACAATGGATTACTTCATTACTTATCAGTACTTTCTTAAATGCTTTCTGAAAACAATAATTTATCAGCATGTTGAGTGATTACATTAAGCAAATCTCTACCTGGTTGCTGCTGGGTGGATGCTGCTGAATTCCTACATCTTGTTGTACTGCTGCTTTTGCCTGCAAGGATGGAGCACTGATCTCTGAAAGTAGTTTGCTTTGTGTTGCTGAGAAAGAAATTTGACATTGGGTTTAATTTATAGGATAGTCACAATTTCTACAAGCTACAACACACAATTTCTAAATGAGCAGAACCAGATTAATACATTGATTGTTGAAATTAACTAATTAATGAGGAAAAAAATCAATGTAAGAGAAACATCATGATCATCTATTTGAAGCATTTTGCGAATTTTACTTTATGGATATTTTCCAAAGCTAATGCAGCAAAATGGAAAACTTATCTCATAAGCTTTCCAAAGTTAACATGAAAATAAAGACACCTACATGCAGATTCTGACACCGAGGTATGAGATGATTTGTGTGAACTCCGAGATGAAGAAGAAGGTGATGGAGTGCCAGGGAGCACTTCAACGTGCTGCTGTGTATCAATTCTTAAGTCATGTCCCTGTACAGAACAATAACAGTAGAATGTATGACAGGTATGAGCAAATTGTTATTTTCCATTGCACCACCTGCAAGATTAACTGTGATTGTTTTCAATACGTTCGCAAATAATATTAAATTTCTTAACATTAGCCTTAATAAATGGCTACAGAATCTTTCGCAATAACAGGCATTTAAAGCATTCCCAGAAATGTGAATAGACGAATCTTTCTTATTACCTTAAGCAATGAAGAACCAACAACTTCTGTACAGCTATCATCCAAACAGATGTCTTTTCGACGCTGTGCTCGAACTTCTGCATAGCTGGAGTAATTTTGTAAAATATCAATGAAAAGAAAATTCAATGAAAATAAGACTGAATATGCATTTAACTTGGGTTCTGGAATCATTATACAAATCATAAATTATCCTATCAACTCAAGTGATTTATTGATTGTTTTATAGTCAGAAGCCATGAGTTTTAATTCCAGCACTACCTATCATTCAAGTCGATAACTCCATTCAGTTGGCAGATATGGAAGGCAACATAGAAAGAGCATATTCTTTTGTTTTGAAGGCTCAGAAGTTATTAATGTTGCCACAGTCTCTGAGGCTGCTCTCTCACTGGAGAGAGATGACTGGTAGTGGGCTTAACCTGTGGGCCCCCAAGCCTCAGAGTCAAGTTGAGAAAGCAGGGCTTCTGGTGATCTCAGCTGGTTTGGGAATTGAACCCGTTCTATCAGCATCACATACCAACCATCCAGCCAACTGAGCTAACTAGTGCTGAATGCTCCTTGACTAAAGGCAAATTGCATTCCACTGTGCAAAGTTGCTTTCTGCACAGATACCAACACATAGTCTATGACAAGAAAAACAAAGAGGAAAATAATCCAAAAAATATTGTAAATAACAAGTTACTAAAAAACATTTAACATGACTGATGCCTTCCCATGCTCTGGTTAAGTCAAGCAATTTCACCAGGTTACATCTACTGATAAGCAACCTTGAAAAAAAACCAACTGCTGAGAATCAGGTGTCCTTGAACATCAGAGGACAAGACACAGTCAGTTTGCTGCACAACTAACTCTGTGTTATGTACCTCTAACATTCAATTTTGCATCTACAATGATATCTGCTACACTGGAAGTTGGCAGTGTGGTTTTGTTGCTACTTACTTTGCAAAGTGAATATTCCTTAACATTTTTAGTTACAGACTTGCTTATTTCAACTGTAATTAGATGTATTTGGAGATTTTTGGTTATTTTGACCCCATATTTTGAATAATTTCAATATTATTAATAATTATTTTATCATGAATCACCGGGCATAGGATGTATTCTGGTCTCTGTGTTATGGATATTGTGAGCATAGTTTCCCTCTGTTCAGCATTTCTACCAAATTCAAAAACTTTGAAAAACTATTAAAATAATTGGTATGCAACTTCACTGGAAATATCTTAACTGTAAAAATTCTACCTGCTTATGATGTTTATTAGATGTAACACCCAAAGGAATTTTCTCCATCATTATTACACCTTCCAGTCAATTAATGTTCTCCTACCTCACTAATGTGTGTGTGCACACAATAAACTCTGGCTTGGAGTTCCATTGATGGTAGGTAATGTAGTAGCGGGTCTGGAGCCAGATCCATTGTTGTCCTTTCGTAAGAAACCGATAGCAGCAAGACTTCCCTTTACCAAACTGCATCACTGTAAAATCAAAAAGCATGGCTACACTTTTTTAGCAGGTCACTATTATACACAAAAATGAAAAAACTTTTTTAAAAGATGTGTCTTTTAAAAAATATCTTGAGGAGCCATGAATTGTTTAACCCTGTATTTTGGTGATATATTAGCCATGGCTTAATTTGGAGATATATGGAGGCAATAAAAGAGGGATACAAGGTTGGCAACGTGAGAGAGTAAGATGGAGTGTCTGATAGTTAGGCATGAGTCCTGAGTGCCAAGAAGTGTGGCTGGCTAAATGATGGTGCTGTTGTGCACTGAACTGCGTGACACAATACGTTTGTGGTATGTAGGATAAGTCATGTCAAAATGTCATCCCTGACCTTGACCACCATCTACTGTCATTAGACTACCACATGGCACTATTGCTATGTCCTTGGGTCTAGACTCCACAAGTTGACCTATCATTCACCTGCTCTCTTTCCTTATGAGGGTGGCCCAGATGTCCCCGGCCTTTCTTCCCAGCTGCACTACTAAAGCACCCAGTGCCACATTGTGCCCTAGCACTCAATTGCAAAAACTTCCATTGCAGCACAACTTTTCCCATCTTCCTGTTAAATGACAGTCTGTCTTTAAGAACTATCAGGCAACTTGTTTCACATTGTTGGCATATCCTGCTAAGGGCAGAGCTCATGGGAGCTTTTAGTTGAGGAAAACAGCAGTGGATGTGTAGGAACGTGCACCACAGTCATTCAGAAGTAGATAGATGAATTCTGTGCTTCATCCATCTTCATCTGAATGAGGGCAGATCTTGGCCTCGCTGCCCCAAGTCAGGGTGAATGAATCTCCTTCCTGTAGAGTTTGGGTCTCCCTGAATAAAATATTTTTGTATGATCATAGGGATGGAAGAATTCATTTCCTAAAGGATATTGGTGAGCCTGATAGGCTTTATGGCAAATCTCATTTTTAGTAATTGTACCCTTTCTTTATATTTAACTTCTCAAACTGCCAATGTGGAATTTAAAGTTAAATTCTTTGGAGTGTTAATGTAAGCTGTAAGCTTCAGTTTATGTTCCAATTAATAGTAATAGTTTGGCTGTGTACTTAGAAAGTGAGTGAGTTGTTAACTCTGTTATATTTGGTTTCACTTAAAAAAAACAATAAAAAACACATGTGGCCCTTTGTCTTTGAATGCATGCATTCCTGTGAACTACATGGAAGGGACCTCAGATCAAGTAAACAAACACAACAACTTGCTTTTATGGCTCACCTAATCTGAATTTAGGCTACTGTGTGAAGATACTAAAAGATAAAATTACTTTTACTCAAAGACACAGCTATATGCCAAATTTATTTTAGTTACGTTTTGTAACAAGCCCATATCTGACTTTAGATTCTATAATCAGTTCTGTAGTTATGGTCATTTTGAACTTTACATATTTTACTATGTTGTTACCTCAATGTTAACACATTTTAATTCAGTGATAAGATTCAACATGACCTGACTTGATAAGAATTCTTGTGACCCTGTTTCTCTAGAGAATAAAAGAAGGCTTCTCGAAGTATCATTTTAGTTAGCTAAGTAAATGGTTCTTTTAATTAACCCATATTGATAGATTTTGGGATTTTCCAAGGAATTTCAACCTTTCTTCACATTCAAGTACATTACTGTGTCAATAGCAAGAAAACAATCAGAACAACATCGCTAAATTAAACATAACAATAAGCAAAATAAGGGAGAGCATCTTCTGGAATTTACAATCTCAGACTCCAGTTCTATGTGATCTGATACCACTCTGACATCATCCTTCCACAGATACTAAATAGCTATTCTTAGAGTAAAGGTATGTTATCCCTTGACTCCACATTAAATGAAATAGATCTTACATCTTCACAGTAATACAATCATCGTGTTTTACAGCAATGAAAGAAAATCTTTAACCCAACGTAGCAGAGAGCTGATCTGAGGACCCCATCTGTGAGAACATTCTAGTTAAGAAGCATGGTCCCTCACTAATTAATGGTTTATTTTCCCAGAATCCAGTGTATATTAGCTTTGTATGGCTCTCAGGCTAATCTTAAAGTGGGGCTCTTATTGCTTTCAATTGAGGCAATTGATAATATCTTTGGGGTTGCCTGGCAGCAAAAGGGACTCAACCTGGCAGTTGCAATAATGAAGAAATATCAACTAAAACATTTATATTTTGGATATATACTGCATATAATTTGTTTCAATAACTAGTCAAAACTGTGAACAAAAGGTATTTTCCACAATTTTCATTCTCCTTTAACAAAGGATCATGTGATAATTGATGGTAATTAGTGTTAAACAATGTGGTGTGCATTATTAAAGGCTTATTGTTATTCAATTTGAAATGAAAAATACAGAAATAATAAATCACATCTTGTTTTTACTGAACCGCAAAATTACTTTTTGAGTGTTAATTTTAGTGCACATAACTTTCAGGTGCTATATACAGCCTAACTACATTTGTATAATATAGATGTGAAATAAAAGAGTTACTAACGTTAATTGGCTGCAATCAACTTTACAGAGGAAAAGGCAGTTTAGAATGCTTTCACATTGTAGAGAAAACATTGCTCAAATATTTTCTAAAATAAACATTGTAGAGAAAATTTACTAATGTTCCTTGCTTATCAAGGGGACTGCACTTAAAAGCAGCATTGATTGGAGTTCAAGACACAATACTTGTAGAAGTGGCTCCTGACAAGTACTCCTTGTTAATGTGACTCACCACTGGAAGTCGGAGATTGATGAAATTAGATGTAACTGAACCAAAACTAAGATTACTTGCAGTTAATTAACAGTACTTGATTTATTCTGGCTCAGGAGGTTTCAAATATTTTTTATTCGACACTATATGTTAAGCATATTTGTAATGTTTTAAGAATTCTGTTGTCCATTTTTAGATGTGAAAGAGTTACATGATTTTCTGTACCATTAGATTAATTCCAAATATTTTTGAAAATTCTTAGCATTTTTCTCCCCCTGAATAGTACATACATTGTTGATGGCACCTGGCGAGCTGTTCCAGATCATCCACGTGGTAATAATCATAACCTGATGTACCAAGGACTTCAAAAGGCAAATAACCAATGATCGGTGGAGCCCTGCAGTTAGAAAGAATATTTAACTACAAAATGTAAGCAGAACTTACTTGCAACTATTAAACTGTTTGTACAGAAAACACAAAGTGCCTGAAAATGAATCAAACAAACTTAATTAATTGAATTGAATGTCTATACAATGATGAGAATTTTCAGAAGGTTGAAGAAACTTGGTTGCCCAGATTGGAGGTCCCTCTCCCATTTCCATAGATTTAGTCTTCATCTGGTGGGAATGGTGGGGCCAAGGCAGTGGGGTGTATGGGTAAAAGCAAACAGGAGTGAGATTTGTTTCCTATAGTGTGTGGTTTACAGTTTTTAAGAGCAGACATGATTGTATGTAAAAGGGAGTTCAAGTCTATGAAATTGTGAAGCTGTCATGTCATTTGAATCCCTACTTTTTTAATGCCTGAATTGTCTCTAAGTTGAAAAAAAACTAGTTCTACAGATTTTGATAATAGTTTGTTGGCATGATCCGTAGAGTATTATTACTTCTTGACTGCGTCCACACCAATAATTATCACATTGGGTGGGGGAGGCTGTAATTTCACAGTTTGATTAACAGATTTGCAGAACTACTAAGGGATTGGCTGCTTTTTATGTGGGGATATGAATGTTTGTTTTTATGAGTGGTTAAGGTCTTGAAGAGGTTTAAATGTATTGAATGGTCTTTTATCAACAAGTGTGGGCAACACGGTGACACAGTGGTTAGCACTGCTGCCTCACAGCGCCAGAGACGCGAGTTCAATTCCCGCCTCAGGCGACTCTATGTGTGGAGTTTGCTCATTCTCCCTTTGTCTGCGTGGGTTTCCTCCCATAGTCCAAAGATGTGCAGGTTAGGTGAATTGGCCATGCTAAATTGCCTGTAGTGTTAGGTGAAGGGGTAAATGTAGGGGAATGGGTCTAGGTGGGTTGCTCTTCAGAGGGTCAGTGTGGACTTGTTGGGCTGAAGGGCCTGTTTCCACACTGTAAGTAAGTAATCTAATCTTTAGTATAGTGAACTTTGCAACTGATACTTCAAACTTTGTTTTATTTTCATCTCAGCATGGCACGTGAGGTCAACTCATGAATGTATTTGGTGAATTGGCATTGAGTGTGTAAGGGAGGGAAGTGAGGGGGTTGAGGGGCTTAGGTTGACATAGAAGATCTGAGGTGCCTTCACAGTGGGTTGGGGCTTGCATTGGTATGGATGGGGTCTGGGTGGGGCAAGGGCTGTGGAGATTAGAGTCCTAACTGCTTTTATTAAAACATTTATATAGTCTGTCTCAATACAGAGCAGATAACAAGATCACTTCAGAACTATTTCCATGGTCACGCCCCTCACCCCAAGTATTCCTAGCCCACAGAACAAAGATCTAGCCAGTCAGGACAGTCTCTCCTGAAGCTGGGCAATTTCCCAATGCTGTGTACCTGCCTCAGGAACAACAATCTGATCATTTGTCAAAAAGAACTGGGACAAGGTAACAAATTCCATTACATAAGTACAACCATTAATTGTATGAATAAGAATCACATGTAGATAGACTAACCAACTTTAAAATGAAAAGTTTGACAAGGTGTGAACATTTTGATATAGTACAGTATAAAATCTTCATTTAAACATTCACCTATTCAAGATAGTTTTATAAAATCCCAAGTAATTACAATTAAACAGAAGTTGCCATTCATTGTTTATTGCATGATATCCAATTAGAATGTGGTTGGAATTATCTGCAATATTTATTATGACTATAATTTTGTTGGTTTTTGAATGTAAGAAAGCACTTGAAGAAATGTACTCAGATGCCAAGCGATTAGGCATATATTCTTCACAGCTTAATATGTGTGTTGCTGTGCACACTAAACAGGTTGTTGACGTCCACATTATTTAGGATTGCATTTCACAGGTAGGAGTGGAGACTACACTCTACAACTAGGATTGATGCAGATTCTTTCAAATGGTACAGAATGATGAAATGAAGCATTGCAGCTGTATTCCTAGCAAACTTTGTCTGTCTTTATGACAACAAAAAACTGCTCTAACCATGGTTTCTGAAGGCATAAGTATGTCTCTCATTAGATACTGACTGGAGGCACTTGTTGTCATTATGGACTCCAGTCTTCTTGCCTTTGGTCTGTGGATGTTCACACTTCCAGATACATAAGAAAGCTTTTCTTAGCAGCCTGCTTGAGGAATAGCTGTGATCTCTCATTACTGGGTAGATAAGATAGTTTGAAGCCTATTGTCATAAATAAAGCAAAATAGGGTCAAATATATTGATGCCTCTATTCTTCCATCTACATTCTAGGGAACAAACCCTGTTCTAGTGAAGGGAAGGTGGCAATTGTCATCATAGTGAGCTGAAACTTGTAAGTGAGGAAACCATGATATTATTAAAGAATTTTCAGATCACAAAGCAGAGGTTAGTTGACAAAAGTGTTCCCTTAGTGTTGCCTTTTGAGATGTTGAAACATACTGCATTAATTTTCCCAGTATCCATTACTATCCACATTTGCTCTGACTTGAACACTATGGGGAATTAACCACAGAGAGAGTGTCATTATAAAATGAAAAGCAACACAACATCAAAGTCACTGATGAAGATAAGGAGTAAACATCTCTTGATGTAGCAAGTTATGCACCAAACTCAACAATTTGTCTGAAAAAAACAGGCCACCCTGCCACATATTAGAAAATTGCATGTGTGCTGCTGATGATTTCTAAAATGCGCGCACCCCTCAGTGGAAGCCATTTCTTCTTATGTTTGCTATTAAAACCACCAACAAATCTCCCATTAACCTTTCTTGGTCTTCAAAAAAATCTCAGCTTACTTTACCTTTCCCCATATTGAGGTGCCTCATCTCTGGTAACATTCTGGTAAATTTCCTTTGCCCATTCTTCAAGGCCTAGACATCTTTCCTGATGTATGGGATATAGAATAGGGCATATTAACACTGCTGAAGCCTATTCATTGGTTTGTACGGACACAGTATAACCTCCTTGATTTAGTATTCAAAACCTGTATTTGTCAACCCAAGGAATCTGTGCGCCTTTTAACGTCCTCATCAACTGGTCCTATCACCTTTAAATATTTATGTAAGTAAAATCCAAGGTTTCTCTGTTCCTGCACCCCTTTAATACTGTAACAATATTCAAATTAATATTTGATGTAGCAAAATGGAAATAGAAATAAAGCACTCTTTTTCCTTCTAGGAGCAGACATTGCTTATATAACTACTTCTTACGCTTAAAACAAGTTGGTAACATGACACTGGTAAGTTCTGCTTTAATCACAAAAAAATTCTCACTAACCTGTGATCTAGAAATAAAAACTTCCACTCCAAGCTATGTCTAGAGGTAAATTCTTCCAAAGGCTCCTCTATTATGCACATCTCCTGTGTTGAAATAAAGTATTGTAAATATGGTTAACAGTGGTAGATTTTATACAGAACAGATTTTAATGCTACATTTCAAGCTTTGCAAATCAATGTGCTTTAATAATAAATACGGTTCATTGACAAATCTTTCCCTTTTTAATATTCAGAATAAATATAGAAAGTAAATAATTGATTGATATCATTGTGTGGCATAATCGATTGTGCTCTTCCTTACAAGTTTAAGAATAAAGGTTTCATTGTTGAGTAAACAGCAAATTTTCGCATTCACAGGCAACAGTTACTCCTTAGCTTTCCACTGCACAGAATCATAGAATGATTCTGCACAAAAAAAGACCCATTTTGCCTGTGCTAGGTTTCTGATAGAGGTGTTCAATTAATCACACTCCTTTGTTCTCTTCCTGTAGCTCTGTAAAATATTTTCTTTCAATTTCTTATCTATTTAAATTTGGCCATTATTATTGAATTTGATTCTGACCAGTCTTTCGGATATTACATCCTAGATCACAACAATTCTGTTGCTGCATGTAGCTATTTCTGCCAGGAGATATGTTATCACGGTGTGCCACACTGTTCCATCCTCACATATTCACTGCAGCCAATCAACAACCACTCCATGCGATCTGCCATCCAACTACTCCTAGATTGATCCCTCTTTCTGCTATTCTCCACACTGCTTTCTGAAAGAATTCTCTGCAGCTTTTCAGCTCTGATTAAATGTCCAAAATACTGACAATTTATTTTCTGGATGTCATCTTCTTAAAGTTCTTTTTCCTCTTGTACTTTTAAATACTTCTTCATTTGACTAATGTTCTGTATTTGGAATTGTTAGCATACAGTTAAGCATCCAGATTTCAAGAAAACTTATCTTTTTCCAGAGACCTATAATTTTTGACAAGGTGTCGGAGCTATACAGGAAATTGGACAGATAGAATGTACACTTTTATGAATTATTTTCCTTGTTACCATCTTAAGTATTATTGTTGTTAACATATTCTTTATCTTTAAAAAAATTAGTTCTGGCTACCTCCATTCTTCTTTTAACTTTTGCATCATACCTGTCACCTTCTGTTGGTATTTGTCCTGAATAGCCAACTTATTTACTTGGTCCAGTGAAACACCACATAATTCAAACGTCACCCTAATTTATTCTAACATACTCCATCTAACCATCATTTCTTTTCTCTTTTTGGTGTTCATATTCAAACATTATTCTAAATTCTATATTTTACTTGATCTATGCTATTTTGTACTGCCTCTTCTAATACTGTCAGAATATTATAAGCTTGTTATGTTCTTCTGTCTTAATTTTACACCTGGAAGCACAGCTAATTCATTGAATATTTCTTCAGTGTACAGATTGAATAACTTGCACTGTAAAAATTTTTTTTTGAGTCATCATTTGTTCTTTTACCAATTATCTGAAATCTCTGTCCTCTCATTACCAACTGTTCTGTCACTAAATTAAGTTTTTTTTCTTTATTTACTCTATCAAAGCTAAAAATAAATATCCTGTTAACCTTCTCTGCTCTCGGGAGAATAACCTCAGCTTCTCTAGTCCCTAAATGTTCAAAGTTTGGGAGAAGATTTGTAGCTCGGGTGCTCGTTGTTGTGGTTCTGTTCGCCGAGCTGGGAATTTGTGTTGCAAACGTTTCGTCCCCTGTTTAGGTGACATCCTCAGTGCTTGGGAGTCTCCTGTGAAGCACTTCTGTGATGTTTCCTCCGGCATTTATAGTGATTTGTATCTGCCGCTTCCGGTTGTCAGTTCCAGCTGTCCGCTGCAGTGGCCGGTATATGAGTTCGACTGGGACAACACTACTATTATAGGAGAAGCCAAATAGAGAACAGCCAGGAAATTCTTAGAGGCATGGCACTCATCCACAGATGCAATCAATAAACACATCGACCTGGACCCAATATACCGGCCACTGCAGCGGACAGCTGGGACTGACAACCGGAAGCGGCAGATACAAACCACTACAAATGCCGAAGGAAAGATCATAGAAGCGCTTCACAGGAGACTCCCAAGCACTGAGGATGTCACCTAGACAGGGGACGAAAAGTCTGCAACATAAATTCCCAGCTCGGCGAACAGAACCACAACAAAGAAAGTCCCTAAAACTTGGTACCATTCTAATAAAACACTTTTGCACCTTTACCAAGTTCTGGACATCCTTTCTAAAATATTGAGTCTAGAACTGAACATAATACTCCAGCTGAGGCCTAACCAGTTAGCTTTATTAAAACTATCATATTCTTATATATTTTTTCCTTAACATAGAATTACCTCTTTAATACTGGATTGATAGCATAGGTACAATTTATGTGAAAATCTCAACTATCTACACATCCTTAACCCAGCATGCCATTGCTGGTCATGTGGCATCATTTTGGCCCTTGGCTCATTAGCAGTAACACAGAAACATCTTTGTTTCTGCACTCTATTCCTCTATTAACAAAGTGAAGGATGCCATTTTCTTTTGCAACATACTTTCCATCTTATACCTTCATAGTTTCATGTACATTTCCCCCCAGATCTCACTCCGTTCTTCCAGACCCTTTAAAACTACAGTATTTAGTTCACCAAAAGAGAAAATGCTGGAAAATCTCAGCAGGTCTGGCAGCATCTGTAAGGATAGAAAAGAGCTGACGTTTCGAGTCTAACTGACCCTTTGTCAAAGCCCAATTTGCTTTTATCCAGCATTTAGTTCATTTTGCTGCATTTCGTCTTTCCTACAAAAATGCATCAAAACACATAACTTCAAAATTCATTGTACTAAATAGTTGCAAAGTAATCATTTTGTATCTCAGCCATGCCCTCTGTCTCCAGAAGATATCTTTTTCTGGTCCCTAAATAGGCCTGCTCTTCCTTTGGCTATCTTTTTACCACATTTGTACTTAGAAAATACTTTTGTCTGACCTCTATGTCACTTGCTAATCTATTCTCATACTCTCTCTATTCCTATTATGTACATTTTCTTGGATCTCCTCTGCACTTTCTATGTTCAGTTTGGTTTTCTGATGCATCATAAGCCTTCCAATTGTCACAAGCCTGCTTTTTCCCTCTCATTTTTATCCTCGACATGTTTAGTCAGCTCTAGCCTTGAAAACCTTTCTTTCCTGTGCCATGGGAATGTGCCTACTCTATACGTGACCATCTTTTTGAGGACCATTATTTAATTACTGTTTTGTCTATTAATTTTTGATACCAATCTACCTGAGCCAAATTTTTACTCAGTTCACTGAAGTTAATGTTTTTACAGTAGTCTTTACCTGAGGCTGGATTTTACAGAGCACCACATTCCCATCTCCCCCTCCCCTAAAATAGTCAACTGGGATCTCAAATAGGAAAGCCCACTCACTGGGACATTAATTGTCTCAAGGCAAGACCTCTGCACCATATTGGGAGGAGGTCTTGTCTTAGAGAGCTTCTGTGCTTTCAAAAGTACCAGATTTAAGCTGTGGCTACAGCTAGACAACAGACAACCCAAGAAAGATAGGAAGTTCAGACTGAAAGCATGTCTGGTTTATCAGCAGGGCCTGGCTGGCAGGCCCCAATTATAATGGGACATAGACAACTTGGAATACGCAGATAAGTGGCAGGTGATGTTCAACGCCGAGTAATGTGAGGTGATACACTTTGGTTGGCAGAACATTGAACAACACTATGAAATAGGGGGTATAATTCTACAGGGGGTGCAGGAGAAGAGGGACCATATGTGCCCAGATCATTGAAGGTCACAATCAGGTGGAGAGAGCAGCTAATAAAGCATATAGTGTTCTTGGTTTTATTTATAAGAGCGTAGAGAACAAGAGCAAGGGCATGCTGAACCTATATAAGACACTTCTTAAACCTCAGATGGATATTGTGTTCAGTGTGGGCACCACATTATAGAGAAGTTGTGAATGTATTGGAGCAAGTGCAGAAGTGATTTACTGTAAATGTTCCAAATATGAGAATCTTAACTATGAGGATAGACTGGAGAACTTGGGACTTTTCTCCCTAAAGAGAAGATGGTTGAGAGGAAATCTGATTGAGGTTTTCAAAATCATGAGCAACTCAGCAGCGTCGAGAGAGTGAAATTGTTTCTGCTTCCAAATGAAATAAGAACGAGAGCATAGATTTAAAGTGACATGTAAATAAAGCAAGGGTGAATTGAGAAAAAAAAAATTGCACACGGTGGGCAGTTAGGGCATGGAATGCACTGCCTGGAAATGTGATGGGGACAGGTTCAACTGAAGAATTCAAGAGGGCATTGGATTTTTAAAATTATAATGGTGTACTGGAATATGGGGAAATTCAGGAAATTGGTACGATAATAGAGCTGGATTAGATAATACAGCCGGTGTAGGCACAATGGGCCGAATGCAGGATTTGGTGGCTGGGAGAGGATTTGAGAGGCTGTGGAAAGGTAATGTCAGGGGTATGGCTTTTGTGGTGGCCGGCAATGGATGGGGTGCCTGCACTGGGGACAGGGAACATCTCTTACCCAGGGAAGACTATGGCCAGTTTGTCAGAGGCCTCCTATGCCATAATAGTGTGTGGGGTTGGATGATGCACTGAAGAGCCACTTACGGGTCTTGACTGTCCCAAAGGTGGTTGGCCTGCTTGACACATCCACTGTCCTCCATAACATGGGAAACTGTTTGAGGGACACTGGGAAGGCAGTGGGCAGACTATGTAGTTTATGAGACCTCCCCATCTTCAAACCACTGGTAGCTATAACTATTTTAAACAACATATAATGATCACAAATTTTGTCCCACAGAGACATGAGCTATTAGATAAAGCCATTCCCTATAGAAAACACACGCAAAATTATGTGGGAAAACATCCAAAGCAGATAGTTCAATGATTTCAATGGAACCAGCAGAGATGAAAATCAAGCTGTGACTTGCTATCACCAATTTTCATGATCACACAAAATGAAGATCTACCTCATTCTGTGCAGTTTGTTCTGGGATATAGCTGACCTGGGAGTAACTTGACATTGGATCCAAAATGTGGAAAATTAACGCTGGAAGAAGCTGCTTCATTATTACTGATCTCATCATCTGTACCTAAAGCAGAAAAACTCTCATTCATGTTTTTCTCACCTCAAATCCCTATTATTCCAATATTTTCATCACTGGCTTCCCCTCATCCCCCTCCATAAACTCAAATTTGTCTAAAACCTAGATTCTGCCCTGTACAATGATTCATTGGATCCGTACAGAATGGAAAGAGGCCATGCAGCCCATTGAGTCTGCACCAACCCTCTGAAGAGCATCACACCTAGACCCAACATCCTACTCAATCCCTGTAACCTCACAGTTCCCATGGCTCATCCATCTAGCCTGTACATTCTTGGACACTATTGGCAATTTAGTATGGCAAATCCACCTAACCTGCACATCTTTGGACTGTGGGAGGCAACTGGAGCATCCAGCCGAAACCCATGCAGACAGAGGGAGAATGTGCAAACTCCATGTAGACTGTCACCTGAGGCTGGAATCAAACCAATGCCCCTGGCACTGTGAGGCAGCAGGGCTAATTGCTGAGCTGCCCTGCTGCCCAGTACCTCACTCTCTGATTGCTCAACTTTATCTTGACAAGGCTCACTTCCCCTTCTGTCACTTTTCCAACTCTGGCCATCTGTTTATTACCCTCTTACTTTGCTTCTCCATCATCAATAAGTTCTCTTTCCCTCTGGTCGCATTAATTACTTTATCTTTAAAATTCTCTGACTGCCAGTATACCTCTCTACCTCACTTCCCATCCTTCAAAAACCTGTACATCCAAGTTATTTATCTATCTATTTAAACTCTCTCCAGCTCAGCATTCAATTCTTCTTTCATTACTTACTGAGGATGTCATATATATTAAAAATACTGTTGAATGTAAATTGAAATTAATAATCACCTGAAGGCCATTACTTGGTTCACAATTTAGATTAAAATTCAGAATTTTACTTACATTTAACAAGTTTACAAAAAATTCAAAAGCATTAGAAAATAAGAACCATGTAAAAAAGTCATGCTATTTAATTTTAATTAATAAACAAATTTTAAAAAGTGCCTCCTACAAATGTATTGATACCACTTGTAAAATATACATCTAGGTGTCAGACAGTGTATCTGTGCATGGTCCACCAGAGAAATGCAGCACCTGACAAAGTGGCTAAAGCTGAAGTATAAGTGACTTGGAATGTCCAGAAGTCTTGCTCTGCTTAGCCTCCTCCTGATTGCCTATTGCATTGTTCGAAGACCTTCATGAAATTTAAATTGACTTTTTTCAATGAACAGGCTAGGATGATACAGCAAGAATCTACCATTCACCAGTCTAATTTCAATCAGGAGCCAATATTCAGTGTTCTCTAGCCTGTTGGTTGCAGTTCAGGAATCAATTCCTGGGAGATTGGTACTCTGGTGTGATCTATTTTCACTGTCCATATGTACTAACCTTTATAAATTGAGGTGTTGCTAGACGGACGGTTGCTACAAAACACATCTGTTCATGTACTGTTGTTTGAAGTGTCCTTTGAACAGAACCTTCAAAACCATTGCAAGATGAACTAGGCACTACAATTAGAAAGAAGAAAAAGAACATTTCAAACAGTGGTTTATACCAGTCTGTAATAAGCAATCTATTAACATATTCTATACAAAGACTAATTATGAATGTTTCTATTGTATATATGCATCGAAATATATGCATTTCTACAGGATCCTTACTGTGGAATTTTGCCAGGATTCCATTTCTTTAAAAGTGGTCAATGAAGCTGACAAATTTTGGTAAATAATCTATCAATTGTTAAGTAACACTAGGCTGCGTTCGGGTGCACACACATGATCATCAATTTGAATTACATCTGGTCATATTATTCATAGTGCACATTAGGCAATGAAAGAATCTGTAATTAAAAGTGCTTTACAAATTGGTCATACATCCCAAATTCCAAATGGATTTTGTTATTGAATCCCCTTCCTTACACCAACTAGAATAAGTTTTATCATTTTAAGTGTATGAATTCTCTAAAACAGAATTTATTTTTGAGTTGAGGTTGCATTAAATGCACACAGACTTGAGCAGGACAATTGTTTGCAAATTGGAGACTAGTAAATCTATCACTCCGCAGCATCACAGGAGAGGTGGTGGCTGCTGCCAGTACTGCAACTCCTCACAGTCCCAGGATCAAGCAGTGAACCAATGAGAAAGATAACTATTATTTAAGGGTGTACCCCATGTAGTGAGGGTCACAGGGGCAGGGAGGCCATCGAAGTCAGAGAAAGGAGGTCGTCAACAACTTGTTCTTGCTCATGTCCATGCCTTCAGTCATGTAGAACTGAATGAAGCTTGAGGCCAACCCCATCACCTGACATGCAGTCTGCAGAGACCTAATGGCTGGTAGGCTGCCAGTCAGTTATCTGGCTGCAGCTAAGGAAAATTGCAATGCAGGTAGGAAGGATCTTAAATATTGTTAATTGACCATTCAAGTGTATTAAGTGGAGGTGAGTGGAAAAGTCAGTCGTGTACCACCCTGAACTTTCTGCACACAAATGGGAAGATGTCGGTTATCAGTCCTGATAACAATTCCACTGATCTTCAAGGCCTCCCACCTCCTAGATGTCCCCTGCTAGCCTGGAATATTACACCTTGTGTATCAATTTGCAATGTCAATATTCCCTTTATGCTTAGTTTTCAAAACAACATTTCAAATCTTCTACCACTGACGTTGACCTATTTGGAACATGACCACATTTTTTGAAAGTCTGCTCTCAGTAAGTATCTCTGACAGACAATGAGTGTTTCCATGGTTTATGTACATCTAAATATATGCATCTCTCCAGGATTCTGAATGTGGAATTTTATCAGGATTACGTTTCTTTTCTGTACAATCCAGTAAAACAAGCAAATCTTTTATTTGGCACAACACTGCTTAGCCAAGTACTTTTTTCCAGGTCAAGTTAGTAAATTTTCTTAATGCATAACATCTGTCTGTTTAAAAATTATTAACCAAAGTACACCCATACTGCATACACCTATATTGGCATAGTAATTTGTAGGCAAATATTAATAGTAAACATGCTGTTCTCAGTCACAATCTCTATTACTCATGTACTGCAATATTGAAAAGCATCAAGTCTCAGCCAGGGACAGTGCAGTACTATGAGCCAAATGCTGTAGGATTCACAACTCTACCATTAACACACACCTAATGAATCCCTGTTAGGAAACAGGACTTAAAGCAGGAGCTATGACATAATGGAAGGAAGGAAAGTTGGAGAAAAAGCCAATTCATCACAGAAAAGTCAATAAAGAATAGTTTCTGGATCAGTGGTGCTGGAAGAGCACAGCAATTCAGGCAGCATCCGAGGACAGGCAAAATCGACGTTTCGGGCAAAAGGGCTTTTGCCCGAAACGTCGATTTTGCCTGTCCTCGGATGCTGCCTGAATTGCTGTGCTCTTCCAGCACCACTGATCCAGAATCTGGTTTCCAGCATCTGCAGTCATTGTTTTTACCTCAATAAAGAATAGTGCTGAGCTGAACTTCCAGATTGACCTCAGCACCAGAAATGATAACTCAGTTGACCTGTGGCTTTCTCCTTTACTAAGATCTAGATCTTATGCCAAAATTGGGAAAGCTGTCAAGCAACAACTTGACATATTTGTATCTTACAGCTAATATCCTAGACATCACTAGTTCCACCCTGAGTACATCATATCGCACTAGAAAGGCAGACTCTAGAGATTCTGCAAGTGCAGAAGATACAACATAGGAATTTAGGAATTAGGAGTGGGAGTAGGCAATTCAGCCCTTCGAGACCACTCTGCCATTTAACATGATCATGGCTAATCTTATCCTGGTCTCAACTCCACTTTCCTGCCTGCTCCCCATAGCCCTTTATCTCACTTTTCACCAGGAACATATCTATTTCTTCCTTGAATCTGTTGATAATTCTGCCTCCACTGCTCTCTGGGGCAGTGAGTTTGACAGTTTCACAACCCTCTGAGAGAAGTAGTTTCTCCTCATCTCAGTTTTGAATCTACTTCATCACTCTATGACAACGACTGTTAGTTCGAGACTGTCCCACGAGGGGGAACATCTGTTCAAAGTCCATCTTATCAATCCCCTTTAGCATTTTATATACCTCTATCAGATGCCCCTCCAACCTTTTTGAACTCCAATGAATACAAGCTCAAGCTATTCAATTGCTCTTCGTACAACAGTCCTTTCTTCCCTGAAAGACTGTCTAAGTAAAGTAAGACTTATACGTTACAGTGGGGCGACTATACATAGATTATTTTGAATTACCTGCATTTAGTTCAGGCATGACCCTGAGGTTCTGGATGTTTGACATATTAATTCGCTGTCCCACTCTCTGCTTCTGGCCTCTTCCTCAGTCTACTATATTGTTTCAATTAAACTGAACATGGGCTGAAGGAATAGTACCTTCACATTCAACTAAGCATTTCAAAACACTTCCAGACCCAATACTGAATTCAACAATTTATGGTGCAAGCTTCAGTCCCTGATTTTTCATCCAGGAATTGATGATGTTCTGCTATTCCTATTTACATCTCATTTAGCTCTATCTTTTGTTGGCTTTACATGTTGCATTATCATCTCCTTCTGCCTTTCACTGCCATCTCTCATTTAGCTTCTTCTTCCTTTCCTTGATCAGTGATCTTCCCTAATGTTCTTTTGAGCTCTTCTCTGCTGGCCTCTGTATCAAATCATATTACATCTCTCACCTTTTCTGACAGAGGCCCATCACATTGAAACACCAATTTTAACTGCGTAACTGAATGAGTTTTAAGTAATTCAAGTCGAGAACCTTAATTCTATTTCTCTCTCTTTCTGGGTATTGCCATGATTTTCTGTTGGTACTTCAGATTTTGCTTTAATTTTATCCACTAATAATTCCTAGAATGGGACATTTGTGAAAAAAAAATGGTTATGTGGCTTAGTGATTTACTTATTGTGAATTAATCTTTCTTTCTTCAGTTCCACTCTTTAAACTATTTACTTATCTAATTTGTGTGTTCTTATGTAATATAGAATACATGTTATGCAAACCAATTTTTAAGCCCTTAGTCTCACATAATAGATCTGGACTAAATTTCAATACTCACCACTGTCATATGACTGGAAATTTCCCACAAATCGTAGATATTCATAGGTAGGAGATTCCTCTGGGTCCAATGTCCCTCGCAGCAAGTGACAAGAAAATTCAAAGCAGTTCTCAGCTAGATAAAAACATTACATACTTGCTTAAATGAAAGTTAGGCAATTGTATATTCTTGCTTTCCAGATATATGTACAATATTAATATTATTGTTGGGAGCCAGGACACCATATGGGCAGCATAGAGGATTGGACAGAAGTGTGAGGTTAGGGATTGGTGGGGAGTCAGAATCAGCTGCAATTTATGAGATAATAGCTTCACTAGTTTTCCAACCCAATTATCATACACTCTGGACAGAGAAGAGTGGGCAGTTGAGCTTTCTGACCACTTTCGAGAAATATATTCACTGTTTAAGGGCAAGTCTATGGGAGGGCTCAGGCTAGTCAAGGAATTCTGTGTTTACAATAAGGGGCAACCTACCCTTAGCGATCTTTAACTTTTCTTGCCACCCATCAGAATGGAAGGTTGTCTTTGAAATTTTGCAATGAGCAGCCGGAAGTCTGCTCTCACTAAATATTCCTTCCTCAGGATTTCAGGCAGGGTCTGTGTCCTTCGCAATGGGCACTGTGGAATCCCACTCGTGGTGGTTCTGTGAACTGCACTTCTGCCAAAGTAAGCAGAATTCAACTGAGGATGCACCATGCAAAGGCAAACTAGCATTTCGGGGAACGAATTTAAAAGATATAATATTCAGAATAAACTGTTTGCGATTTGTTAAAAATTGACTTTATGTGCAAAATTGAAAAACTGATGTCTGATGTTGGCAAACCTCTGTTAAACTTTTATAAAATACGTATTAGGTCTCAACCTGGAGCACTGGGTCTAGTTCTGTACTTCAGTAAGGCTGTGAAGACATTACAGAGTGATATAGTCACACTGCATGGAAACAGACCCTTCGGTCC
The DNA here is from genome assembly GCF_004010195.1 of Chiloscyllium plagiosum. Classification (NCBI taxonomy): domain Eukaryota; kingdom Metazoa; phylum Chordata; class Chondrichthyes; order Orectolobiformes; family Hemiscylliidae; genus Chiloscyllium; species Chiloscyllium plagiosum. The sequence continues at coordinate 63,930,428 of NC_057715.1, read as the reverse complement.
ATGCCGAACATTTTCCCAAACTAAACTATTCCCACCTGCCTGTGCTTGGCCTATATCCCTCCAAATACTTCTTATTCATGTACATATCGAAATGTCTTTTGAACATATACCTACATCCATCACTTTCTTCAGCAGTTTATTCCACACACGAACCACTCTCTGTGTAAAAAGGTTGCCCCTGATATCCTTGTTAAATCTTTCTCCTCTCACCTTAAAAATATGCCCCCTAGTTTTGAACTCCCCTATCCGAGGGAAAGTAACCCTGTCATTCACCTTATCTATGCCCCTCATGATTTTATAAGCCTCAGTACTGTCACCCCTCAACCTCCTACACTCCAGTGAAAAAAGTCCCAGCCTTTCCAGTCTATTTTTATATTTCAGACCCTCCTTTCCTGGCAACATCCTGGAAAATGTTTTCTGAACCCTCTCCAGAACAGGCCTCACCAATGTCCTGTACAACCTCAATATGATGTCATAACTCCTATACTCAATTGTCTGAATAATGAAACCAAGTGCCCTAAATGCTTTCTTAACCACCCACTCTACCTGTGATGCAAATTTCAAAGAATTATGTACTTGAACCCCTAGGTCTCTCTGCTCTACAACACTACCCAGGGCCCTACCATAAATTGTATAAGTTCTTCCTTGTTTATATTACCAAACTGCAATACATTACATTTATCCAAATTAAACTCCATCTGCCACTCCTCAGCCTATTGATCAAATTGATAAAGATTGTTTAAATAAGCTTATTCACTGTCCACTATATCACCAAATTTAGTGTCAGCTGCAAACTTATTAACCATGCCTCCTACATTCTTATCCAAATCACTTATATAGATGACAAACAAAAATGGACCCAGTACCGATCCCTGTGGAATACCACTGGTCATAGGCCTCCAGTCTGAAAAACAACCCTCCTCTACCACCACTCTCTGTCTCCTACTAGAAAGCCAATTTTGTATCCAGCTGGCAATCTCACCCTGAATCCTACGTTATCTAACTTTACTAATTAGCCTGCATCAATCATTTTGGTTACTTCATTAAAAAACTCAGTCAAGTTTGTGAGACACGATTTTCCTTGCATAAAATCATGCTGACTATCCCTAATCAATCCTTGCCTCTCCAAATGCATGTTAATCCTAACTTTCAGAATCACCTCCAACAACTTAACCACCACCAATGTCAGACTCACAGGTGTAGAGTTTCCAGGCTTCTCCTTACAATCCTTCTTAAATAATGGCACAACATTAGCCACCCTCCAGTCCTCCAGTACTTCACCCGTGTTTATAGATGATACAGATATTTCTGCGAGGAGCCCTGCAGTTTCCTCCCTAATTTACCACAATGTCCTGGGATACACTTGATCAGGTCCCGGAGATTTATCCACCTTTACGTTTTCTAAGACCGCTAGCACTTCCTTTTGTATAATGTGAACTATTTTCAAAACATCACTATTTATTTCCCGGAGTTCTCTAGCCTCCATTTCTTTCTAACAGCAAAATCTGATGAGAAATATTCATTTAATATTTCTCCCATCTCCTGAGGTTCAACACAAAGACAACTTTGATGATCTTTTAGGGGTCCTAATTGCTCTCTAGTTGCTCCCTTTTTCTTAATATATTTGTAGAATCTTTTTGGATTATCTTTAACCTTATTTGACAAGGCTATCCCCTTTCTACCTTCTTGATGTCCTTCTTAAGAGTGCCTATACAATCTTTTTACTCTTCAAGAGATTCAGTTGATCCCAGTTGACTATCTCTAATATACATTTCTTTTTTATTCTTGACTAGAACCTCAATATTTTTATTCATCCATTGTTCCCTAATCTGACTGCCTTGCCTTTCACTCTAACAGAAGCACAATGCCTCTGAATTCTTGCTCTCACACTTTTGAAGGCTTCCTACTTGTCAGTCATCTCTTTGCCTGCAAACATTCTACCCCAATCAACTTTTGAAAGTTCTTATTTTATACCCTTAAAATTTGCCTTACTCCAATTAAGAACTTTAACTTTTATGGAAGACTTATCCTTTCCCAAAACTATTTTAAGCCAACACCGGCATCTCCAAATCATATTTTAAAACTAATAGTATTATGATCACTAGTCCCAAGTGTTCCCCAGTAAAACTTCAGTCACTTGCCCTGTCTTATTGCCCAAGAGAAGGTCAAATTTTGCTCCTTTTCCAATAGGAACATTTACATATTGATAAAGAAAATTTTCCTGAACACATTCAGACGTTGTAGAAAAGACTGGTTCCAGGAATGGACATCTTCTACTGTTTAGTTAGATCGGACTATTATTCTTGAAGAGAAGTTTAAGAGGAGATTTGATAGAATTAGTCAAAATAATGAGTGGTGCACAGAGTAAACAGGGAGAAACGGTTCCCATTTTTGGAAGGAATAAGAGGGCGCAGATTTAAGGTAAGTGGCAAAATAAGCAATGGTGACAAAAAAAAAATATGTTTTATGCAGTGAGTGGTGAGGATCTGGAATAATCTGCCTGAGAATGTGGAAAGCATCAAAAAAGCATCCAAGAGGAAAATGGATTATATGAAAAGGAAGAAAGGGTATAGAGCTATGGGGAGAAGATGAGGCAGTAGCATTAGGTTTATTTTTTTAATTGCAAAAATATACTTTATTCATAAAAAACTTCATCTATAAATACATATGAAAAGGTTGTTATTCTGTTCTGTACAATCTTACCAACAAGGATAAAGAAACCCAAAAAGTACCTTGGAATTTGTCATCCCATGGAGCTACCACACAATTGCAAATAACAAGGGCATTTTTAACTCATGCAGGAAGAAAATAATTTGAGGCAATGCAGTGATCTCACAACTGAACAAACACTTGTACTTTGGCAGGAAGGCAATGTGGTCTTTCCTCACTGCGCCTTAGTGGTAGGTTCCCCAAGCTTCAGTGTGTCTGTCAACACATTGTCATGGACTTTGGAATGTGCCAGTCTGCCACACTCTGTCTCTGTACTGGAAGACTAACAAATGTCAGGCAGACCAAACAGTGTCTTTCACCGAGTTGATGGTCTTCCAGGTGCAGTCAATGTTTGTCTTGGTGCACGTCTCAGGTAACAGATCATAGAGCACAGAGTTCTGTGTCACAAAGCTGTTTGGGACAAATCTCGACAAAAACCACCACATCTCTCTCCAGACCTTCTCTACAAAGCCACATTCCAGAAGGAGATGAGTGACAGCCTCTTCACCAGCTCAGCCGCTTCAAGGGCCGTGTGCAGTGGTGCACAGAGACCAGGCCATTCTGCCAAATGACGTTGTCAGTCTGCTCAGGGAACAGGAATTGCCTGACAGGAATTGCCCTCTCCTTTTCCACAGGGTCTCGAGGACACTATGTGCTGACCACTTCCTGATGGGCTTGTGTTCAAAGGTATTTCTCTTTGTAAATTTCTCCAGGCTAAGAAGAATGATCCAACTACTTGGAGCACTCCATGGTAACAAGCCCAGCCTATCCTTCACAACACCTGGTACAAGTAGAACTTCAGTATGTAGTGAGATTTGGTGTTTGCGTACCAAGGGTCTACACACAGCTGAATGCAGCCATGCACAAAAGTGACAATCAGGATGAGGGCGGCATTGGTACATTCTCCCCCCTGCCTTATCTAGAGCTTTCACATGGTGTGGAAGCTGACTCAGATGACTATAGTGGTCATAGCTTGGGGAATAGGCCAAACTCATGCCACATACAACAACTCCAAGAGTATCTTACACCTGATGACTGGATTTTACCCACAGTGGAGAGGAAGCAGTGTTTCCATCTGCCCAGTTTCTGCCTCACCTTGGTGATATGCTCCTCCAAAGTTTTGGCACACATTCTGGCCCCTCTGAACCATATTCCCAGCACCTTCAGGTAATCTGTCCTGACAGTGAAGGGGATAATGGATTGGTCGGCCCAGTTCCCAAAGAACATGGCCTCACTCTTACCTTGATTTACCTTGGCTCCCGAGGCCAGTTTAAATTGAATGCAGATTCTCCTGAGACTGTACACTGAGAGCAGATCAGAGCAGAAAACTGTAACATCATCCATGTACAGGGAGGCTTTGACCTGCAGGCCTCCACTGCCTGGAAATAGTCACCCCACTCAGGCTTGTATCCTTCCTGATGGACTCAGCAAATGGCTCCGTACAACACACAAACAAGGCAGAAGAGAATGGGCAGCCCTGCCTTATCTTATCGAGGAGCTTTCTGATTCCTACCCACTGAATGAGACTGCACTCATGATATTGGTGCAGAGCAGTTGGATCCAAATATGGATTCCCTCCCCAAAGCCCATTCTGGACAGCACATGTAGGTATAGATATCCCATCAAAGATCTTCTCCTGGTCCAGGCTGATGAGATAGGTGTTCACCCCCCTGTCCTGTGTAGGCGATCATGTCCCTGAGGAGGGTGAGGCCCTCAGAGATCTTCCTGCCGGGTACAGCACAGGTTTGGTCGGGGTGAATCACCGATCCCAGAGTAGATCTGACACAGTTGGTGATGACCTTAGATAGGATTTTGTAAACTGCACTCAGGAGTGATTTTTTTCTTTCTTGCAAAAATATATTTTATTCATAAAAGATCTTTATGTACATACACAGGTACTAAAGCAGTTCTGTACAGTCTTTTGCATATCAAGAAAAATAAACATTGGAATCTGACATTCCCTGCATTTGCAAAAACCAAACGCATTTCCTATTCATGCAGGACACTAATTGCATACAGTTGAGGCAATGAGTGTGTGTGTGTGTGTGTGTTTATCTGAGAACTGAACAGATCCCTATTGTACTTTGGCAGAAAGTCCGTAGGCCATGGTCTTTCCTCACTGTGCTTTGCCAGCAGCTGCCCCAGGCTTCCGTGCCTCCCTCAGCACATAGCCCTGGATCTTGGAATGTGCCAGTCTGCAACACTCAGTCAAGGCCAACGCTTTGCATTGGAAGACCAACATGTTTTGGGCAAACCAAACAGCATCTTCCACCAAGTTGTTGGTCTTCCGGGCACAGTCAATATTTGTCTCAGTGCGCATCCCAGGGAAAAGACCAGAGAGCACAGAGTCAAGTGTATTGCTCCCTCAGAAAATCACAATTGACACAACAAGCTGAAATGCCTCCTACCGCAGCTGGGTTTTTCCAATTTTAAATTACAGTGTAGAGATAGGCTCATTACGAATGGGATACTCCGACCATCAATAATGAGAAAGCCTTCCAAATGAGACACCTATCATATATTTAAGTAATCACCCAGCTCTTCACCAATCAGGGACTTACAGCCACTCCAAGCAGAGGCCAAGCCTACTGTCTGCACAGCAACACTGAATTGCTGGAACAACTGGTAAGGTAAGATACTTTCCAGGAATGGGAACTTCAGAATAGGAATCATGGAGAGAGGGGAGTTGCAGGTCAGAGGCAAGGGCAGGTAGATGGCTTTCAGTGGCCATCCACCTCCACCCTAATCCATGCTTCTAACTCCCTCCCAGATTGGAGTCCTGCCCTGGAACCTGGCAGACAGGCTGGTTTGTTTTAGCAGTCAGGAGGGCTGCCACATTTCCTGCCTGCCAAGAACACAGCACATCAGACCGATATCTGGATGAGGCTTTTATTTGGCCAACCATTGGTCTTTCTGCCCAGGCATTAATTTCTGAGGTGGTTGGAAGGGGGTGGACATCTCCCTGATGCTAGCTCACCTAATTATTTGCCCTTTCCACCATTTCTCAGTAAGGGAAAATGGCAGATGCATGATTCTAGATTCTGCAATAAAAGGCGGACATGTGAAAAACATAGAATGGGGGCGGGGGGGATGCTAAACAAGATGCAAAGCTGTTATCAAGATGTGAAACTGTATTATAATATTTGGCATAGTAGTATTCATTTCATCCCACACTGAAATGTTAATCTGTAACATTTGGAGTAGAACATGAAGGTACAATCTCTGACTCAGTGACAACTGTGGTACAATTGGGTCATGACTGATACTCAGAAGCCAGCAGATGCCTAGTCTGAAAATCAACTGGGTAGTTAAGAAACACACTTAGCCATTCATTTGTTTTGTCCTGTTGAGCTTACTGCCTTTACCCTTCAAACAGCTGCCAGCTGAGATGGGTCCAGTAATGAGTGTCCTGTCAGCTGCTTGGGGTGTCAAGATAGAGCTGAAAATGTGTTGCTGGAAAAACACAGCAGGTCAGGCAGCATCCAGGGAACAGGAGAATTGACGTTTCGGGCATAAGCCCTTCACAAACCCTGATAAAGAAGCATAATAAACTGAGGCTTACGGTACAGGATCACCCACTCTTACTTCGGTTTGATTGTAGGTATGGATCCAAATTCAATTCTTTGTGGAAGCCCTGGAATTCTATCAGGTTGGGAAACACACACAATGGGACTCTGTCTTCCCTTCCTTCTCTCCACCCTCTGGGAACTGAGTGCTCCCTTGGCAGCAGACAAAGGAATATTAGGCCTGAAGGTTTTCTGCTTCACCCTCTATATCCTCAGACACTTTCAGTGATTCCATAATTCTCTAACATAGGATACCCTCTGTTCATCATTTATATGTTATCTATTTCGGTCACAATCAACAAACACAAAGGCTGAATTCAATATATGTACTTGTGACACTCAATTCTAACATTCTGCACCGCCGTCAAATCCACTGTTGTTTGTACTTTGGACACTTGGATCAATTTATGTATTAACACTTTACCCAAGCGTTCTTGTTGGTGATGTGAACAAAAGGACTCATATAGTTTATAGTTCAATTCAAAATTTTATAGACAAAATATTTCTTATTAAAAACACCAAGTCAGCAAATCCCCACAATTTTGACTCTATCTAGCTCCATCTGTCTAAGAAAAATACAGTCCACAACAATCCATGTGTTTGGGCTGGGCCATTGGAATCCTCTCCGAAATGGGGCTAACTCTCTTCGATGAAGGTGGGTCTCTCAGGTCAGCGTGAATTTTCTCCCATGTCTTCTCCAGTTGCCACACCATCTTCTACCAAGAATCTTGCTGTGAGTCTTTGCCAAGGAGGTGGCTTCGAGTTGTGCATTTTTATACCCATGCCCTTGACCTTCCTGAATATTTTGTGGCCTTTGGCCAATGGGATAATGAGTGGGATTCAAAGCATCCAATGGGTTCCATCAACATCCTTCACTATTGCTATGTGGGGGAGGTATAAAGTGCACATTCTCAGACACTGGCTGGAAGTCAAGGTGCCAAAACGTTTGATAGATATTTCAATACACAACCATTGGGCTGGTTGTAACTGGATTTTCTCCAAACTTTGAAAACTCTTTGATCTTAGTTTCCACTGTTCTCTGTAGCCGACAGCTGATGGCTGCTATTTAGTTTGGCCAATTTGCTGTCAGGCCCAATTTCTCCAGCTATGGGTTAATTTAGAATGTCCAATTCTGGGCCTGTGGTCACTTGACTATGCTAAGGCTATTCCTGAGCAATCCTATAAAAAAGTTAAGTGCTGACTGGGATTAAAGCCTTTCAGCTCAAATTCAACAAAGCTGAAACCATTGCATTTGTCTCCTGGCAGCAGCAATACGATCCAGTCTGCAATTCCATCAAACCAGCCCATAGGCACTTTGCTGGTTCTGATTTAGCAGTATGTAAATTTGGTACTTAACTCTGGGTTGAAAATTTTACTTCTCATCCATTTACTATCGAGGCATTTTCTTTCATTTCTTGAATACTATTCCTTATGTATTATTTTACCTCTACTGATGTTGGCATCTTATGTATTATTTTCACACCATAAAAGGTTATTCTCATATTCTCACTTCCAACATTCTGAAACTAATCTAGAATGGTTGTATCATTTTTGACAAATAGCACTTTATATCTGGACCCCAATAAATGGATTTCAATGTTTTCATCTTCACGTTTCTTCATAATCTTTCTTGTTCTATTTCAGTGACATCTTCAGCCATATGGAATATTAATCTTTTTAAATATAACCTTTATGAGCATTCTCAACATCCTTTTTTATTTGCAGTACAGTTTGAGGTTTAATTTACGAAATGCTATACGCTCACATTGAAGGGATTAAAATACTAAAATAACAGGTTACATAATCTTTTATGTACAAGGAAACTCACAGTTTAAATAGTGTGGCAAAACAGCATCTGTCACTAATGTGTGAGAGGACAGCAGTTTAAATATTTCTTCATGCTCCTGTTCAGGGAGGAAGTTTAATAAATTCTGATCGATAACATCAGACTAGAAGAAAGACAAGAAAAGACACAGTCAGTTTTGGTATAATAATACTGTTAGTTAATAAATCATCCTGAAAACTCTGTTATGATAGCTTGATGTCCTTGCTTATTGAAAGTGGAATGGTGCTGAATATCTAAGTTTAATGGTTTGAAAATGGCAATGTTAAATCCAAGATCAGGAGAATTTGAAATATTTCATAATCATGTAAAGCTTTATAATTTATTAGCCAATACATTGACAGCAATCGTATGAAGGATAAAAATGAAACATTTATAGAAGAGCAGTGATCAAAGACATAAAGTACAGCTTGAAAAACTATTTGGATGCTTTGAGAAAATAAATGGTGGGATCACATTTACACATATTTTACAGTTGTCTTCAGATTAGAATATTAAAATTCTGTTGAGCATAACTGAAAAATCAATGCACAGGCAATTGTTGGAGGAGATTCCAGCCTGGAGTGATTTGGGCTGTGGGTGTGAGCACAAACACTGTTCCTGAGGCTGTTGATCCCTATTGTTGAGTAAGGCTCTTCAACTCCATATGTAAATAACATTCCTTTATTTACATATGGACATAGTAAGTTTTCAAATACAGCTCTTGAGACTAGTCCATTAGCCTCTTCACATGCTTATTCTCGACTAGTGTCTTTCCCCTAGTCTTCTCCCTTACTGATTCAGAGTCATGTGATCAGTTATATTATCATGATTTATATACATTGCATTATACCACATCATCCCCTAAATGTCTCTCTTCATTATCTACACTAGTTCACTAGTTTACTTTCACTTATTTCAGCTCTTGGGTGATTGTGTTGTGCCTGTCTGGAATGGCTGTATCATTCTGAGTTCTGTCTGATGTAGTGTAGGATGGCTGTCCCACATACTCTTCAGGCATTCTGGTGATATAGCATCTAGTTTGATCTGTTTGTCTGTTAATAGTAGATTCTGACCTTCTCTCCCTTAACTAGACTCCCAGTCTGGCTTTAAGGTTGACAAAATCAAGTTGCACCATCTGTTGCTTTTTGCTGTGGCTTTTCTCGAATTGTTTTGCCCTCCCTTGGTGTTAAGAGATTTTGTTTTAAAACTGGTGAATCTGTTTTTAACTTTCTTCTCTTTAACAAGTCCACTTGTAGGTATTCATTATTCAATGGCATCGTTCTGTAACAGGACAGAGCTCATTTCCATCAGGATTCTTATACATCAGTGACTATTTGATGGCTCTATTAGCCTCTCTGTTTGACTGATAATAGAGTGGACATCTTTTCAATTTGCTGATGGCTGCCTCCAAAGTGAGCTTGCTTAAACTTTTATTAATGAATTGAGGTCCACTGTGAAGGAAATTTCATCTCAAAGACCTTTTTTAGAGCTACAATCACTGAGTCTGTTGTAGTGGAATTAAGTTATATGACTTCAATCCATTTTGACTAATAGTCATCAAGAACCAAACACATCTTTCCTCTAAAATGAAACAAACCCATTGCTAACCTTTCCTGTAGCCTTGTTGGAATTTTAATGAAATCATTCGCTTTGTAGTCATTGAGAACAAACATAAACAAATACAGATGGTTTGAATTAATATCACCCAAATGGTGTAATAAATGCAATCAACAACCTTGGTCTAAGGATATCTGCCAGCACCTCCTTTAGCATCCAGTTCTGAGATGTTTTGCTAAATCATCATTGACGAATGAAATTGAATGGTCTGCACTTCTGCCTCCATTAATTTAACTGAGTGAGTTCCACACACAATCTTAGTTCTCCACTTGTCTTGGGAACAGTTACTGACTCTGTGCACCACTGTGTTGGCTCCGTCTCTGACATTACGGCTCTACTTTCAATCAGGAGTCCTAATGAAACGTTATACCCGAAACATCAACTTTTCTATCTCCTGATACTGCCTGCCTTGCTATGTTCTTCCAGCCTCCTGCCTGACTATTTCAATCTGTCTAACTGAGATTTTACTTTTCCCACCAAAGGATGAGGAATTTTCCTGGGAATGTAAATGCAGATCGGTTTAGTACCTTTTAGCAGAGTAAGTTGTTACATCCACTTCAGTTTGTTTAAAGCTTTAAAAAGTTTTGGAAACTTTTCCTGAAATTCTCTCCCATTTTCATTATGAGTTATTGTAACTACTTTCTATAAGTGACCTAGATGAATACATGTATTCTGATTCCACATTATATTTAGTATTTCAGTGACACTTTGTTCTCTGTGACTAATCTTAGAGGCGATTTGCCCATGCACATGAAAATCTGTGCCTCCTGGACCATGGAGTTTTATGTTAGCTGGTCTGACTTTCACAGACTTCAAAACAAGCTGTCTTTCAGCATTAACAAGTTATTCCTGTGCCAAATTTCACTTCTTGTTTGAATCCTTGTACCTTCAGGAATAGTCCAGAATCTGTTCTTCTTGATATCCCTTAGAAATACTGTCTTCACATTTTGCTTTGCAAATTTAAAACTTCTTATTCTTGTATGATTTTCATTTCTCTGGCAAGTTTCCTTTTGTAAGAGCCTTCCTTTATTTTTGAAGTGATGGAGATGCTATTAATGTTCATTATTATTGAAACACAACTGGCTACAGGTATAGCACTCAGCTCCTCAGTTGTTCTTCAGCTGACATTGAGATTTTTTTTTGGAGCCACTTCTTGTACAATCTCATGTAGTCAATCCCAATGATTTCTTTTCTTTTGACATTTTGGAAGGCTGGGAGGGTAACAAAGTTGCAATTGTGCCTTTCCATTTCATTGCGTCAGAAGAATCCCAAATGTCTTCCCAAGTACTGACTAATTATGGATCTGATTTCTGTCAGTGTATCGAATTGGATTCCTGTTCCAACATTAAATTCTCCTAGGATTGGGGAATATCTCATAACTTCTCATCTCTCATACTGGCTACTGCACTGTCTCAAACTGATTCATCCTCCAAGCTCTGTGCCCATAACATTTTCCTAGATGATCTAAGTCCAGTAAAAAGGCTTCTACTGTTTTTCTGAAATGGTAAAATTGCTGATTAAATCTTGCATATTATACCATAAATGTCTATTGGAGTTAAGTATACAAGTATACAAATTAGCAGCAAGCATGTAGATTAAAATCCTGCATAATTACTACTGCGTCTTTCTAGATTAGAGTGGTGCTGGAAAAGCACAGCAGGTCAGGCAGCATCTGAGGAGTATAAAATCGACGTTTCAGGCAAAAGTCCTTCATCAGGACTGGGCTTTTGCCCGAAACGTCGATTTTCCTACTCCTTGGATGCTGCCTGACTTGCTGTCCTTTTCCAGCACCATTCTAATCTAGACTCTGATTTCCAGCACCTGCAGTCCTCACTTTTGCTTACTGTGTCTTTTTGACAAGCTTCCATTGTTTCTTCATATACATATACTGTACGGTTTCTGTTAGGGGATTTGCACACTCTTCCCACAAGTGATTTGTCTTTATCATTTCTCACCTCTATCCAAACCGCTTCTACATCTGATTTCCTGAATTTATATCATCCCTTTCTATTGCACTAATACTAATTGTGTGTAAGATGCTTCAATCAATGCATCATAATCTGTCATACGTTTTCATGTTTTGTGTTACCAGAACATCTGCTGTTGGAGCTTTGACATATAAAAGTCTGCTGACTTGAAAGCGCATGTAAGTCTGAAGCTGTTCTATAGCACTGAAGCTGTCTTTTTTCCCAGATCCTATGTCTGGTGTCATTTGGGACTTCCTGGTTATCAAATGTTTGAGATGATGGTCATGTGTGTACGAGAGTTGCAATCCCCATGAATTATTGTACCTGGCTGATCTGGGTGAGTAAGCTAGTTTCCCCTCTTACTGTTGAAGTTTTCTGATTCTATGTTTTGATTCTACCCAATATTATAGTTTCTTGCTTCTCTTTGCGGTCATCCAAATTTCTTTTCCCTGTCCTTTGGAAACTTCCTGCCCCATATTCAAAGTCCTCGGAGGTTTTTTTCTGCCTTTTAATTTTCCCTCTTCAGCTGTATTCCTTGGACTCTGTTTTAACTTCAGATCCTGGCTCTTATCCTCACTACCACCTTTTTTTATCTTATGCTTTAAGTCAATACTGGAATCTGCACATTGAGATAGATTATCATGGGCTGTGGTTGTCTGCACGTAACTGTGCCTGAGGCTTCTTATTCCTTATCTCTAAGTAAGGGTCTTTAACTTTGTAACAGTCCTCTATGTACATCTGTATAGTCGTGATTTGGAGATGTTGGTGTTGGACTGGGGTGTACAAGTTAAAAATCACACAACACCAGGTTATAGTCCAACAGGTTTAATTGGAAGCACACTAGCTTTCAGAGCGTTGCTCCTTCATCAGGTGGTAGAGGAGCCCTCCACTATCACCTGATGAAGGAGCGACGCTCCGAAAGTTAGTGTGCTTCCAATTAAACCTGTTGACTCTAACCTGGTGTTGTGTGATTTTTAACTTTGTACATCTGTATATAATGGGTCCTCAAACACCACTCTCTGAAGTTACCTCTAGAATGAGCTGAGTGAAGAGAAAGGTTTTAAACTGGATTATTCTCTCTTACTAACATTAGAGTCATGTGATCAATCACAACATCATGATTTACATTAATTTTATGATATTACAGGCAGCACATTGTGCCTTGGTTGTATTGAACTTTGGCCAGAATCGCAATGGGGTGCTGTGTTTAGTTTCCGATATTGCACATCAGAAACAATAAACTGGTCTTGAAGGGACTGTAGCACAGATTCAACAGTACTGAGCTTTCGATACTGAGATTGTTAGATTTGTGTAAGGATGAAAAGAGGTAAGAGCCAAAGGCATGTAAATGAACTGAAGATGAATTGCAGAAGACATGCTCAAGGAGCTGAAAGGCCAACACCTGCTCCTTATGTTCCTTTATTCCGAGATGTAGAGTTTGAGAAGTATGATAAAATGCCGGTGTTGGACTGGGGTGTACAAAGTTTAAAAATCACACAACACCAGCTTATAGTCCAACAGGTTTATTTGGAAGCACTAGCTTTTGGAGCGCTGCTCCTTCATCAGGTGGTTGTGGAGTATAAGATCGTAAGGCACAGAATTTATAGTAGAAGTTTACAGTGTGATGCAACTGAAATTACATATCTGAAAAAGACCTGGATTGTGTGTTAAGCCTCTCATCTTTTGTACTGAACATGTTGGTTTCAGTTCTTTCATATGTAAATCGCAGTACTTTTTTAAAGTTATTCTCAAGTGAACTTTAATAATTGGTGTCATGTTGGCCCTGATAATGCATTGAAGGTGTGAGGTGCCCTGTGTGAGACTGTGTCTGTGCCACAATGGTCAGACTGATTCTAATCTAAAACATGGATTTACAGAATCTTACATGGATTTATACAGTTTTTCAGTAAAACAAGATGTAATTTTGCAAGTACAAATTCACCCCACAAACTTATGTGGGTGTCTGTGTGTGTATGTGGGGGGGGGGGGGGGGGGGGAGGTGGTTTGAATGTAAAGGTGGTTTGTGGGCGGCACGGTAGCACAGTGGTTAGCACTGCTGCCTCAGCGCCAGAGACCCGGGTTCAATTCCCGCCTCAGGCGACTCTCTGTGTGGAGTTTGCACGTTCTCCCCGTGTCTGCGTGGGTTTCCTCCGGATGCTCCGGTTTCCTCCCACAGTCCAAAAATGTGCAGGTTAGGTGAATTGGCCAAGTTAAATTGCCCGTAGTGTTAGATGAAGGGGTAAATGTAGGGGAATGGGTCTGGGTGGGTTGCACTTCGGCGGGTCGGTGTGGACTTGTTGGGCCGAAGGGCCTGCTTCCACACTGTAAGTAATCTAATCTAATCTAATCTAAAGGGTATAGGTCTGTGAGTGGGTGCATGTGTATGTATGAGTGTGAGTGTATGTGTGAGTGTATGAGAATGTAAATCACCAGTCACTACTTCAATTTTGAAAGCAAGCACACAAATTTGAAATTAGTTTATAAAAGCAAACAGAAACCAGCAGGATGTTTGCCCAAATCTTTATTAGAAAGGCATTATGTGTATTTATTAAGATTGCTGTGAATTTGTTTATTTTGCATTACTTATCAATAATGATCTTGTAAACTTCTAAGCAATAAGAATTACATATATGCTCTGAATTCTGAGAAGGGATGCTTGGTAAGCTGAGAAACCCATGTTGCGATATCATTTCTGCATTTAAAATCTGATACAAAAATAAAAATGACACATTTTCATATTTTGTTCTCTTAAATTGTCAAGCTGGTGTATTTTAAAATGAACATTGCAACATTTGAATTTTGAATTACTGCAGTATCTGTTTAATGAACATACAAATTACTAGCAAGATTAGGTCCTTGACTGTCCTCTGCCATCCATAAAGACCATGGCTGATCAGATTGAGGCACTAGATATGATTTTTCTTTCTATCCCCAAATCCTTTCAATCCCCTGTCAATCAAACTATTTGGCTTGGCCTCGAATATAGCTCAATGACCCAGCCTCCACTGCTCAATGGGGGACAGAATTACAATATGGTTCACTTAAAGGAAGAAAATGTAAAGGAATTGACCAATTCAATGACAAAAATTAAGTTGTTAATTAAGTTAATAGAAATTATTACAAACAGAATGCATTATACACAGCATTTGAATAAGTGCCAAGAAACGAGTAAAAGAAATGTTGAAAAACATGAGGGTAGCCAAGCATCTGTGACAGAAGCCAGAAGGGATGACTCATTGATCCATAAGAATTTATGAAAGAAACAGTGTAAGCAAAATTATATTACTTATTATGTGGACAAATAACAAACAATGAAAGCCTATTTACCCAGTCACAGAGACAATTATAAGGCAACACACGTACACACAGAGTAGTCATCTTAAGATATGAAAGAGTTGTGTTCTAATAGAATTTCCCTTTTTGAAAAGTTGAGACAAAGACATCTAAAGAAACTATATGAGATTAAGAATACAGTTTTCTTTAAATCGGAGTAGAAATGCAATTGTTTTTTAAAGTGGATTTAAACTTTGTGCATAAATTTAAAGTAGAAGAGACTTGTTATAAATCTCTTTGATTGTACATGATATGGTTAAAGCTGAGTAAGTTCTTCTAATAATTGGAAATTTCTTAGTTGAGGTGTTAAGTTGATGGTGAATTTGACTGGGTAGTCAGGATTTGGAGGTGCCAATGTTGGACTGGGGTGTACAAAGTTAAAAATCACACAACATCAGGTTATAGTCCAACAAGTTTATATGGAAGCAGTAACTTTCAGAGCATGCTCCTCCATCAGGTGGTTGTGGAGGATAAGGTCGTAGGACACAGAATTTATAGCAAAGGTTTACAGTGTGATGTAACGAAAATAATATATCTAAAAAGACCTGGATTGTTTGTTAAGTCTCTCATCTTTAGAATGAGCATATTGGTTTCAGTTCTTCTGCATGTAAGTTCAAGAACTTAAAAGCCACACAAAGGGCAGTGCACACCTTCAATGTATTATTTGAGCCAACATGGCACCGATTGTTAAAGTTCACTTGAGAACTTAACTTGAAGAAAGTTCTGGAATTTACATATGAAAGAACTGAAACCAACATTCCCAATCTAAACATGAGACTTAACAAACAATCCAGGTCTTTTTCTTTTTATATAATTTCAGCTACATCACACTGTAAACTTTTGCTATAAATTCTGTATTCTACGATGTTATACTCCACAACCACCTGATGAAGCAGCAGTGCTCCGAAAGGTAGTGATTCCAAATAAATCTGTCGGAGTATAACCTGGTGTTGCGTGATTTTAACTTTGACTGGGTGGTTTAACTTACCGAGGGAGGTAGTGGATAAAGATGGTTGAACCATTAACAAAATTTGTCCTCACCTCAACCTTAAATGGTAGACCCCTTATTTTGAACCCCACCCCTTCCCTCACCTCCCAGTTCTGGATTCTCCCATGAGGGGGACTTCCCTCTCAGCCTCTAATTTAAGCCCCCTCAGAATCATATATGTTTCATTAAAATCACCTGAGTTAAAACATTCTTATTAGTTTTATATTACTTTACTCACAGGTAAATGTCCAAGGAGAGGTGCAATGCTATCAGAAACATAAATGATATTCCCATCTGTTGTTACAGCTATGATGAAGCCATCTAATGCCTAGAAAGAATAGAATAATAACATTAGCCATCAGTGGGTTCCAACATATCAGACTGTGCATAAATATAAGCTGAAAAATGTGTTGCTGGAAAAGCGCAGCAGATCAGGCAGCATCCAAGGAGCAGGAGAATCAACGCTTCAGGCATAAGCCCTTCTTCAGCAATCCTGAAGAAGGGCTTATGCCCGAAATGTCGATTCTCCTGCTCCTTGGATGCTGCCTGACCTGCTGCGCTTTTCCAGCAACACATTTTTCAGCTCTGATCTTCAGCATCTGCAGTCCTCACTTTCTCCCTGTGCATAAATATAAGGCTGCATTCTTTTAGCCCAAGGGGGTTGGAGGGTAAGGGGTTTGGAAAAGATTGGGAAAGTAGGTAGAAGTTGAGTAGAGGGTGAGGTACACAGAAAATAAAGGACAGTCTTTTTGGGATAGGTCCTTTTTACATTTCCACCATCAGAGATCTTTTCTGGGTAGGGCAGTGAATGAGGTGGACAGTCCACATCTAAGAAGTAATAATGCATTTAAATGATTAAGCTCTCAATTAGCTTGAATTTTGCCTTGATGCCAGTATCTTATCAATGCTGGAGCAGCATCTTGCTGCATGGAGGCCATCAGCTCAATCAATGCCGCTTGTGTGGAGTGATAAAGAGGGCCTTGGAGACTCCATGCCCTAATGACAGAACCAATGGCTAGGAAAGCTGCATCTGAGGCCCACTTTATTAATCGTGAGGAGTTTCCTCTTGGCTGTGTGTGGAGTGGCAGGGGGAGTGTCGGGGGAATATCAGAAAAGAGGGAGCATACCAACTTCAGCCCTCACCATTTTTGCATTTTATGTATGGCTCTGAAAGCACTTCCATACTGAGGTGCATTCGTGGTGTCTGTTCTGCCTCTACAATGTCCACTTCTCCTGGTGGGGTTGTTGTGGCTCCTGATCTGTTGTCCTGTAATTGGGACTGCAGCAACGAAAGCCCACTGTCCTTAAGAAGACAGCGAATGAATAGACAGACTAGGAGACTAACTCCAGGAAGATGCATTGGCAGATACATTGCTGGCGACCACAGGTTCAGGACTCTCACTTGGTCCCAACATCAAGTTCTCAAACTCCAAAGGAAACTTCAGCTTTATATGGCTTGAGGACCACAGTGATATTATACAATTCATAAAATGTAAAGAAATTGCTTATTAAACAAAAACTTTTCAAAATTGCACATTCAACAAAATTATATTCAATTGGTAATTTATTATTGTCTAAGCTGACATGTTGTAAACTGATGGCCTTATCCCAAATCAAATGCACAATCAATTCTGTTGTTGTCAGATTATATTTTGCAGCAGTCAGCACAATGTCATGCAAACATATATCAATCCTCAGAATGATGGGATATTGCAGTAATTTCAGCTTGAATCCAGACAGCCGCAAGAGGGTAGATGAGAAATCCTAAGCACCTCTTCTGGTCTCAACAATTTACTTGTGCTGTTCAAAAACAGAGATTGCTGGAAAAGCTCAGCAGGTCTGTCAGCATCTGTGAAGAGAAGTCAATGTTAACATTTCAGGTTCGGTGACCCTTCCTCAGAACTGGGAAGGGTCACCAGACCTGAAATGTTAACTTTGGTTTCTTTTCACATATGCTGTCAGACCTGCTGAGCTTTTCCAGCAATCTCTGCTTTTGTTTCTGATTTACAGCATCAGCAGCTCTTTCTGTTTTTACTTGTATCATTCATTGGTTTGAGAGATTCTCACACCAATGATAAATTTGTAATTAAAGCATTCTTAAGCACTTCAATCAAATGTTTAGTTAGAAATACATGAAGCAAGTTAATACAGTACTATTCTTGAAGTAAATTTTCCTTAGTTACCTCTAACATCAGTTGTGTAAATTCCTCATTGCTCAAAAATGAAGGTTTCCAGTTTTGTTGGATGATACTTGTCTCTTTCTGTGCTGAAGTTTCTAAAATGTAATATGTTCAGCTTTAGTATTTTATGGTAACAATTTCATTAACGTTGCCCTAGTGTATTATTTGCTTCTTATATTTTAAGTGTATTACAAAAAAATATCATTCAGCAAAAGCAGGGCAGCATAAAATCCTTGCAATTAGCATAAACTCAGTGTTATAAGACAAATAATGAAGTCATGAGATCTTATTCTTTCATCTACTGTCAATCTACACCTTCTCCTCTCACCTTTCACTGAGGTCCTTCATCCACTTATCTACCAACCAAGCCCCTCATCCACTCTTTATTGTACCCTCTCACCAACTAATTTGCCACTTTAGCCCCTCAAAAACTTGCCATCCTCCTCCCTCACCCAATTATTTTAGACACATCTGTTCTCTGTAGCTTGCCAATGTGCCATTGAAATCTCTAAATCCCAAATACAGCAGCTAGTGCCGTAAAATGAAAACATGACTTGGCCTCCATTACCCATCCCGTTCTGGAAGATTCCGAGAACAAGTATGTTTGCACTTCAGTTTGGAGGTCTGGGCTAGAAATGCCAGGCTCGAGAGTGTGGTGCTGGAAAAGCACAGCAGGTGGGGCAACATCCAAGGAGCAGGAGAATCGATGTTTTAAGCATAAGCCCTTCATCACCAAGTGAAGGGCTTATGCCCGAAACATCAATTCTCCTGCTCCTTGGATGCTGCTTG
Source organism: Chiloscyllium plagiosum (assembly GCF_004010195.1). Lineage (NCBI taxonomy): Eukaryota > Metazoa > Chordata > Chondrichthyes > Orectolobiformes > Hemiscylliidae > Chiloscyllium > Chiloscyllium plagiosum. Next base: position 63,911,454 of record NC_057715.1, on the reverse strand, counting down.
ACCTGTTGCATTTTTCCAGCACCACAGTCTCAACTCTGATTTCCAGCATCTGCAGTGCTCACTTTCTCCCAGAAATGCAGAGGTCCAGAGCAAGGAAAGGAGAAAGGAATAGTGGCTACTGGCGATGGCCATTACTAGAATGATTTGGCTCATAGTAAAGAGAAATGTATTTTTTAAGTCACTTTAGATTTCATCTTTTTTAAAGTAAATATCCACTTTATCATTGCCACATAAAACCATACCAATAATAATATACACAGTCTTGTAGATAACTATAGCCTATGCAATTAAAGAGCTACTACCTCCTAGTTCTTCGCATTTGGTCTGATACGTAACCAGTCAATCATTTCTTGTTTGATCATAACATTCACTGAATGAGTCATGCAGGGTGCTCAAGTCATAATTGAAATCTAAATCTATTTCATGAAACCCTTTCTAATTACTTATATTAATAGAAACTGTAGTACTGTACTCCTTTAAGAGTTAACTAACCAGTTAAATTTAGATACAGAAAAAAAATGGAAATGTTAAATTAATGTAAAAGCCTAACAACTATACTTATAGATTGAAAGACACAATGTGGCAGACATCCCACAAAGGATGTAATTGGTCATTCTGGCACATTCCCACTCCCTAGGTTTCCATTTGAATTCATTTGCAGTGAGGAAATAAAATTGGACAATGCTGAAGAAGTATTTCTGAAAATATTTTTAAAAACTGGTAACTTCAAATGCTTTGATTAATGGCAGTTGAAATTGGATTTATCACCAAAAATAACATTTCAACCACCTGTATATAACCTTATTTTACATTATTAAAAACATTATTTAAAAATAGACAAAGCCCTTTTCAAGTTTGATTGGGGTTTAGCAGTCAGTCCCAGAGAAATATTATCAAATTAAAATCATTCAAAGCCTTTAAAATGCATCTATTAATGGACCAGTACCTTGAGGCCTGTAAACAAGTGCAATTAAGAGAAACTCCAGATGGTGACTAATTCATCCTAGGATATAACCAGTTTTGTGATTAGAGCCTTCCCTCTAGTAACCCAAAAACTGTGGAAACTCAACTTGTGCAGAATGCAACTTATAATTCTGAAATCTTTTGTGCTAGCTAGGCCATATCATAGGAACTGCACCCAATAAAATGTAGACTAAACGAAACTCCAGGCCAATATTTTCCCCTCCTTCAATTTCATTTTTAAAAATATATTATTTTCTTTTGCTTAAGGCTTTTCTCAATAGACAATAAGACTTCTTGCTTCAAACAACATGCTGGAAATCCTTTGCTAGTGCCTTTTCATAAGAGGTGTACAACAATCATTCAGGGTTGAAATAGACATTCAACCCAGGTAGGGTTTCACTTCATGGGGGCCAGTTAATTCAGTTCAGTTCAAGTATTCAACCTGGCCCAGTAACCTCCACAAATTGTGTACATTACACATGGTGCCCAATTAATTAGCAAAAAAGGGATGACTTCAAAATGTATTAAAATGTGTTAAGTATTCACCTCAGCTTATCTTACCATTGTGTTTTTGTAAAAAGTCAATTGTCTTCTGCAACACTGTAGACTTGTCCAGCTTACGGATACTGCCGGGAAGCATGACACTGAGTTCTTTGATGAGGACATTAAACTGATCACGTCTCTTTTTCTCAGACTTATTACGTGAAGCCCTAAATTAAAACATAAGAAAATACAATCAACATCAAATAGGACACAAGGTATATGAATAAAAGATACATTAAAGAAAAAAGTACAGGACCAGCCCCTGCTCATACAAGTCCTTTGAAATGTTGATGTTACCCTGAACTGGAGATATCTGCTTCCAGTGACTGATAGAAAGGCAATCCAAGTAGCATTCAGTCATCAGTCTAGGGCTTGGTTTCAACCATAAAAACCAAGGCAAGAACTGTGACTTTTTGCGGTTTACATTCTATCAGTAAAACGATCATCCATAATTTTCTCTATACAGACAATATTTTCTTTTATGTGCTAACTGTGGAAAATTAGTGTGTTCTTTTAGGAGGAATCATCCCATCCTTGTTGGAAACAGATTGCCACTATGAGCTATTTTAGAAGCCATTAACCATGCTGCATGTAGATGTATTTGTCCAAATCAAAGCAAACCCCACATCTATTATTTTGAGAATAGATTAATTTTCAGTTGGATTCTAAACAAAAGTTAACATATTTGAATATGGCTACTGTCTGCTTTGTGCAGTTTTGGAAGTGCCTCTACATCATCTAAACAGAATGATCTTAGGTTTCTATTGCTGTCCGAGTATAGGAATCTTCTCTCTAAATTGGACGTCTTCGTACCAGGTTTCAATCTAACACAGACACAAAAATGTTCAGTGCTGACTGCAGTGTATTTTTCATTCTAATTAGCTGTGTAAGCATGTCTGAAAAGGTAAGTTTGTTTTAATTCTCACGTATGCTGACGTCACAGCAGTGATATGACAATATTACTGGAATACCCAAGTAATTCATCAACTAACAAAGGATTCTGTATTAGAGCAGGCAGCAGGCTAAGGCTGCTGAAATTAAACCTTAGTACTAGAAGAATACAAGCAATACACTATAGCAATAAATACCTAGTTACAGGAATACCTTATTACTTTTACCCACCAAAGTCAAAGTTCTTCAATGGATATAAATTTATATAACATCTGCTATATAAAGATAAGAATAAATGGAGGGTAAATCCTCACCTCTCTCATTCATACACACATTCTAAATACAGAGGAGCAGCTGTACCAGGTCTTATTTTTCTGACATAACCATGGAGGTGTAGCTTAAGAACAGGTATTACATTGTGATGCTTTCCTTTTCAAGATATTGGAGAAACTTCATAGATTTTGGCAAGGGGTAAGATACTCTAATCAAGCTGACTTGACTAGGGTTACAGAGGAACATAGATAAGATGCAAAGCTGGACTGAGAAGTGGCAAATGGAGTTTAAGGCGGAAAGGTGTGAGGTAGTTCACTCTGAAAGAAGTAACAAGAATTCACAGTACTGGGCTAATGGTAAAATACTTGGCAGTGTAGATGAACAGAGAGATCAGGTGCATAAATCCCTGAAAGTTGCCATCCAGGTTGACAGGGTTGTTAAGAAGGCATATGGTGTGTTGGCATTTATTGGTAGGGGGATTGAGTTTCAGAGCCACGAGATCATGCCGCAGCTGTACAAGACACTGGTAAGGCCGCACATGGGGTATTGTGTACAGTTCTGGTCACCGCAATATAGGAAGTATATAGAAACTTTGGAAAGGGTTCAGAGGAGATTTACTAGAATGTTGCCTGGTATAGAAGGAAGGTCTTACAAGGAAAGGCTGAGGGAACTGAGGCTCTTTTCATTGGAGAGAAGAAGGTTGAGAGGTGATGTAATCGAGGCATATAAGATAATGAGAGTTAGAAAGGGTGGACAGTGAAGCTTTTTTCCTTGGATGGTGAAGGCTAACATGAGGAGACAGTTTTAAATTGCGGGATGATAGATTTAGGGCAGCTGTGGTTCTGTTCGCCGAGCTGGAAGTTTTTGTTGCAAACGTTTCGTCCCCTGCCCAGGTGACATCCTCAGTGCTTGGGAGCCTCCTGTGAAGCGCTTCTGTGGTGTTTCCTCTGGCATTTATAGTGGCCTGTCCCTGCCGCTTCCGGTTGTCAGTTTCAGCTGTCCACTGTAGTGGCTGGTATGTTGGGTCCAGGTCTATGTGTTTGTTGATGGAGTTTGTGGATGAGTGCCATGCTTCTAGGAATTCCCTGGTTTCTAGGGAATTCATAGAAGCATGGCACTCATCCACAAACTCCATCAACAAGCACATCGACCTGGACCCAATATACCGGCCACTACAGCGGACAGCTGAAACTGACAACCGGAAGCGGCAGGGACAGGCCACTATAAATGCCGGAGGAAACACCACAGAAGCGCTTCACAGGAGGCTCCCAAGCACTGAGGATGTCACCTAAACAGGGGATGAAACGTTTGCAATAAAAACTTCCAGCTCGGCAAACAGAACTATAGCAACGAGCACCCGAGCTACAAATCTTCTCACAAACTTTGAACACCTAGGGGCGAGAGTCGCTACGACAAGCCAGGAAATGGGAATCCTGCGCTAACCGCCTAAGCGCCACATACGAACAACTCCGGTTCCTGCATCAATGCCGAAAGAATCAAATCCTTCCACCAAGTGTCAGATACAGACCACCAGTCAACAATCCACAAGCCAGAGACACAGCCAGACAGAATGGACTCAGGATGATCCAGATAATGATTACAGACGCTCACAACCGACTTCACAGATACAGACAAGAAATTGCGCACCAAAAGTCATTAATTTCAAAAACCATGAATCAGGAATGGACCCGGACCATAGAACAGGCTGTCACCATAGGACAGAACAGGACCACACACCGCAAAAAAACGGCACTAAACGAAAAAATGGCCAAACTAACACACAACAAAGAGGACACCACAACACACACCTGGGTTAAAAACCTCTCCCACAGACAGCTCACAGACACGGAAAGAACAATACTGGCCAAGGGACTCAACTACAACCACAGGGACGCCAAGACAGCAGACTTCCTAGCAGCACTAGAATGCACACTCAGGAACAATGGACTGACAGAAGAGACACAACAAACAGTGAGACAAAGTATCGTACCCCTGATAACAAGGAAAAGACAAACACATAACCTCAACACCAAGGAGAGGGAAGCACTGAAATCACTAAGAAACGATAAGAACATAATCATACTACCAGCAGATAAAGGCAGAATGACGGTCATCCTAGATAAATCTGATTACATCCAAAAAGCACAACAACTACTTGCAGATACAAACACCTACCAAAAGAGGGAGTTTGACCCCACCCCACAGCTCACCAATAGGATAAA
>NC_057715.1:63860066-63905027 GCF_004010195.1 Chiloscyllium plagiosum | reverse complement strand
AATTCATGTTGCTTGTCGTCTGCATGTGTGGCTACTAGGAATAGCTGTTCGTGTCGTTTCGTGGCTAGTTGACGGCCACTACAGCGGACAGCTGAAACTGACAACCGGAAGCGGCAGGGACAGGCCACTATAAATGCTGGAGGAAACACCACAGAAGCGCTTCACAGGAGGCTCCCAAGCACTGAGGATGTCACCTAGACAGGGGACGAAACGTTTGCAACAAAAACTTCCAGTTCGGCGAACAGAACCACAGCAACGAGCACCCGAGCTACAAATCTTCTCACAAACTTTGAGATTTAGGGCAGATATGAAGGGTAGTTTCTTCACTCAAAGTAGTAGGGGCATGGAACAGCCTGCCTGCAACAGTTGTAGACTCACCGATGTTAAGGGCATTTAATGGGCATTGGACATACATATGGATAATAATGGAACGGTGTAGGTTAGATGAGCATCAGATTATTTTCACAGGTTGGAGCAACATCGAGGGCTGAAGGGCCTGTACTGCGCTGTAACGTTCTATGTTCTACGACCAGCAAAAATTAGGTTTTCTTAAAAGCCTATCAAGAACTGTTACAATAGTTTATGATGAACAGATATGCACTTTGCAAAATACTTTATTTGCCTGTAATTATAGGTATCATGGAGGGCTATCAAGAATTTCTGTTTACAGGCCATCTTCATGAACTACTTTCCCTGGTAAGCATCATCAAGTGAAGAAATGAAATGATGTGCACTGAAAAGAACTTCTTACCTGAAGAGAATGTGATATTTTTATACAACAGAAATAAATGAAGAACAAAGAGACATAGAAATGTTGGCACTAACAGCATCCATTTGTCTCATTTTGCCTGCACTGATGCTCACTTTAAACTGGGTTGTGTATTCAAATCAGACTTCCCTGTTCTTTCACTGTTCCATGCAATAACATATCAAACACCTTTCAAGAAATTTGTCATTAATTACTTTGTACATTCAATCTTTGGAAATAAGGAAAGGAGTAGGCTATTTGAACATACTTGCCATTCAATATGATCATGGTTGATTGAACACGTCAATGTTTTTAAACAAAATTCATCCCCATGAACCTGTATGCCACAGGTAATCAGAAACCTATCCATCTTTACCTTAAACATACTCAAAGACAAAGAAAACTGCTAAAACCTCAAATTCCTCAGCCCTCTGTGGTATAGAATTTCAAAGGTTCCTTTTGAGTAAAAATGTTGCAACTTTCTTCCTAATTTCCCAAAATACATCAGGACATCGTCCATCTTCCTATATTGTTTGTGTCAATGTGAACCATAACCACTGGCTGATCCCCCTCTCACATCATATTGTGCAGCTGTTCCATGACATTCTTGACCCTGGCACCAAAAAGGTAACACACCATCCTGGAGTCACTATTACTGTCACAAAAATGCCTGTCCAGTCCCCTGACTATGGAATCTCCTATCATTATTGCGCTTCCATTCTTTTTCCTCCCCTGTTATACAGCTGAGTCTCCAGCGGTACCATGGGTTTGTAGCTGGTTTTATTCTCCTGAGGAATCATCACTCACCAGCTTCCAAATTGGAAAACTGATTAGAAAGTGCAAAATAAAACAAAAAGCAGAACATTCTGATGAAGAGTCACCCAACTCAAAGTTAATTCTGCTTTCTTCCCACAGAAGCTGATAGACTTGCTAAGTTTTGCTAACAATTTCTATTTTTGATTAGAAAGCATGATAGGTTCAGGAGATTCATGCAGTACATGCTCAGTTTTCTTAGACTGCCTGGTATTACCCATTCCCTCTCCTCCTGTATGTTTGATTCTTCAGTGTGCCCACCTTTCTGTCAATACAGTCCTCCCTACCATAGATATACAATAGTGACTGCTGCACAAACTTGTGAAGCCAGTAACACTTCCTGCAGATGTGTTTGTCTAGGACACATGATGTGTACATGACTTCACACATACTGCAGGATGTGACTCCATTTAGCCATCCTAACCTGTTATCCTGGAATTCTAAACAAAACTATTTGTTAGCTTTAGAATTAGTATGGACTTACTTTGAAAACTTAACAAGCTATTTTTCAAAATAAAGAAGGTTGAGACTTGAGAACAAAGACTAAATACCCAAATATCACTTTAAAGATTGGAAATACTGACCAAACCTACTCATGAATCAGCTGCTTTCACAGCACTCATGACACTATGCTGTCATTGGTCTCAGTCCAAGTAGCCATCTCAATCAGGTCCTTATTTCCTCTCCTGCTCTCCTCTCACTCTAGAGACTTTATTTAGAGTCATAGAGTCATAAAGATGTACAGCACTGAAAAAGACCATTTGGTCCAACCCGTCCATGCCGACCAGATGTCCCAACCCAATCTAGTCCCACCTGCCAGCACCTGGCCTATATCCCTCCAAAATCTTCCTATTCATATACCCACCCTCTTGGAGTTAACTTTAATTAAGGTGTCTCTTTCTCACGCTACCTAAATTCTCACTTTGATCCAAATTCCCAGTTACTCATTCTATCTCAGTCACACTCTGACAAATTCATAAGAACAGAAGAACAAAGAGCAGTTTCCCTTACTTTGTGCATTATAAAGAAGCACTTTTTCTCTAGAGAGCTGTGATGAATCACTTGTTTTTCTTCATTTCCTGCTACAGTAATCAGCATCTAATTCAGGCAAGGAATTTCAGCTTGATGGATAACTGCCACTATCAAGTTACCTGCAAGGCTATTCTAGCAAGGCTATTTTAATTTCTTTAAAAGCTATTGATTCTACTGACTCTGATTTTGACATTTACTCTACTCTGAATTCTCACTTTGAACCAAATTCCCAGTGACTCAGTTTGTCTCAGTCTTACTCCATTGAAGTCTCCCTCACTCTGATTGTGTGGCTTACTGATGTTGAAGTTAATAAGCCAAGTTATAGATCAGCCTTAGCTCAGTTTACAGTACTCTTGCTTTAGGTCAGAATGCTACAGGATCACATCTACTTCAGAGGTTTGAACATAAAACTCTAATACATAAAGGGAGTACTGCATCACCAGAGGTGTCATGTTTCAGATAAGACTTTAAACCAAAGCTCCATCTGCTTTTCTCAGGTAGATGCAAAAAACACACCACACAACATTTTTAAATAGAACATGGAAGTTAACCCTTCTGTTCAGGTTCATATTTATCGTTCAACAAATAAAATAATTTATCCAGTCATTATCTCATTTAGAGATGATTGTGTGCAGATTGGCTGCCGCATTTCCTACACTACAATAGTGGCAACAATTCAATAAAAGTACTGGATTGGATTTAAAGTATATTGGAATAACCTGAACTGATGATAGGGGCTAAATAAATGTAAGTCATTTGTTTCTAATTGTTACTGTAAAATGCACCTTCCCAATTCACAGCCTCTACTACCTAGAAGGATAATGGCTGCATCTGTATGTGAGCCCAGCCGTCTACAACTTCCCCTCGAAACCACACAGCATCCTGAACCGTATTGTCATTCTTTCACTATCACGGTGTCAAAGTTTTGGAAATCCCTTCCTAATCATATTGTGCATCTACCTTGTACCCTGTGGACGGCAGCAGTTCAAAGCAGCAACAATCCCCCACACTTAATCGAGTGCAATTAGAGACAGGCAATAAATGCTGGCCTAGATGTCTAAATGCCCACATCTTGTAAACATATAAATTTGCAAAAAAAGTACTATTTCTTCTTTGGGAAGACTGCAATGCTCATTCAAACAAATTTTCTAAAGGAACTTCACAAGACCAGCAAAGAAAGTGGAGAAGAAATGAGTAAACAATGCATGAAACAATTTAAATTTGAAACAAAACAACTTGAAACGCAATGTCTATTTTTATATTTTTCTAAGGCTTAATAAAATCTCACCTCTTTGCCTTGTCCTTGTCATCTTCATCCATTAGTTCTTCTACTTAATGGTCTCTATAAAATGAAAAAGAAACTCCAGTGTAACTTTCAACACAAAATCACACTCCCAAATATCTAATCAACTACTTAATTTAACAGATTGTTGTCATTTGTGTTCATTAACTGTTTTCTTAACACTTATATCTAATAAATGTCCCATGTTGTGTACCAAAGAGGATTTTTGTTTCCTCCTATACATAATTTTATGACTTGCACTTCCTTGTCAATGATATGAAGTTCAGCCCACGAAGTAATAAATCAGTGCAACTATTTTGAGGGATGCTCATTACCAGCATACTAAACAAAACAAAGGTGCTAATTTGAATAGCTTTCAAAAATGAACGCAGGGATTATAATGTGTATTTACCTTGTACCCATTGACTTCTTGCCAACTTCATGCTGCCTGCGCATCTGAATAATATCAAAGTTAAATCACGGCTAATCTTGCTGCTGAATATTTGAAGGGAGGGCAAAATCATGAATGGGTGAACACTACTTAAAGCTAGCCTTCATGCTTAAAACTAGCCTATGCTGTTTCAAAGGGGAGGTGAACTGTCACATAAGCAAGAAATTGCTCAATTCACCATCCTGTTATGGTTCACCTACCAATCACGTGAACACTACTTAAAGCTAGCCTTCATGCTTAAAACTAGCCTATGCTGTTTCAAAGGGGAGGTGAACTGTCACATAAGCAAGTGCTGGCAATGGTACCAGAAATAAATCTGACCCAGAAAACATTTAAGAGTTCAAAGATATCACATGAGTGGTCAAGGTCAGTTAATGTCTCTTCAAATGTTGTATCCTACCAATTGCATTAAAAGCCTCAGAAATTGCTCAATTCACCATCCTGTTATGGTTCACCTACCAATCACCTCTACTAATGAGGACTGATACATAAGATTCACATACTCACTTTAACCTCACAGTGGTTCACTACTCAAAACCTCATCACAGTTTGACACTGTCAGCCATTCAGCCAAATCAGCTAAACACATTGCACCATACTCATTAACGTATTTCCTCCTCTCTTGCAGGAAAAGGCAGAAACAACCAAAACCAGCAGGAGATAACAGGAGGGGCCAGGCATACCTGCATTTTCTACCTGGGTGAGATGGTGCTGGCCATTATTGGGATGCTAATTGTGCAGGTGTAACTGAAACCATCAAAGATTACAAAATTATGCAATTGTCAGCTGTCGCTTCTAAACCTTGAACTCATCGTCATTCTCCAAGCCTGTTTGCATTCTCCTCAATCTTAATCCTGCTTTTTACATCCAACCTCCCCCACATCCCACCCCTTCTTATGATTTACAATTTATAGATGATTTACGCATGACCCTCTTATCTAATCCCTCCCAGTACCCCAACCTTATCCATGTACCATTGCTCGTTCAGGCAAGAAAACAGTGGTGATGAAAATGCATGGAATATATATTCTATGCTGACTTTTATTCTTGCATTGTAGACAAATGAACACTCTGATGGTCAGCGACAGACAGAAGGTAAGGAATGTTTGGTTGGTGAAGGGAATTAGAGTTGTGATGACTGGAATCACACAATCATCATGGACAAATTCGGCAGGAAGGAGCCAATCCAGTTACTGCTTAGGTTGTCTTCGACCTCATGTTCCAAGTTCCGAGTGCTGGCCCTGTAACTGTCTCTACTGTGACTGCTGTTCCTTAAAATGTAAGACTACGCAGCAAATCACCACAAATCTTGACACCCACTCCACCATGTAGTGGCGGAATCTTCCACAATGTAGCTTGCAGTGGAACCACTATTTCAGCATGGTATGGTCTGCTTGACCACATCTTATATGGGAGCATAGCTTTCTTTGCAAGTCATAGAGTCATAGAGATGTACAGCATGGAAACAGACCAGATATCCCAACCCAATCTAGTCCCACCTGCCAGCACCCGGCCCATATCCCTCCAAACCCTTCCTATTCTTATACCCATCCAGATCCCTTTTAAATGGTGCAATTGTACTATCCTCCACCACTTCCTCTGGCAGCCCATTCCACACACGCACCACCCTCTGCATGAAAAAGTTGCCCCTTAGGTTTCTTTTATATCTTTCTCCTCTCTCCTTAAACCTGTGTCGTCTAGTTCTGGACTCCCCTATCTCAAGGGAAAGACCTTGTCTATTACTCTATCCATGCCCCTCATGATTTTATAAACCTCTATAAGGTTACCCCATCAACCTCCGACGCTCCCAGCCTATTCAACCTCTCCCTATAGCTCAAATCCTCTAACCCTGGCAACATCCTTGTAAATCTTTTCTGAACCCTTTCAAGTTTCACAACATCCTTCCAATAGGAAGGAGCCCAGAATTGCACACAATATTCCAAAAGTGGCCTAACGAATGTTCTGTACAGCCGCAACATGACCTCCCAATTCTTGTACTCCGTACTGTAACCAATAAAGGAAAGCATACCAAACACTTTCTTCGCTATCCTATCTACCTGCGACTCTACTTTCAAGGAGCTATGAACCTGTGTTATCAGGAAAAATTGAGCAGATTGGGTCTATGATGATTGACGTTTAGAGGAAATGAGAAGTAATCCTCTTGAAACATGTAAGATGTTGAGGGAGCTCATACCTCCAATTTTGGTGTCATCTGCAAACTTACTAACTGTACCTCTTATGCTCGCATTCAAATCATTTATGTAAATGACAAAAAATAGGGGACCCCGCACCGATCCTTGTGGCATTCCACTGGTCACAGGCCTCCAGTCTGAAAAACAACCCTCCACCACCACCCTCTGTCTTCTACCTTTGAGCCAGCTCTGTATCCAAATGACTAGTTCTCCCTGTATACCATGAGATCTAACCTTGCTAATCAGTCTCCCATGGGGAACCTTGTTGAATGACTTACTGAAGTCCATATAGATCACATCTACTGCTCTGCCCTCAGCAATTTTCTTTGTTAGTTCTGCACATGTACCAGAATATCAGCCACATCATCTGTGGGATCCTGCAATTCCTAATAACCATTCTTTAGCTTGCCATAACAGCTGAAATATAGTTGACTGCTAAGCAATGACTTGCATGATAGTACAGTGTGGTATTGCTATAATAACACACTAGTTGGATGTTGGGGAATAGATTTGTTTTTGGTACTGGTACTTGTCAGTGTTGACAAGCAACATCAACAAAGCCATGTAGCCAATGACAGCCTGCACCAAGGAAAGCTGTGATTTTAACAAAGCGATGTACTCATTCCACGTCACTGTCAAGAGAAAATGAAAAGTAGCTAGCTATCGATAAATAGAGAGATTCACATTAAAGTTAAACTCCCAATGTAAGTCTTTCTCCCACGTCCTCTTCCAGCAGCTTGTGATGCTATGTGTGGTCTCTATTCATTTTCCAAATTATGCTGTATTGCAAGATCTGAAGAGTTCAATAAATTTTTATTTTTAAGACTTAAGCCAATTCCATTATAGAGAGTTTGATAGAACAAATCCAAAGACTTGCCAGTTCCAACTAGATAGATGACCATTTCCAGGTATTAGTATGCATTCAGAAGTTTCACAGAAGAATTTATTAAGTAGAAACTACTACTAAATAGGAGAAAGTGAGGACTGCAGATGCTGGAGATCTGCAATCCCGAAGAAGGGCTCATGCCCAAAACGTCGATTCTCCTGCTCCTTGGATGCTGCCTGACCTGCTGCGCTTTTCCAGCAACACATTTTCAGCACTACTACTAAATAGAAAGTAATGATATTTAATAATGCAGTGATTAAAGTGGTTCACTTCTAAACACCAACTTGTGACTTCTGGTTGACTGGGTGTACTGACTGAAGTTGTTCTTCTACCTTCACTTTCTTTCTGTGCACTTAACCACTTAAAGCTTATTAATTCTTACAAGCCACAGTTTGTGTTAAATCTTCAGTTAAATGTTCAGGATTCCAAAGCTATCAATATCTTTTAGTTAAAATACCTCCTAGTTAATAGAGGATTTTAATGACTGATGTTGCCTGTACCAAGTTAACTAAAAAGTAACAAAAAGGTACAAGTTGCTTCAACACACACATCAGTGCTTAGCCTGTTACCTTGACTACTCCTCTTTTAAAACATTTAAGTTCCAAAAGCTAAAACATATTCTAAGACTTAGAACCATATCTTCAAATTAATAAACCTTTTCACTTCAAAAAGACTTTACAATTTATACCAGATTATAAGAAGTGTGTTTCCTCTAGCTCCAAGTTTGTAACTTGTGTCATAAAACCAATTGCTTATTTTAACCTGAGGCAAGGTGGCAATACAGTGAACACAGTCATGCACCCACAGACAAAGAACTGCTTGATGTCAGTGACTTTCATTCACAATAATTAAACGGAATATAGTATTAATGCCTTAATTACAAATTACATAGCTGAACCATAACTAAAATTGAAACATAAGCTGAATCCTACAGTATTTTAAGAACAATGTCCACTAGTGCAGCTGTGACCAGGGGCAACTGGTTCATTTAGAAGCATTGAAATCAACAGAAGTTCAATCAGTATCTGCCATAAGTCTCCCTGTATACTTTTGCAACTTGATGCAACTATAGAAAACAATAACACTTGCAAAAATATACCAATAGCCAAATGAACTCAATTAGCAATTAAAGGCAGTTGACAAAACACACTTGAAACTTACACAAGTAATTAATTCTTATTAATTTTACAGGGTCCATTAATAGCATTGTGTGCATCCTTTATGCTGCTTAACAAGTGTTTAGATGTGTAAAGTTAGAAAAGAATATTTGCTGGAACATTGAGCTCCAAAATGGCACTGCTGACACTATGTCAATGTTGCATACAGAATGAGACCATGACCATGTATACCAGCTATATATACTGGGAGATGGTCTTGCAGGAGTAATGTCAATGCAATAGAAATCCAACTTATATTGTGACAACTTGGGTTTGAATCCCACCATGCGGCTGTTGCAATTTAAGTTCAATTAATACGTCTTGGATTGTTCAAGCCAATTTCATTGATGATGACTTTGTCAACTGACATTAATTGTTTAAAAAAAAATCAAGTTCTCTACTGTCCTTTTGGAAGAAGTTCTGCCATCCTTACCCAGCCTGGTCTCCTGGTCCAAGCAAACCTCTCAGTACAAGGGCAATTAGGGATGGGTAACAAATGTTGGTCTTGCCTGCAACACAAACATCCCATGAAAGAATAAAATAAAACATATCTCTAGCAATGGATAACTGCATTTACACCTTTGAACTGTTACCCTCACTAAGCTAATGTCCAGTGATTTGCCCCAAAAATACATTGTGTACATCACTTTGGATCCCAAAGGACCCTGCTGGTGCCCCAGCATGGTCACAAGTGAGCCCAATTTCTGGTCCTTAATATTTCATCTACTTTGAAGGTATTATTTTGATTTTAAAATAATACAATGTTTCAGGGAATGTCACCTATACATTACTTGGTCTTATCACTGGTGGTGTGTCAGAGACAAAAAGAATGATAGTTATAGATTATATTATTTGCTATCATGTGTTTCTCAGAAACCTGAAACTGCTATTGGACAGAACAGACAGTGCTCTCAGCTCACTCATGTTGCAGCCTGTCAAAAAGATTGTTCTGCTTTTCAGCCAAATGGATAGATATTGTGGAATTTGTTAAATTATCTTTCAGCTAAAGCATAAATTATACAAATTTAGCAAACTGCTTATAGCACCATAAGTAGAATTCTTAGTGTGCACATTATTTACAGTGTGTGAAAAGAGTAAATTAAATGCTCTGAAAACCTCCCCTCACTTCCTCCTTTCTCAGCATCTAAAATAAGCAATAACCTTGCAGACTCCCACTGAATTGTTAACATTGCAACTGCATGTCTCTACAGGCACCATTTTAAGGAATTCTGTGGCTAATCTTCTCTTTCTTGCCCCAGTTCAAATTTTGTAATGAAGCTATTCAGTTGAATGTTTCTGCTGATTAACTGTTGTTTGGTACTTGGCTAGCTGCAAACCAAGGAAGGAATCATGTGCTTCTGCAGATCTTAATGCATAGAATTGCAAGTTTCAGTTGGTTTATTGACCTGTATCTTAACAGTGCATTTTTATTACAGTGAAGAATTTCACAAAAGTGATTATCCAAGTTAGGATAGTCATCCAAGTTATTGCTCATACTATTCCACATCCTCCAATCTGATGGAGTTAGAGGTGAATTTCAGCTTGATTGCATCCAACACAATTTCTGGAAAATGAAGCAAATGATATTGTGTTGTTGCTGTGGCACCATGTGAATGATGTTTGATGATCTTGTAGTAAATCATGGTCAATTCAAGGGAACATGTATCAGATGTAAAGTAGGTGGAGTCCCAATGCTAGAAAACGGCTCTCCTAAATGCTCAGGAAACTTATTAACTCAAGGGTTTATGCAGAGGAACTTCGTAGTTTTCTATCACTATTCATCTGATATGATAACAGAAATGCAACACCTGGCAACTACATTTTACTAAATTTACAATGTAAGTGTAATAAAGGAGAAAAAAGTCCTCAGGAATAGTGAAAGAGTATGTACTACTCAACAAAGTGTATTTAATATTTCCATCCTCAATACAACATTTAAACAAACAAACTAATATTTAGTTTCAGAGTTAATAGAAAAGAGTTACAAAACACCGAAAGATTGAATACAAACGTATATAAACTTTAATATTATAAATTATCTTGCCAAACTTTCCTTGCAAGAATTTAATCTGCACTTCTGCATCAATATCACAACTATCCAAGATCCTAAATCATTGACAGCACTTTGTATGCAGCATGTAACATTTCAAAAAACTCTGCCCATGTTTCTTCCGTTATCAACAATGGATAGAAAATCAAAGATAAAGAGCTCACGATCAACACATTCTGCCATAATCTGTTCACAAGTTTCCCTTAAGTGACTAAACTAAAACTTTAAACATCAACCCAGCTCTCCTAGGTTGTATGTAATTTGAAAACAAAACATAAGATTTATCCTTGTATACTTAGGGATACAAATTTGTTTCAAATCAAATATACTTTAAACCACTAAAGTATAACAGAGAGGAAAATAATTGGGAATTAAACTTGTCAAACAGCTACATTGGATTGGTTTGTGATAATGAAGTTGAAATAGTTGGCATTCAACACCTTTACTCCAACAAAGCTGACAGCAACTTTGGGAGTCCACAAATGCACAGAATGATGCAGAAAACTGAACGCTATTTCCAGTGATTTGACATTCTCCACATTGATGTACCCAATGCACAAACACACACTCACCCCCTAACACAATCATTAGAAATCAACTGAACTGAATTCTTGGAATTTGACCTTCCATTCCTGTTGTATCTTTCACTGCTAATGAGATGCAACTAGATTTTCTAACCTCATAATTACTTTGAGAGACCCCGAAAAGCTAATGTTATATTTGTGGAATGTCAAATATCCCCATTGTGCCTTTAATTTTTCTAAAGTTTGCTTATCTTTAGTTTAGTTTCTATCTTAATCCAAACATATTTCAGTGGCTGAAATTTTCATTTAAAAGTGAATGATATTGAGTGTTTTAAACTTTCTGTGAAACTATCCCAATTTGGTTGGCTCCTTGCTGATTCACTGCTGCTGCTGTTAGGAAACGGGTGAACTAACCCCCAAAGATCTGTAGATCTTTATGAATAGCTTTCTTCAAAGTCAGTGGCAAGTGCCATTGTTTAGTTACTGTTTTTGTTTTTTGCCATTGTTTACCTATTATTTACTTATCCATGCTACTTAACTCTGTGATCTGCCTGTATTGCTTGCAAGACAAAGCTTTTCACTGTGCCTTGGTACATGTGACAATAAATTCAATTCAATTCAATATTAGTGAATCTGACCTCATTATAATAGTTTCCCATTCTCCCATGTTAAAAATCACACAACACCAGGTTATAGTCCAACAGGTTTAATTGGAAGCACTAGCTTTCAGAGTGCCACTCAACCACCTGATGAAGGAGCGGCGCTCTGAAAGCTAGTGCTTCCAATTAAACCTGTTGGATTATAACCTGGTGTTTTGTGATTTTTAACTTTGTACACGCCAGTCCAACACCGGCATCTCCAAACCATTCTCCCACCTGCTGGAAAGAAACTAAACAGCAATAATTCCTGACAAGTAAGTGGGAGCAGTTTCCGGGTGACTGCAGCTCACTGAGATCCTCTGGACCTCCACTTTGGACAATTGGCACCAACATTTCAAGGCACATACCACAGGCAATGGGCACTTTCACAACCTATCCATGAAACGTGACATCTGAAACATACCAGATTTTACTGACAGTGAGGGAGGGTACTGGCCAGAGGTTCTCAAGTAGTTGAGCGGACACTGTCTCGAGCAAAGAGTGTCTGTGGAAGAAAGAGACCTCACTGAAACAGGGAAAGACAGTCAAAGGATTTCCACAATCAGATGGGTACTACAGACTTAGTTGCATGTAAATATGCTGTTTACCTAGTTTAACCTTACGGCACATTTACAGTACTGTCCTGCACTTCAATGCTGCACTTTTGTGTGCACCAGCACCTTTCATTGCACTGTTGCTGCAAGGACACTTGCTATCCAGCTCATAGATTCAACCAGGATAGATTTCAGTGCTCACTCACTTTGTTCCTATGCTGTCTCACATTGCATTGTGTTTTAATATACTTTACCCCATAGAGCTAATTGCCAAAGTAGCAAGCACCTTCCATTCCCCATAGCCTGCATGTGGTGCAGGTGCTGCTCACTTTATACTGGGACTACAGAACCTCATGCAACACAAAGCACCGGCCGGGCTCTGTATCTTCAAAGTTATGCATGTTGTTGGTCAGACCTTTGCTCAGACAGCTAATGTTGAAAACTTTTTATGTATTAACAGAAGTGGAAACAGATTGACAATGAAATGGCACCTGCACCACCTATGTGCTCTCAGTGCACTCTTCTTTCTCTCCCTTCTGTTATCTCTCAGCACAACCCTAGGGTCTGCTCTTGGGGTGGAGGAAGCCTGCCCTATGGTGGAACCTGTAGAATTTAGGGTTTTGGTTGGGCAACCCCAGAAGTATGTGTGTGTCTAGAAGGCTCAGATATGCTGAACATGTCCTCCCAAAAGCAGGTACCCCCTCCCCCACATTGCTTAGGATGCCAGGATGCGTGTCTGTGGTTGGGTGGGGGGGGAGGAAATGGTGGAAGGTTTGTCCACCCCAGGAGTGTCCTGAGAGCATTCCACCTCCATCTGTGTGCCTACTGGCACAGCCCTGTCTCCTAGTGAGGAGGAGGCATCTGCAGTGAAGTTGAGGTCTCTTAGCCCCCTATTGCCTTACTGTTGGTGCTGGGCACAAATAGTTGGAGAAATGGAGTTCAGGTTTATGCACATGTCCAGCAGAGTCTGTGTACTGCACCTAACTCTCCAGGGCAGCTGCCAACTTGTCCACAAGGGTTGCCAAACACTCGCATGCCATGGGCAGCAGGATCCCAACTGTGTTGCTATAGTTCTGCAACCTTTATGTCAATTAGCACCCCCTGTAAATATGATAAAAAAAAGATAGTGAAAACAGGAAGTGGAAATGTGACACGAATGTGCAGAGATGCATTGTTAAGTTGAGAACATTAAAACATTGTTCAACTTGTATAGATGGAACCTTACACTGCAGCTAACTTTAAACATTTTTAGTCAACATGCTCAGACACATTGTACATATCTGGTAGGTGGGACTTGAACCCAGACCTTCTGGCTCACAGACAGTGCCACTATCACTATGCCACAAGAGCCTGAAATGAACTACTTTTGGACTGTATCTGACTACAAGTATTTTTAATCAACCTGTTCAGATGCATTATGACACAAGTCAGGAGGAACTTGAGACCAGACCTTTTAACCCAGAGGTAGGGACAGTGCAACTGTGCTACAAGAAATCTGCAGTTCACTTTACCCAATCTAGGCCTTTTTCAAAATTTTAAGCCTGTCACCAATCACCCATCTGATTAATTTAAAAAATGAATGTATTATAAGCACTCCCACTAGGGGCAGTGCAAGAACAAAAAATAGGAAGGATAGGGAAAGAGACAGGGATAAAATCAGAACAGTCTCTAGATGTATTTATATTTTCTAATCAACCTGTCCAGAGATGTCATTACACACCTTTGGAACAGGTGGAACCTGAACATGGGCCTCCTCGCCAAGAGATAGGACACGGCACTGCAGCAGTCTACAGGTGTATTGATTCCAATGGAAGATGAGGTTCAGTTGGTTCCCAAAAGGGGCACAAATCCAATGGAGCAGTCTGATTGCATTTCTGCCTCAATCTGTATGGATCTGCTGTAGTCACATGACCTTTACCATGAGTTGCTGACTGGGGCCTGCCACCTTGCAGCTACTTTCAATAAAGTCATAGCATAGGCTAAACTGTTGACTTGAGAACTTGAAACATACTCATGTTTGCTCATTTATTATTGATGTCCGGGCTTCATTAACATGCTTCATTAAACTGCTGCCACTTAAATTACTCTTTGTCAGTTTTGGAACAACAAAGTTGGCTTATGTTATAAGCCATCCATTTGTACTTGTTTCTGAATCATAAAGAGCCATGTTCACCTGGTTGCACATCTATGGGTTAATAGATTTTATGCTTCAAGAAAAATTACAATGAAGAAAAAATGAAATCAGGAGATATTGAATGTCTTATTATGCAGTTTCACAGATCCCTATAATGGGACACCAAATGCCAGTGAGTCTCCTGCCAATATTTTCTCTTTACCCTTTATTTTATTGGTCTTTAATTATGCCTTCTTAGTGTAATTATGCAGAAAATGATTAGAGTACTATCTTAATCATGGTATTGCCATTTTCTGTAATGTGCAGAGCAGCAGTAGATTTTTCCTAATATCATTTATTTGGCTTTAGCATTTATTTAATTATGCTCCCAGTTATTTTCCACTCAAAAGCACTTTTACAGGATAAGGTATAAATGTAGCCTGGCTGTGAAGAAAAGTGGTGTTTCTGCAAACACAACTGATGCTGTGTTTCATCCCAAGTATAATGTAACAATAAACAATCATTCTACATGATCCTAGGTTTACAAAGTTAAAAATCACACAACACCAGGTTATAGTCCAACAGGTTTAATTGGAAGCACACTAGCTTTCGGAGCATCGCTCCTTTATCAGGTGATTGTGGAGTACACAATTGTAAGGTACAGAATTTATAGCAAAAGTTTACAGTGTGATGTAACTGAAATTATACATTGAAAAACACCTTGATTGTCTGTTGAGTCTTTCATCTGTTCAAATACCATGATAGTTTCACTTCTTTCATGTATAAATCACAACATTTTTTAAAAGTTGCATTCTCAGGTTAACTGTAACAATTGGTGTTAGCTAGACAATATGTTGAAGGGGTTAGCCCCCTGTGTTCTCTGTCTGTGCCATGATGTTTAGATTGATTCTAATCTAAAAAGTGAGATAACAGAGTTTTACATGAATCATGCAGTTTTTGAGCAAAGTACAATGTAACTCTGCAAATATACATTTGTGGGGTGAATATGTATGTATATGTGTGCATGTGGGTCTTTGTGTTTGTGTGTTTATCTGTCTGAGTTGGGGGGTTGAGTGTGAGAGAGAGTGTATATGTGTGTGTGTATGTGAGTGTAGAGTATCTTAAGTCTGTGAGGGGTGCATGTGTGAGTGTGGGAGTGTATATGTCTGTAAGGGTGTGTGTGAGTGTCTGTGTGCGTGTCTGTGTGGAGGGGGGGGTGGGGGGTTGTGAGTGTCTGTGAGAGAGAGTGTATATATGCGTGTGTGAGTGTAGAGTGGTCTAAGTCTCTGAGAGGATGCATGTGTGAGTGTGGGAGTGTGTGTGTCTGTAAGGGTGTGTGTGTGTCTGTGTATATGTGTATTCGCGTGTGTGTGTGTAGCGCAATGGTGGTCACCTGTAGTGTGACATCAACCCAAGGTAACTCTGTTATCTCACTTTTTAGATTAGAATCAGTCTCAATACCATGGCACAGACAGAGAACACAGGGGGCTAACACCTTCAACATATTGTCTAGCTAACACCAATTGTTACAGTTAACCTGAGAATGCAACTTTTAAAAAAAAGTTTTGTGATTTACACATGAAAGAAGTGAAACTATCATGGTATTTGAACAGATGAAAGACTCAACAGACAATCAAGGTGTTTTTCAATGTATAATTTCAGTTACATCACACTGTAAACTTTTGCTATAAATTCTGTACCTTACAATTGTGTATTCCACAACCACCTGATAAAGGAGTGAGGCTCCGAAAGCTATTGTGCTTCCGATTAAACCTGTTGGACTATAACCTGGTGTTGTGTGATTTTTAACTTTGTACACCCCAGTCCAACACCGGCATCTCCAAATCATGATCCTAGGTGGTTTCAATGGAGGATAACACTGTACACACAGACAAAGCGAAAAGGAACAAACAGAAATTCTGGAGACAACAAGAAGCACCTCACTCGAGGTTGATGTCATTGCCCTTTACAGATGGTGAGGAGGTCACGATTTCTGAGATAGAGTTTTTAAATTTGGAACATGAGAGATTGTTACAGTCATTTCACAATGCAGCTCGGAACTTGTAACTAATGGTAGGAACTGTAGAAGTTTCAATATCCCTCATTGATAGAGAGTTTATTCAAGGTATCAAAAGATATACAGGGAACTTAGAATAGTTAAATGGAAAATTACCTGTAAGTTTCTAACAGAACTACTGTAAAGCCAATGTCATATGTAAAACATCGACAACATAAATCTCTCAAGGCATATGGAATATGTACACTGTTACTATTAATTTGTAGGCCTTGGGCTGTAATGCAAATTCAGTAGATCTCTTTGGAAAATATGTCCAATTAGTGTTACAAACCTCTGATTTATTTTTAAATCTGCATTTTCCAGTAATCAATGGAAATAATCACCCAAGTTTTCACTTTTACTGTAACAAACCAGCTAGAGTTAACACTGACTGAAAACTAATAGCTGAAAAACCCACTCCATGTTTATACATTCTCCACACTCAGTGGATATGTCACCTTGCATTTAAAGCCCAAATTACATATGGCAAATAGGCTCGCTTCTCTCTGTCCTACCAAAGCAAGTCTCTTAGTCATCCTTAGAAAGTCCATTCACTGAATCTTCAGAATGTAAACAAACTGACTACTAGCAGCACAGCTGTTCAAATAGGAAAACTGTTCTCACTAGCATTCTACTTGGGGGTTGAGATAGGAACAATCCTTACCTGTTTGGCACAGCTGCTGCTGTTTTTATTTTGCTTTTAGGTCTCTCTCTTTCTCCTTGTCTGATTGAGACTGTGAGCTTGTATCCAACAAGACCAACTGCCCCTTTTTTTGTCTCAACTATCTTGAGTTTACATGGGCTTCTGTCGTCATGGTCATGAAATGTTATGGGCCTTTCGCTGGCAGATTTCAATTCAATTTTACACCATCCCCTACTCCAGGATATACTGTTTACCTCAAATTGAAAGAAAGCAGTTTAAAATATAACTGCTTTATATAGTTTCAGAATCATAACCTGTCCCTAAAGTTAATATTAAAATATAATATTGTAAACACTACAACTACCAACATAATACATAAAGTACAGGTAACATTCTTATTTGTCATATATCATTGTCGTATTTAGCATCAGATCTTGGTAACATTATAGCCAACACTTAACAACTAACTGAATATTCGAATCTAAAGTCTAGTTTTTACAGTCTTAATGGTCGTGAAAACAAGAGTTTCTTTTACTAATAATCATTTTAATCTCTATGAATCTGTGCAGAAGATCTCCTTTTTCATTTGGAGTTGGCTGTATAGTATTTCCATGTCCTTGGTTAAAAGCTCCTTAAAATCTGCATTGGATCATCTGGACCCTGGAAAAGTATTTCTGAATAGTAAAGGCTTTACAATTGATTTGCTCTGGTTAACTTTTCCAAGAACAACAATGCTAATTACTGGCAATCCAGCTGGCTTCTGCAAGTCGACAGCTGTGAATTGTAATCCAAGGACCAATTCCTGTGCTATTCATCTTTACCCGTGGGTTGAATAATTTATTTTGCTCTTCTTTAAAGTTAATCAATAAATCAGGGTTACCACATTCTAAGCTGAAAATGTGTTGCTGGAAAAGCGCAGTAGGTCAGGCAGCATCAAGGAACAGGAGAATCGACATTTCGGGCATAAGCCCTTCTTCAGGAATCCTGAAGAAGGGCTTATGCCCGAAACGTCGATTTTCCTGTTCCTTGGATGCTGCCTGACCTGCTGCGCTTTTCCAGCAACACATTTTCAGCTCTGATCTCCAGCATCTGCAGCCCTCACTTTCTCATTACCACATTCTAAGCCATGTTCTGAACCACTCTGTTTAGATATTAATTTCTGATTTCCATTTTTTCCACGTCTGCCTTTTCTTTTAAGTCTGTTCAGAAAATCTCAACCAGCTACATTTCTAAGTTATCATTCTAGATAATTAGATTCACCTTGCCATGTTTCAATTCAGATCACTTTTATCTTTAGCTTTCTTTACTACCTCAGTGTTCTTTTCCAGAAGATACAAGTTTCCCACTGCTTTGTTTTATAAAGGCTGTTTATATTTTTGTTTATTTAAGTTCCTTGTAGCTTCTTTAAGAACTTTGACAAGGTTGTCCCCCAAGTGTGAGTGTTTCAGTCTCCTTTGAAAGGTCATTCACTCCACCTCCTGAATATTTGTGAGTTAATATGCATCAGCATGGCACCCTTTGGTGACTTCTGGATCTTTCAATATCTCCAAGTTCTACCTCTCTAGCATTCTGCTCAATGGATAACACAGAAACAGTCTCTTTGCCTCAATTGGCATAGTAGTCATTGTTTTCAGTTGGTTTTCTGCTCCAGGTGACTATTGTCTGACTGTGACTGAGCCTGGATTTTCATTCATTAGTCAGAAGTACGGAGTTGGGACATTTCCAAGCTCCACAGCCTTGACAAGGAGGAAAATGGCCTGTAAGTTTCTAACCAAGGACACAGAACTATTGTAAAGCCAATGTCATATATAAAACATCTACAATCTGCTGTACAGATTGATGAAATGCCGGAGGTTGTGGGGTTCTTTGGGAGTTGGGCCAGAAGACCCAGAACACATGCAGAGGCTACTGGATTCAGAGGCAGATTAAGCAGAAAACCTGTCCAAGTACACATGCATTGTGTTGCATTTTTTAAAAATCAAAACAACAAGAACTGTCACTCTAGCCCTCATCCCTCACAAACTCTAACTCCCCTGCACATTCCTCATGCCTCATGTATGCCAACTCATGTTATCTTAAACTGTGCAACCAACTACCATAACCCCTAGCACCCCCCATGCAAATCTATGCTTCTTCACCCAACTGTATCATCCATTCTATTCCTTATCACAACTTAATGCCAAATCATGCTCCCAACCCTTTTTCTTTGCGCTTACACTTATCATGCCAACCTATCCAATAGCCACCAAAGTCAGACCTCAGTATCTGTACTGAAATGAAAGAAAGTGTACCTGTTACAAATGCACAATCCATCATAAAAACAGGCATAAAAGTTCCTTGTCCCACTTCAAAATGTCTATGACCACTTAGAAATGTCAGTCTCAATCAAACAATAACATGGCAGGTACTTCATTGTGGTAGCATTAGATTCTGAAATCCATCATGCAGCACTAATCCAGTATTGGTAGGCATCATGCTTATGTCAACAGAGTGAAATAAGAAGAAATTATTTTCTTTGCACTTCTTACATTTACCAAAGATTTAAAATGATGTTCTAAAGGCCTTGATATATTTTAGAGTTCCTCTTGATAGTTCCTCTCAACATGCCTTTTAATACATTTGCCAGTCCCTCCTTATAGTTCCAATGAGGTTATCCACTTTTTACACACCATCACACCTACATTTAAAAATTCTAAATGGCACTATGCTTCTCCAAAAAGGCAGAGATAAATTTGATCCTTATTCGCACAGGTTACATTATATTAAAGAGGATTCAGTTGGCACAGTTTAGGTACTTTTAATTTTGTGCAGAGATTCTTGATCTGAGCCTCACATTTATTAAATTAATTAATATGCCAGAAATATGCAGAAGAAAGAAAAAATATAACAAAAAGGATTTTAAAACTGAACCTCATTCCATAATCTCAGTTTTATCCATTATTTTTATGGTGTCAATACCATATCCCTCAAATGCATGCACTATTGTTCAACGAAATGTGTACAGGTGAGAAAATGATTTATTGTATAACATTTTGCATATTTATTTTTCAACACTATAAAAATGTGGTTACAGTCAGTTCAGCTTTAATGTGGTAGTTCCGTTCTTGTGCAATCCCGTGTTATAAGAAAATCGCGTAATAGCAGCATCATTTAAACCAATGGGCCGGAATCACGTTATAACTAATACACACATTAAAGTTTGCGCTTTAGAAACAATGTCCCCAATTTATCAGTCGCATTATGGTGAATCAGTGTTAACAAAATGTGCATTATAGCAGAATGACCTGTACTGTTACTTTCTAAAAATGAGTAGAGCACATGCAAAGATACTCTGGACACTAGAATATCACAGGTTGAAGAAAATACATTAGGACTTAGCTTTCAGATGACTAACAGAGATGAGATAGTAAACCAGGGATCCTTATTAGGTCTGGATTCATCAAGTTATACATGAAAA
Source organism: Chiloscyllium plagiosum (assembly GCF_004010195.1). Lineage (NCBI taxonomy): Eukaryota > Metazoa > Chordata > Chondrichthyes > Orectolobiformes > Hemiscylliidae > Chiloscyllium > Chiloscyllium plagiosum. The sequence continues at coordinate 63,884,431 of NC_057715.1, read as the reverse complement.
TTGAATCCAGGCATAAACAAAATTGATTTAGATGAAGGAAGACAGAACCCTAACTCAGTCCTTAAGCATTGTCATTGCAAAGATATATACTCCTGCAATCTCTCCACACTAAGCTCCCAATATGACACACATCATTTTGAAGAGATTGAAGGAAAAGCAAATTAAAGGAACAGACACTTGTATCTGAGAACAGACAATTAGCACAGTCCTTAGCCACAGGTCATTCATGGTTTCACAGCAAGTGTTTCTCTGTAAGTTCTAGTGTGTTATCTCATGAAATTCTCCAATGCTCACCTCATTATGTATGCACCCACCTCTCCAGAACTGTGTTTGCTCTATTGTATACTCAGCAATGGCAGAAGAACTCACCATTGCTGAGACCTACTAGGAGTTCTGCTGCTTGCACCATATATAAAGCTCAACTGTGCACATGGTCAAATGCTGCCAGCTAAGAGTGGCCCTTTTCAGTACACATGATGATTGGAAAACATGAAAGAAAAGCTTCTGAGGGCACATAGGTGGCATGGTCAACACTTCATTGTAAATAGAAACTCACATTCGTTAATACATTGCCACTTCATACCATTACTGGTCTGACAGACTGTCATAGTGATAGCACCTCATGAATCCAGCCACACAGGCTACCCATCCTTACAGCCACATCATGTCAGGACTCTAAGGGACTGTTACTCTTTCCCTAATGCCCAATGTAGTGTAAGGTCTTATCACTGTTCACAATTGACCGTGGCCCACACCCCTGACTCACTTGGAGGTAAAGCCATGACTGATGAGTGACTGGGCCACTGACTGATCTCAGTGCAGTTTTCAACTGAGTTGCCACTAATCAGCTGCAGGACTGAAATGATACAGAACTCATGACTCTGTGTCTAACAACTGCCTAGCCATGTCCTAGCTACTGGATTTTGATTGGATGGTGATGACTGACTGATGACAGTGCCCCTTGACTTGACTGAAGACTTCTCACCTTAGACTTTGGGACATGGGTATTTCATTGAAGCATGTTGAGTGTATTTGCCATAAGCTTCCAGCACATATCAAAGATGTGAGATTGACATAGCACTGTTCCATACAGTAATATGTCCAACCCCATGGGGCAGCACTGTGGCTCAGTGGTTATCACTGCTACCTTGCATGCCTGGGTACCTGGGTTCAATTCTGCCCTTGGGCAACTCTGTATGTGGAGTTCTTCCAGTGTCTGTGTACACGTTTCCTCCCACAGTCCAAAAATGTGCAGGTTAGTTGGATTGGCCATGCTAAATTGCCCATTGTGCCCAGGGATTTGCAGGCTAGGTGGATTAGCCATGGGAAATGCAGGGTTACAGGGATAGGGTGTGCTGCTGTGGACTCAATGGGCCAATGGCCCGCTTCCAAACTGTAGGGATTCTATGATTATAATCAAAGCAAAATAGTGCGGATGCTGACATCTGATATCAATACATAGAATGCTGCAGAAATCTGCAGGTCTGACAGCGTTATATGAGAAACAGGGTTAACAGTTTGAGTCCAGCCGTTCTGAAGAAGTCACACCTGATTTGAAACATTACCTGTTAGTCCCTCCATAGATGCTGCCTGACCTACCGAGTTTCTCTAACATTCTCTGTTTATGTCCACTTCTTTGACTGGTCACTGCCAGCAAACATGACAAACTTCCTGACTCTGTGTCAATGCTAAGAGGCAAGGCAAGGCAGAAGTATAGTGAGCTTTTACCTTCCAGAATCCCTACAGTGTAGAAACAAGCCATTTGGACCACTGGGTCCGTACTGACGCTCCAAAAATCATCCCACCCAGACCCATCCTGGTTACTTTGCATTTCCCATAGCTAATCCACCTAGCCTGCACATCCATGGACACTATGGGCAATTTAGCATGGCAAAGCTACTGAAACTGCACATCTTTGGACTCTGGGAGGAAACTCACTGAATGATGTGGTAATGTGCAAAAAGGCAAGGTAAGCCAGAAATGTTGTGCACAGAATGAGTGAGCACAAAGACAGCAAAACAAAAGTCCTGAAATACACTTTGTCCTGATGTACGAGATGCATGCTTGTCAAGTTGCACAAAGTGGCCTGACAATAGCATTGCCATTGTCCAAAGCGTAGCACTGTTAAGTGGTGAAGTGTATTTTGTTGATGTTGATTTTGCTTGTTTTATGGTTTTGATGTTTTCAACATATGTTAATGAGACTCCGAGGAAATTTAATATAAATCATAGTAAGCAACTTGGCATCCACTTAGACGTAGAGATTTGCATATCTTTGATTTATGCTTGTCCAGAAAATTCCAGGCCACTGCTAATTTAACCTGGATAATCAAGAGAATGTCCCCATAAAATTTGAATTAATATTGCAAAGGGCAAGAATCACAAGCATATAAAAACATTGATTATCCAGATAGCTATATAAATAAAAAGACTTCTTTTTTTAGTACTGTTGAATTGCAGAAACCATGTTTTGCATTACTCTTCACAGATAAATCCACTTCAGAACTTAATGCACAATTACACAGAAACACAACTGAAAAATACTAAAAGCAGCATGAATGGATTAGGTTACTACGGTTATTGGAAATCTTATCTCCTAGCGCTGTATTTGTTATATTTCTATGGAAAAGAAAGCCCTCATCAAAGCTACATTTTATTGGCTATGTCACCAAATTTTTAAATAAACAACTGTCTTACAAAAGCAGCACATTTTACAATTCAGCAGTCTGCAACAGCATTCATCAATCAAGATTACTATCTGAACAATTACAAAATCTCTTGGCAATTCCACCCTCTCTAGCAGTTCCAAACAGGATTATCCTGCTGCTGGCAAATATAAAAAAAACTAGGTCAATTTAAAAAGAAAGCATTACACAATGGCAATGTAATTTAACAGTCTGTTCAGTGTTTACCGTGATGATGAGGCTTGCAATGATACAGAATTACTTTTGAATATTGTTTAAAAGGGAGACATTGCCAAAAGCTTTTCATTTTGCACTCATCACAAATATGAGAATGCCAAAATTCAAATGATCACAACAATTTATACTACAGGGGAAGAAGTGTGCTGAATGGATGGCAATATGCCTATGGAGAAAGCAACAGACTGGTAAGGTCAGCTGGAAATTGAAAACAAATGTAAGGCATGATCATATTCTTCTTGTTTGTTGAGAGAAAGTATGGCACTTCATTCTTGTTAGAATGGAACAGGCTATATTGAAATAATAGCTTGCAGTTGCATGATATGTCCCTTTTCCATACGGATAGAAATTCTGATGCAGGGACTTGTAAATCCTTCCCAACATAAGTTGGTCCCACTTCAGGGTGGGAAGTTCTGGCCCTTAAAGTCACATATTCAGTTAGAAATACAATAAACTTGTCTGGAGGTTTAGCGTCCTGTTCTCTCACTCTCCTGCCAGACAGAATTATTGGAGGAAACAGATGCAAGACTTTGAAACTCTGCTGTTCGGTTGACCACGACATCCTTGGCTTCAGTGCCCTTTAAGAACTTCGTTATCTGTTCAAATTTTAATATTTTAGACGAAAAAGACTTGATTGAACATCCAATTCTTGGCATTTCTTCATGGATAACAATATTAGGAAAATTGTCTTCACTCATTGCAAACCAGCTGACAGCTAGTCAGGACAGTCCATGACTGGCAGATTCTCCCCACAGTGAATACAGGTGAAGGTGTAGCCACTGCTGGGGCCAATTGGGTCTATCCTGTTTTTATCTTCAATGCAGGCTTTTTGCTCATTTCCAAAACTCTCTGCAGCACTCCTGATGTAACTTCTAAACTCAGCCCGATGTATGCCTTGCTTCCCACTGTTGCTGGTCAATGTGGCATATGGAGAGGGCTTATTTATGGAGTTTTGCACATTGTTTATGTGGGATGCCACAAACCATTTGTCAGTGGTCAGCCCTCTGTACAAGGTCTTAGATAGGTGACTGTCAGTATTTGAGCCAGCGACAGTGAAAGAATTGCGATATCTTTCCAAATCACGATGGTGCATGGCTTGAACGGGAACATGCAGGTGATGGTGTTCCCATGTATCTGCTGCCTTTGTCCTTCCAAATGGAACTGGTCATGGACTTGGAAGGTGCTATCTAAGGAGCTTTGGTGAATTTCTGCAGTGCATCTTGTATATTATACACACAGTGCTACTACTGAGCTTTGGCGGTGGAGGGAGTGGATGCTTGTGGATGTAGTGCCAATCAAGTGGGCTACTTTTTCCTGGATGTTGTCAAACTTCTTGAATGTTGTTGGCGGTGCACCTATCCAGGCAATTGAGAGTATTACACCATATTCCAGACTTGGGCCTTGTAGACAGGCTTTGGGTGTCAGGAGGTAAGTTACTTGCTGCAGTATTCCTAGCCTGTGACCTGCAATTGTAGCCAATTTATATGGTGAGCCTAGTTTTGTTTCATGTCAATGGTAATCTCCAGGATGCTGATACTGGGGGTTCAGTGACGGTAACTCCATTGAATGTCAAGAGGTAGTGGCTAGATTATCTCTTATTGGAGATGATCATTGCCTGGCATTGTGTGGTGCAAACGCTACTTGCCACTTGTCAGCCCAAACCTGGATATTGTCCATATATTGTTGCATTTAAACATGGTCTGCTTCAATATTTAAGGCGTAGCAATTGGTACTGAACATCATGCAATCATCAATAAACATCCCCACTTTGGACCTTATGATTGATGGAGGGAAGGTCATTGATGAAGCAGATGAAGATGGTTGGGCCTAATACTACCCTGAGGAACTACCCTGAATTCCCCACTATCATCATACTAGAAGCCCCTATTCACAAGAAAATGAACTGGACCAGACAAGTAAATACAGTGACTACAAGTGCAAGTCAGAGGGATTTCTGTGTTGAGTAACTCACCTCCTCACTTACTGAAGCATGTCTACCACCTACAAGTGAGGAGTATTACAGAATATCCCCCCACTTGTACGGATGGATACAATTCCAAGAATTGTACAAGAAGTACAATATCATCCAGACTGAAGCATTCCATTTGACTGGCACCCCATCTGCCATCATCTCCATTCATTTTCTTCACCATTGACATGTGGCAGCAGTCTATGTTATCTACAACATATACTGCATTGCCTCATCAAGGCTCCTCTGTCAGCATCTTCCAAGCTTGTGACTCTACCATGTAGCCAGTTAGGTGTGGCAGGGAACACGAACTATATTGCTGTTCCTTCACTGTCAAAATCCTGGAACTCTCTCCTAACACTCCTAACAGCATTGCCTCTGTATCTATAAAGATAGACAAACTGAAAGCAGGGGTGATATTTTCAATGTTTCCATGCTAAGTCACCAAAGTTGTATTTTACCACTTGCCAGTTGAGATCATTAATTAAGTCATCTATAAATTCACCTAGATGCTATGCTCTCTTGTTAAATCTTGCTATTTTAAGAATTTTATCAGTTCCCAAGGACAACTAATTGTCAAAAGCTTTCAATACCTTTTTTGAACTTGTCTGATGTTTCATTTGTCCCTTAAAGAACAATAACATAATTTGCTGTATTTCCAATTGTTTATGTAAATAAATTTATTTCTTTATCTAAGGTTTTCCCATGCTTGTCCACTGCACTGGAAGATTTCTGTGTTTCCGAGCATTGTTCAGAGACCTGTTGTATCCTTCCTGCCTCCTAAAAGAATTTCTGTGTTAGACTAGAATTGCATACCTTCAAATTGCCCATTGCTTGGCTGTGATTTCCCTGGCTCTCTGATATACCATCTGATGACTCTCTTCCCATTTCTCCAGCACTGCCTCATGGTATTCATGCAATATTGCAGTGATGCCCAATTGGAGCTACAACACTTAAAAATTACTGCCTTTTCAACCTTAATTAACTCATTTAAATCATTACATTTACAGCCTGCCCTTACAAGAGATATTTGGTTGGCTCACTGTGTCAACTCAGTTTTCCACAGATCACTGTCAAACAACAGTCTGTACCTCTGCTTTGGAACTGTATGTTTTTTTTCTTGATCCTGTGTGTCTTCAGTCAGGTCTGAAATGGTTCCTCTGTCACTCTCTGATGTATTCTTCTTCATTGAGTGTTGCCAACAGGGTGTGTGGAATTTGCTGTTGTCAGCAATCAGCAGCATCTGTTTCTCCCAAAGTCTTCTGGGTCACCAACATACTTTTACCCTGATTTTACTTGAAGCTTTAAATTCTAATTTATCTTAGATGACATCAGTGGGAAACAGTGCTGGCCCATTGCTCAGTGTGAATTATGACAGGAGTCCAACATTGTCAACGTGTACATGTGCATTCCTTAAAGGTCAAAATGACTGTGTAAAAATTAGGATATCCACCTTTCTGGACTAATCAGAAGAGTTTTGATGAGTAAAGAATATGAAGTTTAGTGGGTTACGAAAACGATTTACAGATTTTCTGAATAAGGCCTTATATTGCTACAGAGGCTGTTGGTGCTTACTTTCCAAATATGTATTCACTCTTTCAGACCCTTAAACAACAGGAATCGCAAAGTCCAGAGGAAAATCCAGCACATGTTTGCAATAGTAAATCAAAGGTTTGCACGAAATGTCTTACATAACATCGTTTTCACTTTAACCAAATCTTATATATATTACACTCACTGGTGATTCAGGTTCAGATGTTATTTTTGTTGAATAGTTGCTCTCATGTAACCTGTATTACCATTACCTACAATTGTCCTGAATTGCTTTGTGTTTATGAACTATGCATTTTATAACATTCAATATTCTAATCCCATGCACTTTAAATAGCTTTATTCCAGGAAGCGCTATGTAATGTCATTGTTATCTTACATGCCTGCCATATACTTTTATTAAACTTGGCTCATTGAGCTTCTGTTAGTCACGCAAAAAATATTAAGAATGTTTGTGTAACTGCTAGGCGGATAAACCCAGTTCTTTGTACACATTTCCCTGAAGCTCTGAAGGCTATAATAAACCAGCACAAAAGTATTTTTGGCTCAAATGTTATTTTCACTTACTTCTTCAGTTCCTTCCCTCTCCCACAACTGTGCATACTATTGCCTAATACATGATCTAAATCTCTAATTATTATGTGAACATTTCCCTCAAAAATATGTAGGAATAAATGTTAACTCAATCTTAGAAATTCTTATTTACTTCAATGGTAATATTCATAGAATACGGAGACTCACTCCAGAATGTATGGCGAATGGGATAGTACATTCAAAACTGTCCAGGTTTCACAAAAAGGAAGTATTTCAAAAGCCTGACTATGTAAGTACCTTTGTGGTGCTAGTATTTAGACTAATATGCACTAAATAGGAGAAATTTGTTAAGCATTGCAAACAATATATTGCCTTCATAACTGTTGTATCATAAAATAAAAGCAGAATCAATTTGTCTCCTAAATTATAGCATATCAAACATATAGAAATCACATACATATTCTACATAGTATATAGTCTTCTCGTTGATGGCTTCTGGTTCAATGGAACATAATAATTAGTAACAGAATTTGGCTCTCGAACCTGCTCAGCCATTGTGCAGCTGATCAGATTATGATCATAGCTTCATTTTCCTGCCTGCTCCCCATAAGACTCTCTTGTCAATCAAAAATGAGTCTATCGCAGCCTTGAATATATTCAATGATTCAGCTTTCACTGTCCTCTATGGAAGAAAATTGGAAACCTTAACCCTCAGAGAAAGAAAAGCCTCCTCATCTCTACCTTAAATGGGACCTCCTGTCTTTCAATAACTGTGGCCCTGGTTCCACATTCCCCTCAGCAGACATGGCCTCGTAGTAACTACCTGTTGAGCTCCCTCAACATCTTACATGTTTCAAGAGGATTACTTCTCATTTCCTCTAAACGTCAATCATCATAGACCCAATCTGCTCAATTTTTCCTGATAACACAGGTTCATAGCTCCTTGAAAGTAGAGTCGCAGGTAGATAGGATAGCGAAGAAAGTGTTTGGTATGCTTTCCTTTATTGGTTACAGTACGGAGTACAAGAATTGGGAGGTCATGTTGCGGCTGTACAGAACATTCGTTAGGCCACTTTTGGAATATTGTGTGCAATTCTGGGCTCCTTCCTATTGGAAGGATGTTGTGAAACTTGAAAGGGTTCAGAAAAGATTTACAAGGATGTTGCCAGGGTTAGAGGATTTGAGCTATAGGGAGAGGTTGAATAGGCTGGGAGCGTCAGAGGTTGATGGGGTGACCTTATAGAGGTTTATAAAATCATGAGGGGCATGGATAGAGTAATAGACAAGGTCTTCCCCTTGAGATAGGGGAATCCAGAACTAGAGGGCACAGGTTTAAGGAGAGAGGAGAAAGATATAAAAGAAACCTAAGGGGCAACCTTTTCATGCAGAGGGTGGTGCGTGTGTGGAATGGGCTGCCAGAGGAAGTGCTGGAAGCTAGTACAATTGCACCATTTAAAAGGCATCTGGATGGGTATATGAATAGGAAGGGTTTGGAGGGATATGGGCCGGGTGCTGGCAGGTGGGACTAGATTGGGTTGGGATATCTGGTCAGCATAGACGAGTTGGACTGAAGGGTCTGTTTCCGTGTTGTACATCTCTATGACTCTAACATAAAACCATCATCCTCGAATCATCCTAGTGAATCAACTCTGAATTGCCTTCAATTGCAATTTGTTCCTCCTTAAGTAAGGTGTCCAAAACAATATATAGTATTCTAGGTGTTTTTTCCTCCATGTCCTGTACAGTTGCAGCAAGACATTCCCCTAGTTTTGTATTCCATTCCATTCTCCTTGCAATAATGGCCAATATTCTGTTTGTCTTCCTAATTAGTTGCTTTACCTTCACGTTAGCATTTTATGACTCATGTATATTTCTCTGAATTCTGAGGTGGAACCAGAGCTTGGAGGATTGCTTGTGGCCTTGGTGTACATGCAAAGGCAGTGTTTAAGAATACATCAATTACAATGTTGTCACGAAACCAAGGAACAACAATAATACCCAGCAGTTATGACACTGTCTCCAGAGGGGAACCAGCATGTGAAGATCACCAAGGAGACAAAGAAGAATGACCAGACTCCAGATCTACTAGCCTTGCTGTCATTATCTACAGTTTTCAGAGAACCAGTGCAGTCCCAGTATATCATTGTCAAACTTTGTTATCTGCTGGAGCAGGAATCGCATGGCCATTCCATCCTGGTGCCCAAAGAAAAAATGGTGGGACGTACCCTGGTAATGCTCAGAAAGTCATTAACCTCCTTACAGCTTTGCTGAGTATTGCTTTTCACCCAGGACACCACTTGACATGCTGATTGTGTCTGGTACCTTGGCCTCCTTTGGTGGTCAGAAGGAAACACACCACCCACCAACTCCTCATTGGCAAAACACTGTTCCAGCTTCCCTTTCTGGGCCATAGTACAGTAGTGGAGCCGAAGAGTGGCAGTCTCAATTCCTGGCTTTCAGTGCCAGAAATACTGCGGAGGTAAAGAATGAAACATTGCAAGAGAAAAATCAACATTGACCATGGCAGACTGCCCAACATGAATCTCACTGAAAATTCAGCTCACAGACACTGAAAAAACAAACTAACAAAGGAAACACTAATTATAACCCCATGAAGATGGCTAAGTTATCACTCCACTTCAAGAGAATCCCATTGAGCTGACTGCCTTATCAACTTTGGCACTTAGCCAAACATTCATCTGGAGAAACTGATACCTGGACATCTGTTTCTATGGATGCAGTTGTCAGTTGGCCTTACACTGAATGCTTGTCTGATCACCAAGAATGAGTTTTGCAGGATCGATATAGGTTACCTAGATTTATAATTTCCATGCTCTTTTAGAAGCTTTTACTACCCTTTTCCCCTTCCCCTGCCAAAGAAGAATGATATGAGAAACACATCCAGCACATTCAAATGATCTGTCACACTGTGTGGCATGAGATATCTTCATGAAACGCGACGTACTGTTCACGACCATTGTATGCACTGACAATCATTTCAATAGAAATGAAACTTTTTTCAGAGACAAATAAAAGTATAGGATTTCCTTTCTATAATTATTAACAATTGTTTGGTTACTAACTATTCTACAGCAACGCAGTTGATTACTTCCTTCATTTGGTCAATTGTCTCAACAGTTAACAGCATTTTGTTGTATTCATAGAAATCCATTGGGTAAAATAATTTGGTTTTAAACAAGATCTACTGCAAATAAATATAGTACAGTTAAAAATGATATAAATCTGATTATATTAATCATTGTATTCTAAATATTCTTTTATTGAATAATAATTATAACATTTATCTTAACAAGTATTGTGTATTTTATTCTGTTTTATCAGTGACACAAAGGTAAAGGAGATTTTTCTCTTTATGCTTTTTCGACATTAAAAAGCCTATGAGAACCCAGGGGTCGAGCAAAAACAATTGTTTTAATATAAATTTGAATCCCTTGTGCCATCTCCTAAATATTAGCAACCATTTCCTTCCTTCTTTTTCCCTAATTTACTCATTTTCTACTTTTAAATTGTTTTAAATAGTTTTCTTTCAATTCCAACCAATGGGCAGCACAGCAGCTCAGTGGTTAGCACTGCGGCCTCACAGCGCCAGGGACCTGGGTTCAATTCCCGCCTTGGGCAACTGACTGTGTGGAGTTTGCACATTCTCCCCATGCCTGCATGGGTTTCCTCCGGGTGCTCCGGTTTCCTCTCACAGTCCAAAGATGTACAGGTTAGGTGAATTGCCCATAGTGTTAGGTGCATTCGTCGGGGGTAAATGTAGGGGAATGGGGCTGGGTGGCGATTGCTCTTCGGAGGGTCAGTGTAGACTTGTTGGGCCGAAGGGCCTGTTTCCACACTGTAGGGAATCTAAAAAAAATCACCAGGGACCTGGGTTTGATTCTACCCTCGGGCCACTGTCTGTGTGGAATTTGCACGTTCTCCCCGTGTCTGCGTGGGTTTCCTCCTGGTGCTCTGGTTTCCTCCGACGGTCCAAAGCTGTGCAAATTGGGTGGAATGGTCATGCTAAATTACCCATAGTGTTCAAGGACGTGTAAGTTAGGTGCGTTAGCCACGGGAAATGCAGGGTTACAGGGATAGGATAGGGGGAGGGGGAGGGGGATGGGTGGGATGCTCTGAGGGTTAGTGTGGACTTATTGGGCTGAATGGCCTGTTTCTGCGCTGTAGGGTCTCTGTGATCACCACTGCCTTTAATCATAACTAAAACCCAGAGAAGGTTTTACAAATAGTCAAGCTGACAGTGTAAAATGTACACTATCATCCAAAGTCGAATTTGATCCTGTTCTGTAATCAAATGGAAAAGAAATGCTGAAACATAACACTCATAAGATGAAAACCTTCACAATTATCAATCCCTTTATGAATAAAACCAAAAGGAAAAACATAATCATATAAGCAAACTGGCAAGCTCTCTGTGGTGCTATTTACAGCAAAGGATCAGTGGAATGAATAGCATTTTGTGAAACTAGGAACATTATACCATGTGAAATTTAAGATCATTCTGATCCAAAGGAATAGCTTGTATTTCCTTCAGCCTACAGTGTTTAATTAATATTAGTAATTACTCTACAGGGTCACGCACCAGTCGTTAGAAGGCTGCTGGTTTTGTAGCACTGATATTTCTGATAAAGTCATTTTACATTTTAAATAAGTACACTGGGGATAATGTTAGCCTAAACTGCCTTGTGGAAATTAGAGAGATATTCAAAGGGCTGAATGGTCTATACATGTTCCTATGTTTACATGTATCATCTGAAAACTTGGATTTTTATTCTAGTCTTCCACTGGAGTCAATGAGATCTACCGTGAAAAGTGGAGACCTCAGTACAGATATCCAGTCGACTAATAACCAAAGCATCAACAATTCATTCCTCTAATCAGAAATTCAGCTTGCAAAATGGTTGAGTAGTAATCCTCCCCTGCTTAAAGGAACTTAAAGACTATTAATCCATAGTCAGTCATTTTGGCATCTGCAAGTGCCAATCAAGAGACAAGATTTGTTGCACTGCCCATCCAGATTTCTGCTAAACATTGAGCCAGAGACATTAACAGGAACTTGAGATTTGCTGTCCACTGTTGCATAAGAGAAATCAATGAGGCTGTGAGGCAAAGAAAGATAACAACATTCTATTCTCCCTTTCATGAGACAAACAGGCTGAATGAGTACACACTTTCACTAATGGTGGACATTGTCATTAAATGGACGCCATTGCTTTGTACCACATGTTAACTCTTCCATGTACTGAAACCAAAAGGGATTCTCCTCCCACAATATTCAGCTGATGCGTGTGACAGTTGACTAAGCAGGTCAATTCCCATTATCCTGGTATCAGCTACAATGCCTTCATTCTGCATTTCAGCCACCAGAGCATACCAAAGGGTGGCCATTGGCCAACAAAGGCCATCTGTTGGTGATGTGGCATGTGATCTGGATTCACAACACCTATATACACGCAAGACACACATGCAACGAGAGCCACAAGGCATCTGATAAGAGAGATAAAGTAACAGCTCTGCTGCCTAACCTGCTGTAGGAATAACTGTTTCAGAAGAGGGAAGAGAAGAAGCAGGAAGGTGGGGCAAGGGGGAAGATGAAGCAACAACTTAGACTCCTCAGGCTGTACGTGAAGAATTAATTCTAGTACGTTGCCAGTAGTCATAATCACCAAAACTCAGTTCTGACCATCACATCACCCTCTTCACCACAATGTAACAATGAATGCCACTAGAAAATAACCATTCCAAACCAAATTTATAAATGATATCACGTCATGCTGCTAATAAACATAAACTAATCATCCTTGTCCACTCCTCAGTGCTCTCATCCTGTCCTAATGTCCCTACACAACGCTAGCCTAATGGCTGCAGCATGGGTGATAAAGCACTGCTGCCTTTCATTGGAGACTGCAGATAGCTTCGGAGGTGGGCCTTGAGCAGCTCCATGTTTAGGAGATCTGAATTCTTACTGCACATCACAGCATCAATCTGAGGTAACTAGCTGTCAGGCAACAGCAAAGGCAGGGGTGCAAGAATAAATGCTGTCATCCTGGAACAACTAACAGTCATGGGTGGAGGTATATCAGTACAGATTGCTTACCTGCTTTCAAATGCTAGAAGCTACCTGGAACAATGATGGTAGCACTCAGAAATCTGGTGGAAGTTGCTGGTGCAGCAACACAAGTTGATAATCAGCTATCATTGTGCTTCATTTCACAGTTCCATTATTGAGGTCTAGTGTAGCTCATTTGGCTGGATGGTAGACTTGCAAAGCAAGTGTGATGCCAACAGCATGGGTTCAATTCCCACACTGGCTGAGGTTACCATTAACCTCCTTCTTAACCTCTCCCTTGCGTGAGGTATGGTGGCCGTCAGGTTAAATCATCACCAGTCACTCCTCTCTATTGTCTGGTAAGACTATGGTCACTTGACGTGACCAATTGTGTAATTAGATTGGGCTACCAGCACTAAGATGGAAAATATCGTTCCAGTTTTGCACAATGCCCTATGTCAAGTTGGTGCACAATCCTCAATACTCCTTGAATCTCCACTCTCCTCAACACTGAATGCAAATTTTCTAATAGGTTTCACAATGAATCAAGGAATTCTTTGTGGTTATCCATCAGCCATTTTCTGTAGTCAGGCCCATTAAAGTTCGCACATGAATTCTCCACATCAGGACCTGTGTGTGGCCTCACCCTCCAATAAGTTGGCAAGTATAGTATTCTTGCTCTTTGGTTGGTGTATCCTGTGTCTAATCCTTCCACTAAAATGCATACAACCTCAGTATCTGAGCTGTTGGGAATGAGCATGAAATCAAGTAATGTTGTTTCTTCATCATCAATGTGTTTATGATGGTTTTCCATTGCCTGGTTAGTTGTAATTCTCAGGTATCGGAAAGCAGAAAGGCACGTGTATAAGGCAATGTTGAGGAAAGGGGAAAAGTAACAGGAAAATACTTATACAATCTACATCCTATGGTCAGCAGAGATTAGGGGATGAAGAAAGAGCGAGATATGAGAAGGAGGAATAAGTATGCCAATATATTACTTTTCAATTTATTGAGCTCTGTTGCTGGCCATATTTCAACAAACAATGGCAATTGCCATCACAATCAGGATTAGGACATGTTGGCCCAACTGCGCCCTAACACATCCTGCTATGTCCTGCTGCATTTGGCTGTGTTTCACTTTGTCCTTTAAGACGTAGAGGGAAGTGTGTCAGTAAGTGGTATGCAATCTGTTTGCTGGATGTGGTCACCATGGTTGAATAGCTAGCAATCTATGCAAATTGTAAATGTACATTTGAGGCTTGCAATAGTGCTGTGTGCGGAAGCATATTAATATTAGATAGGAGACCTGACTGATGAGAGAATGTTGCCAAGTGACTCTGGCTATATGGTGAATTCAGGAATGTCTATTAGTGCAGTTAGTTGGAGATGGCATTTGAAGGTGTAATATTATGAGCGTTCATGTGAGGTTATTAAACTTGAGGCATCACATTCAGGTTCTCAGTCAGGTTCCCAGCATGAACCTGAATGGCCTCCCAGGTGTCTGTGGATACAGGACATCTCTTCTCCACTTCCTCCATCAAAGCCTTTGATGTAGCAGATTAAAACTTTAGAGCACACTCTCTGCATTTCCATTCTTCACTGTTTTCCAGGTCAGAATCACTTGCTGACTAACTTGCATGACTCTTTATGAAGCTAGACTACATCATTGTTGCTGAATCTCCCACAAGCAACATCCGAGGGATCATAGGTGCCCAGAAATTTAAATGACACAACATAACGCACGGTGGCTCAGTGGTTAGCACTGCTGCCTCACAGTGCAGAGACCTGGGTTCGATTCCAGCCTTGGATGGCCATCTGTGTGGAGTTTGCATGTTATTCCTGTGTGTGCATGCACACGGGACTAAGCGACACCTTCCATTTTCGGTTAGATTCACACATGTATTGGGACACAATTTTAACCCTTTCACCACAGATGGCCATCTGTGTGGAGTTTGCATGTTATTCCTGTGTGTGCATGGATTTCCTCCCACAGTCCACAGATATGCAGTTTAGGTGAATTGGTAAATTGTCTGTAGTGTGCAGGCTCGGTGGGTTAGCTATGGTAAATGTGTGGATAGGGGTGGGATGCCCTTTGGAGGGTTGGTATGGGCCAAATAACTCTTTCCACAATGTAGGGATTCTGTGATATAGATATTGTAAGTGCAAGTCAACATCTATGATTCTTCCATCACTTGCACATGGTGGCAGCAGTGTATATTCCTTGCAAGACACACTCACTATTGCGGTCTGCACCGACCCTCTGTGACTCTTGTGAACACTGTTAGGTGGAGATATGGCTGGATAATTGTCTAATCTCTTATGTGGAAATTATTATTTGTAGAAGTAGTTGAAATGAAGTTGTATGGAGTCATCGAGTCATGGAGATGTAGGCATGGAAACAGACCCTTCAGTCCAATTCATTCATACCGGCCAGTATCCTAAACTAATCTAGTCCCACCTACCAACACCCACCCCATATCCCTCCCAACATTTCCTATTCATATGCTCATCCAGATGCTTTGTAAATGTTGCAATTGTACCAGCCTCCACCACTTCCTCTGGCAGTTCATTCACACACATACCACCCTCTGTGTGAAAAAGCTGTCCCTTAGGTCTCTTTTATATCTTTCCCCTCTCACCCGTGGGCGGCACGGTGGCACAGTGGTTAGCACTGCTGCCTCACAGCGCCAGAGACCCGATGTATCCTATCCATGCCCCTCATGATTTTATAAAGCTCTATAAGGTCATCCCTCAGCCTCTGATGCTCCAGGGAAAACAGCTCCAATCTATTCAACCTCTCCCTATAGCTCAAATCTTCCAACCCTGGCAACATCTTTGTAAATCTTTTCTGAATCCTTTCAAGTTTCACAATATCTTTTTGATAGGAAGGAGACCAGGATTGCATGCAATATTCCAACAGTGGCCTAATCTTCCAACCCTGGCAACATCTTTGTAAATCTTTTCTGAATCCTTTCAAGTTTCACAATATCTTTTTGATAGGAAGGAGACCAGGATTGCATGCAATATTCCAACATTGGCCTAACCAATGTCCTGTACAGCTGCAACATGACCTCCCAACTCCTGTACTCAATATTCTAACCAATAAAGGAAAGCATACCAAATGCCTTCTTCACTATCCTATCGCCTGAGACTCCACTTTCAAGGAGCTATGAATCTGCACTCCAAGGTCTCCTTGTTCAGCAACACTCCCTAGGACTTTACCATTAAATGTACAAGTCCTGCTAAGATTTGCTTTCCCAAATGCAGCATCTCGCATTTATCTAAATTAAACTCCATCTACCACTTCTCAGCCCATTGGCCCATCTAGAACATATAACATAGAACAATACAGCACAGAACAGGCTCTCCCGCCCTCGATGTTGCGTAGACCTGTGAACTATTCTCAGCTCGTCCCCCTATTATCCCATCATCATCCATGTGCTTATCCAAGGATTGTTTAAGTCTCCCTAATGTGGCTGAGTTAACTACATTGGCAGGTAGGGCATTCCATGCCCTTACCACTCTCTGAGTAAAAGAACCTGCCTCTGACATCTGTCTTAAATCTATCACCCCTCAATTTGTAGTTATGCCCCCTCGTACAAGCTGACGTCATCATCCTAGGAAAACGAATTTCACTGTCTACCCTATCTAATCCTCGGATCATCTTGTATGTCTCCATCAAATCCCCTCTTAGCCTTCTCCTTTCCAATGAGAACAGACCTAAGTCTCTCAGCCTTTCCTCATAAGACCTTCCCTCCAGACCAGGCAACATCCTGGTAAATCTCCTCTGCACCTTTTCCAATACTTCCACATCCTTCCCGAAATATAGCGACCAGAACTGTACACAATATTCCAAGTGTGGTCGCACTAGCATTTTGTATAGTTGCAGCATGATATTGCAGCTCCAGAACACAATCCCTCTACGAGTGAAACCTAACACACCGTATGCCTTCTTAACAGCATTATCCACCTGGGTGGCAACTTTCAGGGATCTATGTACATGGCTGCACATCCACGTTACCAAGATCCCTCTACACATCCATGTTACCAAGAATCTTTCCATTGACCCAGTACTCTGCCTTCCTGTTATTCTTCCCAAAGTGCATCACCTCACATTTAGCTGAATTGAACTCCATTTGCCACCTCCCAGCCCAATTCTGCAATTTATCCAAATCCCCCTGCAATCTGTAACATTCTTCCAAACTGTCCACTACTCAACCTACTTTAGTGTCATCTGCAAATTTACTAATTCATTCACCTATGCTTGCGTCTAAGTCATTTATAAAAATGACAATCAGCAGTGGTTCCAAAACAGATCCTTGTGATCAAGATCCTGTTGTAATCTGAGGTAACTTTCTTCGCTGTCCACTACACCTCCAATTTTGGTGTCATCTGCAAACTTACTAACCAAACCTCTTATGCACACATCCAAATCATTTATGTAAATGAAGAAAAATAATGGACCCAGCACCAATCCTTGAGGCATCTTTAAAAACAGTATAAAGCCTTTGTTTTTATAATAAAGATTTGAGTTTTGTGATACCTTTGGATATGTACATCTCTCATGCTTAAACAAAGAAACCCAAGTCTCATTAGGTCTAAAGAAGGAATAAAAGGTTAAATTCACCTTTCAGAACTATATCACTGTTATTTCACTGTTGTTGGTTAAAATGTGGAACTCCCTCCCCAACAGCACTGTATCTATACCACACGAACAGCAGTGGTTCGAAAAGATTACCCACTGCCTTCTTCAAGGACAATATGGTTTGGGAAATTAATGCTGGTCTACCCACCAACACCCTTGCAAAAATGAATAAGGAAAGACTGCATGTACACCAGCCATAATGCACCTCCTATGTAAGAGGAATGGCTGGTTTTAATGGTGTTACAATGTGACTTTATTGGAACTTTGCTGATGCATGCAGCTAATGCACAGTGTTGTCAGTACTGGAGGCATCCAGCGATCTTTCTCATGATAAGTCATGAAGGTGACATGTTGCCTGCATTTCAATAAACAAGTGGATTAATTGCATATTTTAACCCCCATGTCTCTTTTCATAACTCATTTAAAAATATGCAAGTATAATATTAGAAATACCAGTGTGGCACCAAACAAGAAAGGACATACTCAAGGAAACTGCTCTCCTTCCAACATTCATTATTGCTTCTCTTTCTCTCACTTATATCAGTGATGCCAAAATATTCATGCATGCAAAATTACACTCATTTCAGGGGTGGGTTAGATCTGGTTCAAGTGGAAATATAAAATTACTCTTGCAATATTAATGTTTAAAACCTAAATTTATTGACATTAAATATTTAAAATCTCATCTTTCATCTAACTGCTTCCAATTCTCCAAGTATTTATTGTTAATGGCCCCAAAAATAGTCAAATTATTGAATATTGTGTCCTAGAAGTCTGATATTCAGTTTTACTACTATCACAATTCATAGATTGTGATTAATAAAACATTGTAAATGATCAGTCATAAAATGGTCACAAATATCACCATTAGAGGTTTACAAAATCATGAGGGGCATGGATCGGGTAAATAGACAAAGTCTTTTCCTTGGGGTGAGGGAGTCCAGAACGACAAGCGTAGGTTTAAGGTGAGAGGGGAGAGAGTTAAAAGGGACCGAAGGGGTAACTCTTTCAAACAGAGGATGGCACATATATGGAACGAGCTGCCAGAGGAAGTGGTGGAGGCTAGTACAATTGCAACATTAAAAGATATCTGGATGGGTATATGAATAGGAAGGGTTTACAGGGATATGGGCTAAATGCTGGCATATGGGACTAGATTAATTTAGGATATCTGGTTGGCATGAACACTTTTGACCGAAGGGTCTGTGTCTGTGCTGTGCATCTCTATGACTCTATATTTTAGCTCACTTTGTCCATTCACATGTCCAGATATTTATATGTCCAGATATTTCTGAAGAACAGATACAATGGACAGCGTGAGTCATTTGATTATATTAAAGCATGTGACACATGGCCAAAGAAAATATGCCAGTATTTAAAGAAAATACAAACTGTGGCTTTTTTTTTGAACAAAACTATCCAGCATCATCATTTGATGACATTAGAATAAGTGATAACATTTTAAAATACATTTTCACATATAGCAAGATAACATCTTTCAATCTTAAAAGTATATCAATAAACTCCTTTTTTATCAGGGTTGGGTCCAACAATAAACTATTTGCCTGTTTGATAAGGCATCTTGGGCAGTCAATCAACATAGGAGTTATTTCTTAGCTCATACACTGCTGACATTCAGAAGTTATGGCTTAAATTAAATGCTTCAGTGTAAAAAATGTGTTGTTGTGAAATACGTTTACTTTTTGAAATGAATTTTGCTTTACAGTGTATATTGCAACCATAGTAAGAAACAGAAAATAATCACCCAGACTTCACCACTAACTTACCAACTAACTCCATTACCTCACTGCTCAAAATGTCTTCCTTAAGTCTCTGTTATTTCTTAATGTCTGCAATTTAACCGTCATTTAATTTCATGTATTGTTGATTTGAGTGCAGGAAGACTGTGAGGTTACCTGGGAAGGATACAGATATATAAATCCTCAATTATAGGGAATAGTAAAAGGAATTACTTTAAATAAAGATAAATGAAGCTTTAAAAAATGACAGTGCAATAATAAAATTACACATACAGAATTAGAAATTAAGACCTGCACTCTCAAATATGGACATGGGTGAAGTTGTGTAGAATAGCACACATTTAATTTAATCCAAATTCCAAATGAAGACAGCAAAATCATTGCAGTCTTTCCTTGGAAATGTCTCTGTCTAATTTCTAGTTTAGAACCAGTGTAGTTGATGTGCAACTTGTCTGTGCATTCTGCAGAAAAACAATGTGAGGTAAAGCCCAAATATCTAAAGGACAGATTTAAGTTGTCAATCCTCTTTAATAAGCCTTTATCAGTAAATGATCCAGGATCATTGTGAATTAATGTATACTGTGTAATGATGTCCATATTCTGCACTAGCTAAGAAATAATGATTGAGCAAACATATACACCAAGTGTAATGAGCATCTTGCAAAGGCAAACAGTGTAGATGACTAAAATATGCTGTTAAGAAAGTTCCAGGATTTGACATAGTGACAGTAAAGGAACGGCAATACAGTTCCACATCAGGAAGGCACGTGATTTGGAAGGAAGTGTGTATGAGACCATATGATATAGGAACCATTCAGCCCATCAGTTCTACTCCGCCATTCAATTGTGGCTGATCTGTTTCTTAAACCCATTCACCTGCCTTGTCCCCATAACCCTTGATCGCCTTACCAATCAAGACCCTATCTATCTCTGTCTTAAATACACCCAATGACTTAGCCTCCACAGCCCTCTGCAGCAATGAGTTCCACAAATTAATCATACTCTGGCTGAAGAAATTCCTTTTCATCTTTTTAAAGGGTTGTCTTTCATTCTGAGGCAATGCCTAGTCTCTCTCACTCATCCACTATATCCAGGCCTCTCAATAGTCTGAAAGTTCTAATCAGATCTCCCCATATACTGCGAAACTCCTTCAAGTACAGACCTAAAGTCCTCAACTGCTCCTCACATGACAAACTCTTTATCTCTAAGATCATTCTTGAGATCCTCCTCTTTACCCCCTCCAAAGCCACCAAATCCTTCCTAAGATAGAGCCCAACACTGTACACAACATTCCAAATGCAGTCTGACCAGAGCCATGTCTGCCAGCCCCCTTGAAATGAATGCTAATATGGCAGTTTGGAAAGCAAATACAAACTAAACCTGCACATTAAACTTATGAGAAACCTGAATGAGGACTTCATAGTCCCATTGTGTGTCAGATTTCCGAAGACTTACCCTGATTAGAAAATTGTCTATGCCTCTATTCTTCCTACCAAAGTGCATAACCTCACACCCTCTCTCTTCCATTTATTTGCCAACTCTCCTACTCTTACCAAGTCCCTACTTCCTCAACACTACCCATCTTTCCATCTATCTGTTTATCATCTTCAAACTTAACAACCTCCTCAGTTCCTTCATCCAAATCATTAATGTACAACATGAATAGTTGTAGTCCCAACACAGACCCCTGTGGAACTCCAGTAGTCACTGGTTGCCATCCTGAAAAAGACCCTCATCTGGAGGCTACACAACATTGAAGGGGTCACCCAGTTGGAGATGAAACATTTGCAAAAAAAATCAACTGGCTCGGCAACCCGACCACAACGCTGACCACCAACCCAAGCTACAGATTTTCACAAAAACTTTTATTCCTACTTTCTGTCTTCTGCCAGTCAGCCAATCCTCTATCTATGCCAGTACCTTGTCCAGGTAATAATACAAAGATTAGTTTTTTGGTTCTGCTTTTTAATTTAGCCCCTACCTGCTCATAATCCCTCAGCAGAACCGCTTACCTATTTTTACCTATATTGTATGTACCTACATGGACCACAACAAGCATGACAGCCCTCCTACTCCAGGTTCCCTGCAGCCCAGATGAGATATTCTGAACCTGGGCACCAGGGAGGCAATACAGCATTTGGGAAGCTCGATCCTGGCCACGGAGAATAGTGTCTATTCCCCTAATTATACTACTCCAATTACAACTACATTTTCTTCTCTCTGCCCACTTCTTGAATGGCTTCCTGTACCATGGTGCCCTTGTCCTTGCAGGTGGTAGATGTTGTGGGTTTGAACGAGTGTCAAAGGAGCCTTGGTATGCTACTGCAAGGAGTCTTGTAGATGTGTGAATATTGAAGGTGATGGATATGGTACCAATCAAGCTGACAGATTTGTCCTGGATGGTATCAAGGTTCTTGAGTGTTGTTGGAGCTGCACCCATGCAGCAACTGCAGGGTTTTGCATCACATTCCTGACATCAGCCTTGTGTATAGTGGTCAGCCAATGGGAGACAGGAGATGAGCTACTTGCTGTCAAATTCTTAGTGTCTAACCTGTTCTTCTAACCATGGAGAGGATACTACTAAGAGGAGAATTGATAGAAGTTTTCAAAATTAATACAGGTCTAGCTGGAGAAGACAGGGAAATATTGTTGCTGCTCGTAAAAAGATCAAAAACAGGAGGGCACAAAGTTTATGCAAATGTTATGTGTGAAAAAAAACTTTAGAATACACTGCCTGGAAGTGCAGTGGAGGTTGGTTCAAACTGAGGCATTTAAGAGGCCATTAGATGTTTTTTATAATAGAATACAAAAATCAATGGGGACAAACCAAGACAATGGCATGAAGTCATAATGCTCAGAGAGTGAGTGCAGACACAATGGGTCAAGTAACCTTTGAAACAATGTTGTGATTCACTGATATGGCTTTATGCATTTAGTTTCTGATCAATGGCAACTATTCATCTTGATAGTGGGGTAATGCCATTGACATCAAGGGTAGTTAGATTCTCCCTTGTTGGAGATGGTCATTGCTCTTTTGGCTATGTTTTTAGATTAGATTACTTACAGTGTGGAAACAGGCCCTTTGGCCCAACAAGTCCACACCGCCCCACCGAAGCACAACCCACCCATACCCCTACATTTACCCCTTACCTAACACTACAGGCAATTTAGCATGGCCAATTCACCTGACCTGCACATCTTTGGACTGTGGGAGAAAACCGGAGCACCCGGAGGAAACCCACGCAGACACGGGGAGAACGTGCAAACTCCACACAGTCAGTCGCCTGAGGCGGGTATTGAACCCGGGTCTCTAAACTGTGAGGCAGCAGTGCTAACTACTGTGCCACCGTGCCGCCCACAAAGGCTGTGACCCAAGGCTGTAATGTGATCAGGAAGTGAATGGGCCTGAAAGATTCCAAACTGAGCATCAGTGAGAATGTCATTCCTGTGCTACTTTTGGTTGATAGCATTATTGACAACTCCTTCTGTCACATTACTGATGTTGGAGAGAACGTTAACTGGCTGGGTTGAATTTGTCCTGCCTTTTGTGCTCAAGACATATCTGGGCACCTCTGCAAATAATGCTAAACAAGGTTTCACATGAATTATAAATACTTACATAATATGACCAGCTTGTTTCCTTCTCTTTCAAGTGCCACACTACATTGCCCAAGTTCTCATGTGAACATTAACTGCGAACAGCATTATGATTTAGCCTGTTCATGTCCTCATTTAATATCAATACACACATTTTAAAACAGGTCATTCAATTACAACTACATGGGATTGTAGCACTTTTCCCCTACTCTAGCTTGTTAGAACTGAAGCGGGTTGTTGCAGTCCAATAAGATCAGCTGACCTTTAACAAAGGTGAAATTGGAGTGGGATCTTTCTTTCAGTGTGCCTCAGGCACTTAATATCCAGGACCTTTACATATTGGCAGTGAAAGTACTGCATATATATTTTTGAGAGTAACTACCAGTTCCTCACAGTTATTGCAATCACTTAGTAGTGAAGATGATTGATTGTAATCAGCAATGATAATGAAACTATGAAGTTCAAAACAAAATGTAGATATTTTCAAACTTAAAATGGATTTAACTTTATAGTTATATAAAAGGTAAGCAACATCAAAGAGTATGAATGAATATGAAGATAGTGAGAGAATGAAGGCAGTATCGTCATCTATAAATTCAGATAAATAAACATAATTTTTTAAAGGGGTTCGATTTATTTTAAATTATACGGTTATAAGCGCGACATTTTGAAACACGCTCATTTGCTACACATTTCAAAAAGAAATGTTGCCGTTATTATAGTATCTCGGCAGTAAACGACTAACAGGCTTCACATGCATCCATTCATTCACATATGCAATCCGCGAAAATAATAACAAGTACAGCAATCTCAATTGCACCAATACCACAAATATGTAAGTTTTATGGATTTATTTGTTAGATAACACGGAAACCGAATGAAACTCAGTAATTACTCAACTCTGTAATTTGAGCGTGACATTCAGCATTGAAAATTCACCCATAGGTCTGGATTAATATGTTTGCTGCAGACCATCAGCGAGAAGCAAGAATGAATTTTCACAACACCGCCCACGCGAAGTTATGAAATGTCACTGAAGATTTCACACACGAAAACAACAGATAAACAGCAGTCCGAATAGATAGATGCATAACATTAAGGCAAGAGTTTTTAAAAGTTCCGCTTAAATCTACACGGTCGGAAAGCTGTTATTCACCAGAATATTTGGGGTGCCGAAACAGGCAGAAAGGAATGATAGTTGAGGTGAGTGAGTGGGGAACGGTGACTGTGCTGAGTGAGTGGGGAAGGATGGCTGAGGTCAGTGCGAGGGGAAGGGTGACTGAGGTGAGTGAGGGGGAAGGATGACTGAAGTGAGTGAGGGG